>NW_027397069.1:10784241-11329657 GCF_003265705.2 Callorhinus ursinus
ACACACACACACACACACACACACACACACACACACACACACACGCAATCCCTTATTCTGGGAAACCTGCCCTTGGGCTCTATTCCCCAGTGACATTTCCCCAAGGGAAAACGTCAAGGAATTTGTCAAAGAGGTACCCATCATATGTACCTACATTTTTTTGGAAGTCAGCTTTGGCTCCGAGTTTTACAATCAACAGCAGGCCAGCCCCTTACAAAGGGCCATGTTTCCGCAGGTGTCTGTACACAGCAACTCCTCCCGCACCCCCAGCGCCCCTGCCCTGCTGCGGGCCGCCCTCGCCAGGCGCACCTGCGGGGCGGCTGCAGGAGCTCGGGGCCCGGCGTGTGGGTGTCCGCGTGCGCGCGCGCGGCCACACACCCCCCTGCACCCAGAGGCAGGCTCGGTGCTCCGGCGGCCGGACGATTTCATTAAAATTTCATTTCCGTAGCCAGTTGTGGCCCGGTGTTTCCAAGAAGAAAAGGAAAATGGCTGCTGCGGAAGGGAAGGAACAGTAACCTCCCGGAACAAGTGAACTGGCAAGTGCGTCTCATAATGGCCCCGGTTCAGCATTTTTCTGCGATAAATGAGTAAACGTTAAATGTATCTGTGAGATGCACTATCGCAGGCATTGCCATGGGCAAGTCTTATCCAATGATGAAACAGCAAGGCCTCGTGAGATAAAGATGATAGAAGGGGCGCTATCAGGTGGCAGCTGGGTAATTACAACTCTCTATTTGGGCTCTGCAGTGATGCTGCATGTGATAAGTGGGGAATAATGAAGGAAAAAGGAGCAGTGATAATGCAGGAGCTAAATGGTAGAAAATAGCCTATCATAGCCCACAGCCCTCCGCGCGCCTATGGGGACTTTGAACTATCTTCTTCAGTTTTCACCCACAGAAAAAAAATACTCGCTCTCTTTCTTCTTCCTTCGCTAAATTTATGTCTGGTGGGACAAAAGGAAAAACTGAAAGGAAATCAAGGGTATGTGAAGAGAATATGACCTTTGCAAATAACTCTGAAGGTCACCGTGTAATTATTCTAAAATAAAAGTATCCTGTAATCTTGCCCGCACTCACAAAAGATGCGAGAACATTTTTTAAATGTGATTCGGCACCATTTTGTTGGGGGATCATGGCTTATAAAAGGTCAAGTAAAGTGTTTCTAATTATAGCCTGTCAAGTAGAGCCTCAGAACACTCGAGCCATTTGTTACTATTGAGTCGAACTTTGATTACAGCAAAAGACAGGCCAAAGATAATCCATTACGGGTAAGGAAAAAACTGCTTCTGGAGGATAGTTTCGGTCCAGGGCTTCAAGACAAAATAGCCTGTGCAAAAGTTGAAGAGTTTTAACCTTGGTCCTTCTGTCATCTAAAGTAGGGTAAGTCTGGCCTTTCTCGTGGGACCGAATTTGGATTAATTTTGTGTGTACATTTTTGTTTTACTTGGAACCAACCCGAGCCCCACAACGAGGATGAATGAAATCAAGGGACAGAATGTGTGTGTGTGTGTGTAGACATGTTTGTGTGATGTGTGAATGCACGCGTGTGATGGTTAAGGCCCTTTTAAATTATTTTAAATCGTAATAAAATACACATAAAATAAAATGTACCAAGTCAAGTGTACAGTTCAATAGCGTTAAATACATTCACATTGTTTTGCAATCAATCTCCAGGGCTCTTTCCTCTTGCAAAACTGAACTCTGTACTCATTGAACAACTCCCCGTTCCCCTTCTCGCCCTGCCCCTAGAAACCCCCACTCTGCTTTCAATTTCTGTGAATTTGATTGTTCCAGGTATCTCATGTACGTGGAATCATACAGTATTTGTTCTTTGTGATTGACTCATTCACTCAACATAATGACCTCAAGCTTCATCCATGTTATAACATTTGTCAGAATTTCCTTCCTTTAGAAGATGGAAAAATATTCCACTGTATCTATATATATGTTTTGTTTATCCATTTGTCTGCCAGTGGACACTTAGGTTACTTCCACTTTTTGATTATTGTGAATAATGTTGCCATGAACATGAGTGTATAAATATCTCCTTGAGACCCTGCTTTCAGTTCTTTTGGGTATATCTCCAAAAGTAGTATTACTGGATGATTTGGTAACTCTATTTTCAATTTTTTTTGAGGAAAAACCGAACTATTTTCTACAGGGGCTACACCATTTATATTCCCACTAGGAATGTACCAGAGCTCCAGTGTCACCACATGCTCGCCAACACTGATTATTGTCCCTTTTTTAAAAATTTTTTTAATTTTTTTTAAGAATTTATTTATTCATTTATTTGAGTGAGAGAGTGAGAGCACAAGAGAAAGCACAACCTGGGGGAGTGGCAAAGGCAGAGAGAGAAGCGGACTCCCGGCTGAGCAGGGAGCCCAACTTGGGGTCTATCCCTAGACCCCGGGATCACGACCTCAGCCAAAGGCAGACACTTAACCGACTGAGCCACCCAGGTGGCCCTCTTTTTTTTTTTTTTCTTTAAATAGGCATTCTGGTGGGTATGAAGTGGTATCTAATTGTGGTTTGATTTGTATTTCCTCAATGACTAATGATATTGACTATTTTTTCACATGTTTATTGGCCATTCTTCTTTGGAGACATGTCTATTCATGTCATTCAAATCCTTTGCCCATTTTTAAGCTGTGTTGTCCTTTTATTGTTGAGTTGAAAGAGTTCTTTATGTATCCTAGATACTAGACCCTTATCAGATATATGATTTACAAATATTTTCTTCCATTCTATGGATTGTTGTTTCCCTTTCTTGATAGGATCCTTTCATACACAAAAGTTTTCAGTTTTAATGAAGTATAATATTATATATATATGTTATTTGTGCTTTAGGTTGTTTTTTTTAAGATTTTATTTATTTATTTGACAGAGAGACACAGCAAGAGAGGGAACACAAGCACGGGGAGTGGGGGGGGGGAAGAGAAGCAGGTTTCCCACCCAGCAGGGAGCCTGATGCGGGGCTCAATCCCAGGACCCTGGGACCATGACTCTAGCCGAGGCAGACACTTAATGACTGAGCCACTGAGGCGTCCCTGTGCTTTAGGTGTTATAGCTAATCCAAATCCACAAAGATTTAGACCTAAGTTTTCTTCTAAGACTTTTATAATTTTTTAAAATTCATTTTTAAAAGAATGCAATTTAAAAATTTTTGAACTGGGCCCTAAATGACAATATCTAAAGCTTGGATTCCACATTGAAATCCACATAGACAGAAATCTCCATAGCAAACATATACATGGAGTTAGTCTCCCTGCCATAGTGGCAGCTGTGAACTGGGCTCTCGGGGGTGCAGAAGAGACTAAGACACCATGAAGAAGCTCATATGGTGGTGTGGGAGAAGGTTTCTGAACAAATCATTGTAATCATTGTATTAGTCTATTCAGGGTACAGTAACAAAATACCACGGACTGAGTGGCTTACACAATGGAAATTTATTTTCCCAGAGTTGTGGAGGCTAGAAGTCCAAGATCAAGGGGCCTGTAAGATTGGTTTCTGGTGAGACCTCTCTCCTCAGCTTGCAGATGGGATCTTTGCCCTGTGTTGTCTTTTCTCTGTGTTCTCGCACAGAGAGAAAGAGAGCAAGTACACTCTGGTATCTCTGCTCCTTCTTATAAGGATACCATTCCTGTTGTGTTAGGGTGCCACCCTGATGAACTCATTTAATTTTAGTTACCTCCCCAAAGGCCCTATCTCCAAATACAGTCACACTGGGGATTAGGGCTTCAATATATGAACTGGAGGCTGGGGGGTGGAGGGAGACCCAATTCAGTCTGTAACAACAATATAGTGGTCACATATATATTATCTTCTCAGAGACTTACCATCTTGTTGAGATAGGTATTACAGATGCGGACAGTCTCTGACATTGAGCCCTTTCTCCAAAGTCACACTGCTTGATGGGATAGAATCAAGATCCGCTTGTTTAATTGATGACATTGGCAGTCACTGTTCTCTGTCCCCTCTGTATCACCCTGATCCAAGGCAGCAGCATCTCTTTCTCAGACCTTTGCATTTGCTCCTTAACCTTTTCCACTCTTGCCCACTACCATCGATTTCCCTCTCACTAGCTGGAGTAATCATCCCCAAATGCATATGTGTTTACTGTTCCCTCTGCTTGAAATTCTACAATGACTTCCCATTGGAATTGGGATAAAAGCTATACCCTTCCCGTGGCTTACAGGCCGTCATGTGAACCAGCTTCTGCCTACCTCTCTGACTCCAGCTTTGGACCACCACTCATCCCATGCTCTCTACTTAGAACACACCAATCTCCATGTTCCTTGCCCATGGGGTGTGGGATCTCTTTGCAGTCGTGGCCCCTTTTGCCTGAAATACTTCCCCCAAGCTCTTCACACAGATCCTTCCTTCTGGTAATTTAGCTCAACCCAAACATCCCCTCCTCAGTGAGGCCATTTCAGACCACACAGTGGAAAGCAGCTCCTTCCCTCCCTGTGATTCTCTTATACCATTCCTATATGTTTTTCACAGCACTTGTCACTATCTCAAAAAAAAAAAAATGTATTTACTGGTTGATTCTCTGCCTTCTCTTACTAGATTATAAACTACAAAAGCAAGGACCTTGTTTCCCTTATCCATTGCTGTCACACCCATTCCTAGAATACTTTCTGGCACATAATAGGTGATTAGTAAATATTTGTTGAGTTCATTAATCATAATGTGTACAATGCTTAGGAGAAGGAAACAATTAACCACTGGTGGGGTGGAGAGAGAGAGAGAAAAGGAGTAAAAAGGAGGACACATGGTGTTGAAAAGTCTTCAGTGAGAAGACAAGTTGAACACTTGAAATTGAAGAATAAAGTTGTGTGAGCCCTAAAAAGCGAAATGGGATGAGGGCGTTCCAAAATGAAAGCATGTGTGATGTCACAGGGCTATGAAATACTATCGTAATCTTAATAATATTTCACATTTTCTGCCCTTCACAGTTTGTTTTTTTTTTAGAAAGATAGTCTTTTTATTTTTTATTTATTTGAGAGAGAGAATGAGATAGAGCATGAGAAGGGGGGAGGGTCCAAGGGAGAAGCAGACTCCCTGCTGAGCAGGGAGCCCGATGTGGGACTCGATCCCAGGACTCCAGGATCATGACCTGAGCCGAAGTCAGTCGCTTAACCAACTGAGCCACCCAGGCGCCCTTTTCTGCCCTTCACAGTTTGAAAGCACTTCAATAGACACAGTTTTATTTTATTTTCATTCATCTTTGGAAGATGAACAAATTAAGCTTGCCAGGCTAAGTGACTTCCCAAATATATACAGAAAGCAGCTGAGAATACAAATTCTGTGACTGGCTCTTAAAAAAAAAAATGTTTTCACAAAATAAATGATTACTAAAAAGAATGTCATATTTACTGTTATCATTAAGGGAACTCTAACTGCTGAAACTAATAAACCCCAAAATGTCAGTGTCTTAACACCACACAAATTTATTTGTTGTTCACACACAGACCCAGGTGAGAGTTTCTGATGACTTTGATCCATGCAGTAATTCAGGGACCCAGTCTTATTCCAATACCCCAGGGCCTTGTCATTGGCATCTGGCCAATGAAAGGAACAAACATGTGGAGGAAGTATAACATCTTAAAATTCTTGACCGAAAAGAGATACCCATCATTTCCATTCACACAGCATCCCATTTCGCTTTTTAGGGCTCACACAACTTTATTCTTCAATTTCAAATAGTCACATGACTCCATTACCTGCAAGGACATCTGGGAAATGTAGTCCCCAGCAGGGCAGCCATTTTCCAGTGGCAACTCTATCCTATTGGATGGAAAACATGAATTTTGGTACACCAATAACCATCTCTGCCTTGTTTAATTCTTTTAGATATCTGATTTTGAGGTTTAAGGTTTAACTGTCCAAGAGCATGACTATATGGACCTAAACATGGGGGTAGAGAGGGCACTCAAAGTACAGGGGGAGGATAAAACAATGACTTTCGACTCTTAAACATTCTAACTGGTGACTAGATATTTTAGGAATTTTCAGGGCCTGCATTTTAAAGGTACATTATCCTTCTTAACTATACTGTGAAAATACTACACACGACTGTTCATTAATGCTCTATTTCTCAGGGCGCCTCGGTGGCTCAGGCAGTTAAGCCTCTGACTTTAGCTCAGTTCATGATCTCAGCGTCCTTGGATTGAGGCCCACGTCTGGCTCCGTGCTCAGCACCAAGTCGTCTTGTCCCTCTCCCTCTCCCCGCCTCCCCGCTAGCGCTCTCTCTCTCTCAAATAAATAAATAAAGTCTTAAAAAAATACTTCTCTATCTCCCATAGTTACTTCTACCATTTTTATTAAGTCAAGCCTAAGTTATTACCATTAAACTTTCAAACTGCCTCTGCATATCTATACAATTTTAATTTTCTTGTGTATTAAAAAAACACTACTCTACCTCACATGATTGTTAGCAATTAACACAAAGAATTTAAAGCAATGTTAGAGGGCTAGGACAGGAATTAGTGATCCTTCCACTTATTCTTCATTTTTGTCTTCCTAAAGCTCGGGTCATCTCCTAAATCCCTTAGATATCTAAGAAAAGGAATCCTTACCTCCAAAACTCCAATGACAATCTCTCCCTTGGCTTTATTTTCTCTTTTAAAACTCCCATTTCTCTTCCTTAGCCATGTTTTGTGATATTCTTCTAAGGAAGTAGACCTTCACACATGTCAGTCACTCACCACTTTTTCATTGGTTCTTTGCCAAAGATTTCTCTTTTAGATATGTTTTAGACAGTAACAGATTTTTCCCTCAAGTCTGCATTCTTCCCTCAAGATATTTGTATGCAACCCTATTTGATTTTAGGGGAAGGCACAGACTTCAGAGCACAAATAATTAAGTCTTGGCCTTTTATGAAATTTTATTATGTTTTTCTAATCAATTAAAGGCTACAGCTATATTTGACTGAAGAAAAAGCTGTTTTACCTTAAGTTTTTAAATACTCAGCCAAATAACATGTGCTCTTCAGGAGAAATAACAGTTTATGTGGTAATATTCATAGTTAACACTTACATAAACTTATAATGTGCCAGGTGCTCTGTTAAGTACTTTATGTACATTTAAATCATTCAATTCTCACAGCGATCTGATGAGGTAATTACTTTTTTGATGTCCATTTCCCAGATGAGGAAACCGTGATACAAGAAGTTAAATGACCTGTCCAAGTCGTATAGCCAAAAAGTGGTAAAGCCAGGATTTGAACTTGGGCTGTAGGTGCTTGTTAACTTTTACAGAAGCTTGTATTTTGGAAAGACTATAAAATTATTAAGTATAGATATGGAAGAAGGTTATTAAGATCACTTTGCACCTCAGACCACTTTTCTTGTTTTTATTTGTTTTTAAGATTTTATTCAATTATTTGAGAGAGAGAGAGAGAGCCAACGAGAGCAGGAACACAAGCAGGAGGAGTGGGAGAAGGAGAAGCAGGCTTCCCGCTGAGCAGGGAGCCTGACATGGGACTCAATCCCAGGACCCTGGGATCATGACCTGAGCTGAAGGCAGACACTCAACTGACTGAACCACCCAGGTGCCCCAGCTTTTCTTATTTTTAAATATTTTTAAAAGACTTATTTATTTATTCATTTGAGAGAGAGAGAGAGCAGAGTTGGGGCCGGGGTGGGGGGTAGGCAAAGAGAGAGAGAGAGAGAGAGAGAGAGAGAGAGAGAAGCAGACTCCCTGCTGAGCAGGGATTCTGACTCAGGCTCAATCCCAGGATCCGAGATCATGACCTGAGCTGAAAACAGACACTTAACCAACTGAGCCACCCAAGTGCCCCCAGCTTTCCTTATTTTAAAACAAGCAAATTGTCAATGACAGAGCTGAAACTTGCAGCCTGTGTTTCCCATTGTTCTTTTCACAGCCTGCCGTGATATTGCCACATGAGACAGGCATTTTGAGTTCAGAAACTGCCACCCACCATGGGTTTCTAAGTGTTTACAGCGCTTGCATTTGTATCCTGAAACTCAGTATAATTTAATTTTTATATCGATTTGTTTTCTTCCCCTTTCTCAATTCAAGTTTGTTGGCGTATCTCTTAGTTGTCAAGATAAATCTTAGAGATACTAGAACGGTATCTACTCACCATTAAATAATAATCTTCTTAGTGAAAAAGAAAGTCAAATGGTCTTTGTTTCTTAGTAAAGTTGCCTACAGTTGTCTCTCCTTCCTCTCTCCCACCATTCTCACTGCAGTGAGTGGAGGAAATGAACCAAGAAGACAGTTGCCACACTACCACCTCAACGTTTAAAAAATAGGATTTATCATCTTCCCTAAAACACTGCACCTCCTCATGTAGTCTCCATTTCAGTGAGGGACACCATCATGACCAGGGGCATGCAAGCCAGAAATCTGCTAGTCATCTTAGGTCCTCCCCTTCCATTCCAGTTAATCACCAAGCTCTATTGATTTTACTCCCCCAAAGATTTCTATATGTATCTCCCAATCTCTCTCCATTCCCGCTCTCTTTGGTCCATCCTTTACAGTTGAGATGGTCTTTCTCAAACAATATTCTCTAAACCTCCACTTAAAATAATGTAAGGATCGTTACTACCTCTAAGACAAAATCCAAGCTCCTTGGTGTAGCATATGAAGCTCTTGTGTTCTGTTCCATATCACCTGACTGGGCTCACTTCCATTTCCCCAAAGTCTCATTAGTCTCCAGACACACCAAATCTCTCCAAATACATCATAAAATTTATCATTCTTCTTTCTCTAGCTAACTCTTGCCCACCTTTCATTAGTTGGTCCACCTACTCTATGAAGTTCTTCCTCTCCTTCTTCCCTTCCCACCATCCCCTTGCACCAGGCAACCCCACCCCATAGTCTAGGTGATTCGCCTCTGAATTCCATTAGTGCGCTATGGGTATTTCTATCATAGTACGTAGCATAAGGTATTGGAATTGTTGACTTATTTGTCTTCTCTCCATCTAGACTCCAAATTACTGAGGGTAGAAACTACTTGTACATAAACTATCCATCATTCTGTAGACTGACTGATAAATAATCTAGAAATACAGAAACATGGAAAAATGGATAATTTCCATTAAAAATGCCTCATTGAATTGGATATATATAATATAGATGACCTAGAATCAAAATATATAAACCATCAACAAAATGTATTTTTGCCAAATTATGCTCCTTATATGGTTGATTTCCAGAGAGTGAAAATGTTCTGTCCCAGCATAGTGATAGGAGAAGCATAAATAGAGCTTTTCACTTCTTTTTTGAGAGTTATCTTGCATCTGGTTCACAAAGACTGATATGATTTACCCTCCAACTGTGCTGGAGTTATTTTCACTAAGCTCCAATAATTCAATTGACTTAAATCCTTAAGAACTTAAACGAAGCTCTAGATCAACTAAAACTGATAAATGAGCTAAGAATCCTGTTCTTAAGAAACTTCCAGATCATTAGCATGGCCATTACTCCTGAGAGGTTCCAATAAAACTATAATAATAGCCAGCAATCATAATAATAACAACAATCATGATTGATAATCATAATGCTATGTATTTATCCCATGCCTTTCATCCATGGATCTGAAAGCTCTTTTTATGATCATTATGATGAACATTCTCATGGACTGAATAATCACAGTGTTCAGAAAACGGACAGAACCACTGTCAATGATGACAATAATCCAAAGAGGTGTAAGATAGAATGGCACAAAATGGAGAAGGGACAAGCTCTAGTTCTCCTACCACATTCTAACTCTAAACTCTGTTTTCCATTACAGTGAATGGCCTGTGATTGCCAGGATACTATAAATTGATAAGGACAAAGGATAGCAGTTCTATGCAATTCAAGAATTATGTTAGGTGTGATTGCTGAAGAAATCCCAGCTACAAGAGTTTCTTATAAAAGCAGTTCTGCTGAGAAAATGAAACTTTGTCCTTACTGGCCCAAATTCAAGCTGTACTTAACCTCAACATTTTTTTTAAAAGATTTATTTATTTATTTGAGAGAGAGAGAGCATGTAAGCAGGGGAAGGGGCAGAGAGAGAGAGAGGGAGATAAGCAGGCTCCCCGCTCAGCAGGGAGTCCAACGTGGGGCTCAATCCCAGGACCCCAAGATCACGACCTGAGCTGAAACCAAGAGTCAGACACTTAACTGACCGAGCCACCCAGGGGCTCCTCAACTTTCAATATACCAAAATTTGGCCCTGACAAATGATTTTCAGTGTTGGTTAGACCTAAGGAAAAATTGAATTGGGTGTTGTTTTCTTAGTTTGCATTTGGGATGAACAGACATGCTTTTATATTTAAAATGCAGTCATGTGAATTGTTAATGGAAGAATTTCATGTGGTTTGTAAAAAGCTTAGCTGAATGGGTGGGTTTGGAACTGTCAAGGAAGGAGCAAGAAGGTGTCTGGGCAATCTGTTTCTTAGGATGCTGCTCCCAAATCTAAAACACAACACAGAGCAAAACCCAATGAAATCAAAATGAAAACAAACAACAAAAATGGAAGGGGAAGGGGAAATGGTATCATGCAAAAGGCAAGTATTTATTCATCCAAACAATCTTTTTTTGGGCATCTACCAAAAGCGGGGCATTTTGGAAGTTCTATATGCATGTATCTATGCATGGATGGTTATAAAAATAACCCCTTTTCCTTTTACTATGTGCATGGGTCTTGTTCCCTTCCCACTGTTTTTGGACAGCAGTTTTTGTTTGGGTCAGATGTTTTGGTGCAACATATCAATGCATTGATCTGTTTCCTTGAGAGTGTCCTTTTTACTCATGTCAGTTTCTTCTAATGCAGGATTGGTATCAAGGGGATATGATACATCTTTTGGACTTGTATGTACAACAGTGAATGGAGTATCATCAAGTTAATGGCTAGAATCCATTTGCTGGATATGCTTAGGCTTTCATGAAACTTCATCTTAAATCCTTAATTCCACTTAGAATGAAGGACACGTTCACCCATACCCTTCGGTGGCCCTTCCCCCAGTCCCTGTGCCTTCTGTAGCAACTTTATCATTCTTGGCTTCTTCATTTGCCTGGAAGGGGCATTTTAGCATATGCACGTATTTTATACTTCCTGCTACTCGACACTTTCATAGAACAGAAGAGAAAATTGGGACTTGTGGAGATTGGGGTCTTAACCTGAGGCCACAGACTAGCTGATGAGAATTTGGAACAGAAATCAGACCTTCAGGTCACCATCCTCTACTCTTTTCTGCTCTGCTGAATGAAAATCATGGCCAGCTACCCAACCCTCAGCTTGGAAATTAGGCTCTTTTTAGTCATAGGCTTCAGCAGTAAAGAGTAGGATGAACCCATTAATAAAAAGCAACACAAGCACAGATCAGCCAAAAAGTCCCCATAGCTAATCTATGTTACTATGAGGAATTATATTTGCCTTTAATTAATCTATATAGAGTTGTCCCAAAGAGGAAAAATCCAGTTTACCCACTATTTCCAGACTCATTAACCAGGAAACTAGTCTTGATAAATATGTAGTAATTAAGATTTTAAGTTCGGACAAGTTTTTACGTTTTCTTGTTCTTCAACATATGTCTTGAGTATTTTGTTTTCAGCTCATTCTCCTTTGTTGTATAGACTGTTTAAAACACTAGTAATTCTTAGTTCCCTCCGAATCAGATCTATTGTTTCTAGCCTATCCATTTAATCCCATTAGTTATGGATATATGTCATTTTATTCCTTTATTTTTTTCCCACTTACACCAACATTTCTCTCTCTTTTTTAAAAATTTTATTTTTTATTTATTTGATACAGAGAAAGAGAACAGCAGAAGGAGAGAAAGAAGCAGATTCTCCACTGAGCGGAATCTCCCCATGTGGGACTCCATCCCAGGACCCCAAGATCATGACCTGAGCCGAAGGCAGATGCTTAACCATCTGAGCCACCCAGGTGCTCTGGAGTCAACATTTCTTGACAAACATCATAGCCAGGTAGCTAAAGGATGTGCATGTGCAATGAATTTTTTTCCAAAAAGTTTGAATTTTCTATTAATTTGGCCATCTGGGCAGTTTGGTTCAGAAAACCTTTTCATTCAATTGTAACTGCATGAGATTAACAGTCCATTGAAAGAATCCATGCACAAACTTATGGAGAAAGGTTTGGGCATTGGCTTCCAAGAGCTGCTGTAACATTACCACAAACTTGACTTAAAACACTAAAAATTTATTGGCTCACAGTTCTGGTTGGGCGTCTGAAATCAAGTTTTAAGCAGAAGACTCTAGAAGACTCTAGAGAAGACTCATTGCTTGCCTCTTCTTAACATCTAGTGATTGCCAGCAACTTCTGGTGTTACTTGGCCTGTAGCTATGCCACTCCAATCTCTGCCTCTGTCATCACCTGCCATCTCCCCTCTGTGTGCCTCTGTGTCCGAATCTCCCTCTCCTTTCTCTCATTAGGACACCAACCATTTGGTTTAGGGCCCAAACCAGTATGGCCCATCTTAATTACATCTGCCAAGACTTTATTTCCAAATAAGGTCACATTCTGAGGTCCTGGTTGGACGTGAATTTGGGGGCAGGGGTACATTCTTCAACCCAATACAGTTTGCTTCTTCCATTCTATTCTACAATTTTCTCCCAAGGTTTTGCAGATGCCCAGGGTCCAGCGTGGCTGTTCAGACCTTCTCAGGACAGGAACCGGTCAACTCAGGGGTGAAGCAGCTCAGAGGGTAAAGTCTTCACCCAGCTAGGAATGGGTCCTACCTCCATCTGTTCCTGGCTTTGAACTTTGGGATTCTGCACGAGTCACATAATTTCACTAAGCCTCACATGCCTCCTATTCAAATGGTATAACATCTATATCTTAAGAGCCACAGTGAGGATTCAAGGAGATTATAGAACTGAATGTCTTACATTTAGCCAAATGGTGGTGCTCAGTAGCTTATAACACCCTACGGTTCTTTCAGGAAATGATGAACAGCTGATGGGCTGGAGGCAGCCGGGACAGGAGCCCTTGCAGGTACCCCACTCTGCCTAGGAAAGAGGAAGAGCACCCACAGCATGCCTGGGAAAGTTCACTGCTGCTTGTCCATTTGTAAAAAGGTAGCTAGAAAAAGCAAACCGAGCTCCTGGTGGATGCTTATTATATTGCTACATCATATTTACATATGACATATGGCACCTCACATCTGAGAGCCTCAAAGCTTTTAATGAGCGTTAACTCATTATTACCTGTGGAGAGTGTAGCGTCGAGTCATCTCATTTACAGCTGAGGGAATTGAGGCACAGGGTGATTAAGGGGCTGATTCAAGGTCAGTACCAGCTGGATGCTACAGGGACCAGCAGTAGCCACTGGACGAGCGAGGACAAGGCCTTGAGTACGGCAATTTAGCTGTTCCCTTTACTTGTTCCCTTCCCAGGGGAGCAGTGCTATCGGCAACATACTCCCAGGAACGAGAAAGGGTGCCTTAGAAGAGAAAATAACAATAAAGAAACTACAACAAACAAAAATGTGAGATATCCACACAGTGGACTATTACTCAACCGTCAACAATCACAAAGTGCTGATACATGCTACGTGCGATGAGCCCTGAAACCATGATGTTTGGTGAAAGACATACTGTATGATTTCACTCCCATGAAATGTCCAGAGCAGGGAAGATGACAGAGACAGAAAGCAGTTCTGTGGTTGCCAGGGCCTGGGGGTGGCAGGGAAATGGGAACACATTGATTAACGGGCTTGGGGTTTCCTTTTGGGGTGATTAGAATATGCTGGAACCAGATAGAAGTGATGGTTACACAACTTTGCAAGTGTAGTAAATGCCACTGGATCATACTCTCGAAAATGGTTCGTTTTATGTGAATCCTACCTGAATAAAAAATAATAAAGAATCTGCAATAAATGCTAGTCACACCACCTGGGTCCGGAGGCCAGACTTAGGAAAAGCAAATTACCTGAACTTGTAGAGGCCACATCTTCCGCTGAGCTAACTGTAACTGTGTCACCTTGGGCTAATTTCGGAGTCTGATTTCCCAACTGTGTGATGAGATCTTGTACCAAATTAGTGGTTTTCAAACTGCTATTTTTAAAGCTACTTAACTTTGTAAAAACAAAATCTTATGTAGAACTTTAAATATCCAAGACAGACAAAGATAAGCTCAGTGAGGGGTCTGTCCAATCTGCTCCCTTTTACCATCCCTGGCAGCCCCAAAGTTACCCTCTTTGCTGTAGTGCTCTCGGGTGAAGTTGAAAATCCCCCAAATATATGATTTCTAAACTCAGGATCTGATGGCCTCTCCCTGTTTAAAAGCAGAACAGCAAGATGAGATATGAGTATCCATATCATGTATATTGCTGTTGATAGATACATGGCCTGATGAAGATTTAGGAGGGAAAAGTGTAAAATCGAGAGTGACAGGTGCAACCAGATGTGGGCTGACTGGAGACTTACAGCAGCTTTGAGTGTACGGGGCCCACGAGGAGGCCCTATGGCTGTCACCTCACCCAGAGTCTAAGACAGCCCAATGGGACCTGATCCAGGAGACTAAGAACAAGCCACTGCCTCTTGCTCAGGGTTCAAGATTCCCCTGGGCCACCCGTGGGGAAAGCAAAGGCTTTTTGTCTCATCGAGGAGATGATGACTGGGTATGGGAAATTTTACATGGGGATGGAAATCACAGAACAAAACAAGAAGCCAGAGGACACTGACTTGGTCACTATGATTTCACCAATTTCTTATCACATGTGGCACGGGTAAGTGTTCATTCCAGAGTTGGCATCCTCCACAAAGACATCAAAACATCTATATATGGAGCCCACAGATCGACTTTTACAACTTGTGAGGTTATATACAAACTCAACAACCTGGCCCGAATTTCACAGCTGGGCCACTCACCAACATCCCTGCCTGACTTGCGTCAGGGAGAGAGTCTTCCCAACCTCTCCCCAAAGACTTAAGATCTGCCAGGAAGACAGGAAGAGATGGGGGAGGAGGAAGAGTGAAAAGTTTTAGCTGAGTGGAGCTGGGTTATCCTTTCATAGTAAATTAAATGAGGCCTGGGTCCAGAAATGAAGATGACTTTCATACGTTCTTGGAATGAGAATCAGAACTCTGTCAGTGGGGTCCAGCATGATGTGCGTTATCAAGCCCTCCAATGACTACTTTATATGCGTTTGAGACCCCCTTGGAGATCTTCTGTTCCAATGAATTCCCTAATTTTAGAGGAGGAAACCAAGGCCCAAAGTTCACCCAGCTGAACGTGTGAGCTAGAAAAGAGGTTGGAAATTTGGATGTCTTAGAAATTATGTTTTAAAAAAGAAGCCACATTGCCTTTCCCCCCAAATTAGGGGAGAATCGATGCTTCCAGTTTGAAACCTGATTTTTGATTCATCAAACGTGAACTTAACATGCACAGTTCTGTGCTCACTGCTGTGTCCTCAACGCTCGTGACAGGTCTGGCAAATAATAGACAATGAATATTGGTTATAATATGAATCAGCTCCGACAAAGACGGTGGGCAAGTACTTTGTCCATTTTCTCGTGTGATGGCAGGGCCTCTGCCCAACTTGTAGAAACTTGCCCAGGTGCAGAGATCTCCCCAAACACCATTTTCTCTCCTGGGGAATTGTTTTGACAAGGAGCTCAGCTTCTCACCATCTCCACCCAAATGCTTCCGAAAGTTAACTGAAAAGGAACAAATCCATCGTGAAAACCCACAGGCTAAGAGAAGTCTCTGAAATGCTACCCGGGTAAAATTTCCCCTAATTCTTATCCAGACAACTTTCTGAGCATCTGGGCAACTTTCACTCATTTTAAACAACTAAACTTTTGTTTTTCCTTTACCAGGAAACAAATTGAAAATGCAGACTGAACCTCTGTGAAAGCTTTGCTGTTTAGAAACGGGAGGAAATGTTGAAGCGAAGGTAAAAGGAGATCCCAGGCTGAGAGAAATTAAGAAAAAAACTCATTTTTCCAAAAGAGAACTGAAAACTGTATGGATTTCCTGTATGGAAAGAGCGACATCAAAATTCAACAATTGTATGTAATTGTATGTAATAATATCCAGTCCATCTTTTTTCTCTATAGCAAATTCTTGACTTGTCATGCTTTAATTCATAATTGTCTCTTATTTTTTCTCTGATTTATTGGTCGTCTAATAAGAATATTATTTTAAATAGCTTTTATTTTTCCACTTTTCTTAAAATTATTTTCCTAAAAAAAAAAAAAAGTACCATCTGTACCAGGAGAAATTAGGGGCATGTTTTATTGGTTCAATAATCTTGACATCTGATGGCTAAAGGTCAGCATTACCATGTACTCATGGCTTATATTACTATTAAAGGTTGTTACTGAAGAGCAACAGCAACCAAATTATATAATACAAAATCTAACAACTATACCTAATAAAAAATACTGTACAATTAAGCCATTTACTTCAGAACCACGTGAACTTTGTGATCAAATAACTTACATCAAACTCTTTAAATGGTACACCTCATTTACTGACAAATTCTAGACCACACAAACATTTTAGACCAAGAACAACTTTTTTGGGGGGAGGGGGTCCGTTCTTCATACTATCTCTTATACCTCAATTTAACAGAATAAGCTGTCTGGGGATAGGGACAATGCAGAGCTGATTTTTTTTTTTTTTTTAATGGTAGGTAAGTGGTTTCTGGACCTTGATCTGGAAACTGCCACTATTGCTTTCAAGCTCAGAAGGAGAGAGTGGATTTAGGAAATCAGCTTTGCTAAAAGGTACATTTTCTCTGGGGTCATTTATTTTCTGCCCAAGAATCCTATCCTTGTTGACAGCAGGGATTCTCCCAGCCTTAAAGGGCCAATGATTTCTCTAATATGCCAATCGAAGCAAGTAGTCCATATTTTGCTTAAAAAATGATCAACCATCCGTCATCAGTAATGCAGCAAATTCTCCAGGCAGGCTGCGTTGATGCCAATTCTCACTGCCCCTGGAATTTAGGATCCAGGCTTACTGCTATTGGCAAAGCTGCATTAATGAACCAACTTCCTGTGAGCTTTCATAGCAAAATACTAAAGTAGACGAAAGACACCACCAAAATGATCAATAAATAAGAGGAGAATGGTCTTAAGAAATGAAAGCCCAAGTTCATGAGCGGAGCTCCAGAACTAGTCCCTTGTAATTGCCCTTGTAACTCTGTGACAGCCTGCTTAATTCCCACCTTCAAAAAAAAAATGGGGCTAATAAACGTACCTGTAATCAACTCAATTATTCTTTGACCTGCATATTTTCCTAGCACTTTTCTCAGCCTTGGGCAAAACTCTCTTAGCCATCTTTGAATGCTCTGGTCTTGGGGAAAGTATGAAATCCCATGTACTATAAAAAATGTGAATGGTGTTGTAGGGGCCTTGCAAATGCACTTATATTAGCTAGATAGGCAAAGAAAAAGATCACTTCTTTTTTTTCCCCTCTATAACTGCTCTGCTCTTCATTGTTGACAATACAAGTAAATCCGGCCAGACCCACTAACTTAAGCATATGTTTAAGGTAACCTGGTCTCTTACGGATAAATGCTCACTTTTTCAGATTTCCTATCCTTCCCTCTCCTCCCATCCAAGATGGCAGTTCTGTGTGTACATCAAGGTGACAGGGAGAAGTGGAGGCGTGGGTCTATCAGTGCTGGTCCTTTCCTAACCCCCTGTCCGTAACATTGGCAGGAGAGCCCTCTTTTCCTGTTGAGGAGCCCATCTCAGGCCTCTGGGTGCTGTGGCAGTCTCAAGATATGGCTGGGACCCCCACTGGCCTCTGTTGTGGGTGGTCCACCTGGGAGACCTCAAGATCAGGGACCTATCACCCCAAAGCAGTAACTGTCTACAAGGCTTACAGGCAGTCCAACAGCCAACATATGCATCCCTCCACAGGCTCCTGGAGAATTTGGGGTGCCTTCTCTGCCCCCACACAATAGTTGACTGGAGACATGCTGGGGACCAAACCCAGGCCCTCCTCTGCCACCCTGGGGGGAGGGGAGCCAAGGCCCCTCTCTGCCTGAACTTTCTCCACCTAGCCAACATTCCCCCGCCCCATGTCCAGTTCCTTCCCTTGGCCATACCTACCCCTTTACCTATGTTTGAGGCTGTAATGGTGAAACCTGACTTGCCAGGAATAGAATCCACCTGGGATGAATGTTTTTGAAATACTATCTTGATGAAAATGAATTTCCCATACTAAGGATCCTAAATACCTCTGAAAGTATACCTCCCTTTCCATTCCCACTGCTTCCAACCTGGGTTCCTGCTTCCAAACTTACATGCTTCCCAACCATCCCATAGGTCAGTGATTTCTAACCGATTATTAGCATCAGTGAGGAGCCTTATAAAAATATAGATTCCCAAGCTTGCTCCTTCTAAATGAAATCTCAAAAAAAAAAAAAACAAAACAAAACCCTAAAAACAAAACCCCCCAAAACAACAATGAAAAGCAAGGTGCAGAATAGCGACTATAATCTTCTGCCCTTGGGCTAAGAAAGAGAATAAAAGAACTCATATTCATATTTGATGAAAGACTGGAAAAGAAACATAAATACAAGTGAAAGTACCAGCCCCTGGCCCCACCCCTGGATAGATTCTTTTTTTTTTTTTAAAGATTTTATTTATTTATTTGACAGAGACACAGCGAGAGAGGGAACACAAGCAGAGGGAGCGGGAGAGGGAGAGGGAGAAGCAGGCTTCCTGCCGAGCAGGGAGCCCGATGCGGGGCTCGATCCCAGGACCCTGGGACCATGACCTGAGCCGAAGGCAGACGCCCAACGACTGAGCCACCCAGGGGCCCCCCCTGGATAGATTCTAACTGCCACACAGCCCTGATGCCCTGTTTCAGCAGGAAGCAGTCAGAGGGTCATAGGTCATGGTCCCATTTCCTAAGGGCAGTTAGGGTTACTATTCCAGGGGGGAGGAATGAGTAAGGGACAGGGGGGCCTAGGCAATGTGACCAGGCTCACGGAAATCCCCAAAATGTGGAGGTGTGGAGAAACCAGAGATAAGGTGACAAATTGTGGGGTGGGTGTCTTTATGATAATCTCCTGTGACCAACAAAGAACAACCAGCCCCTGAAAAGGAAGTAAGCCATTGAAGGTTTTATCATAGAGATGTTAACAGGATTTAAGTTCCCTGGTTTGCTTTCTATAAAAGACCAACCCTAAAGGCCCGCGTTGGCAACTCTCTTACTCTTGAGAGCCTTTTCTGTATCTTCACTTAATAACCTTCTATCGCTTTACTCACACACACACACACATTAAAAAAATAAGTGGAAGGAACCTTTTTTTTGTCAGTGAGGGTGTGAAGGAAAATGGGGATAGTTCATCTTTTCAAATGCTTTGATTTTAATGTTTAATGTTTAACTTTTCCCAAAAAAACAACTAAAATAAATGGTGTTTGCCTTCCTTTTGTATTTTTTCATCCTTCTAATGAAGAGCCAGGTCTGGAAGGCCCTGAGCAGGGCCACCCGAGAGACCTTCCTAAACTTGCATCTGAACACGCTGCCCTGCTAAAGCCCTCCAACCACATCCAGTCATCTTGGGGATGAAAGCTAGCTGGCATGACCGCGGCCATTTTCGACCCGAGCCCACTTCATTTGTTTGCACTCTCCTCCTTCCGGCCCCCTTCTAGCTCCTTCCCACAACCTCACACTATTTTTCCAGAAAAATGCAGTCTGGCACCAACCTTTCTACTGTCTACCCTCCCCAGAATTCACCAGAGTAAATAAGATTCTTCTCCTACGTCACACACGCTAGAAAACAACTTTTTGGTGGTAGTCTTTTCTCCTCTTCCCCTTCCAGGTCAGGGACGATAGCATTCTCTGTGGTGTGGTGTTTGTTGAATGAGTGAATACATGATTTTCAGGAATTTCATGATTTTTAATGGAAAGATTTTTTAATAATAAAACAGACATAGAAGAAATCTCATTAGATCCCTCAAATCTGTGTGTGTGTGTGTGTGTGTGTGTGTGTGTGTGTGTGTTTTAGTAAGCAAACAGCAAAATTATGGTCAGGATAATGGGCTTTAAGTGTTAAGGAGTGACTGCTAAGTCTGTTAATAGGTAGATAAGAATCATTCATAATTGGCATGTTCTTTGTATGCCAACAATGCCACTAACTGGTTTCTCAGGCCCTGGACAACGTTAGGCCTCACTCTTAAGTAAAGAGAATGTTTCCCTTGTTTACACAATGAATTTGTTTAAGGAACTCTGTTTTCACGGACAGAACAATGGTGTTTTTACATCTTTTCACACTCAAATTATCACAAATTAGGAATGAATCTAAATGAGATCATATGGTGTTTATGAACATGATATGAATTCATGATGAAATGTTACCCTGTGATCTACATGATAGGAAAATAGTTTGTTTTCTACATTAAAAAAACTTGGTAAAATTCTGTCACTTCATCCCTTTCTGTCTTGCCTTTTAGACAAATTAAAAACACACAATTCTGCCATGATTAGGGAATACTGGCTTTTATGGAATTTTCTTTTATTTTGTGTTTTAAAAAGAAACTTGTAGTCGTGAAAACATGAGTGCGTCATCTAAGATTTAGATAACAGATCATCGTGTTAACAACTCAGGTAGCTTTTGAAACAGAATTATCTAGCTAATACCCTGCTTCCTGAAGAAGAAATTAACTGTTACTATTGAACCAGGAAAATGCTAAGCCTATGGTAGTTCAAAAAACAAATAAACCTGGAACATGATAAATTAATGGTGGTTTAATTCTTCAAAGAAGATACGTTATTTCGATCCAACAATCACCTGTAAGAATATGCCCCCTTTCTGAAGTCAAACACCAGACTGCTAATTTTCAAAATACTGGGTCATCAATACAGATCCACAAAAGAATTTTTTTTTTAAGGTACCAAGAATTGATTTAACTTGCTGCCATGTATTAAATATAGTACTAATGAGAGAATTAATATTTTTTACAAGTTATGAATCCTTTGAAATTGGAATTCAGAAAATTATATGTGGGAGACACTTCTTCCTTTCCTAATTAAGTGGGTAGTATTGTCTTCACTATTCAGCTGGTTTCTCAGAAACTGAAGTCGGCCTTCCATATAAATATAACTTCATTTTATGAGAAGTAAGTTCTACCACACCACATACCTAAGCTTCTTTAGATGTAAATGGCTTGGTCCTGGAGGCCTATCTTCCCAACTGAAATGCGAAACCAGCCTTTCCAAATGGCTTAGTATTTCACTCTTAACTATTAAGACCAACAACTGCCTAAAATAAAAGTCCTTGGCATAGTAACCATTTTCACAAAACTAATTCACTCAAATAGGCATGTCCTAATGGACCAATAAAACTTGCCTTGTCGTGTCTGAATGCGCCATTACTGCCATTTAGAGTTGGCTATAATTGGTAATCACTGCTCAGTGAAAGTGGGAGGTGAGGAGGCTTTATATAATAATACTTTAGACTGGGTTTCCACGGGGCCTTTCATCTGAAGATCTCAAAGCACTTGACAAACACTAATTAATACTCATGACACCCCAGCGAGAGAGGTAAGTACTATTATGCCCATTTTACAGATGAGGAAACAGTGAGGTTAAGTTGGGTAACCCGGTGAGTCAGGGGCAGAATGAAGAGCGCCTATTTCTCAGTCTTGTGCTCACACAAGCGTTACAAGGGGCTGCCATTGGAGAGATAAAAGGAATTGCACCTCATTTTCAAATACCCCAAGGTGAAAGCATCAGTTATAAATGGGATCACAATTAAGTCATTTGATTTTAACAACCGTAATACCATCTTGTAATCTTCAAACTTTATTTTAAAATATCAAAATAGTATTAAAAGTAGCTTCTTAGACTCTGAAGTATAAAGATTATTTTATTGTAGAAGAAGCAACTGTAGAAATTATGCTGAGTAATTCGATAAAGTAGCCCAAAACTGTTTTATTTTTTAGGTTGGTGGCTCAGATTCTTCCAACAACTCCAAACTCCCTGAGGGTAGAGATCCATCATTTTAGATTTCGTATCCTAGTGTGGAACACTACTGGGCACATGGCTCAAGAAATGTTAGTTACACCAATGAAATCCACTAAGTGCCAAGGTGTTAGGGGACTTGTGAAGATGAAGAGGATAGAACCTTATCCTCAGAGGGGCTGGGGATCTAATGAGAGACACAGAATACAAGAAAGTAATTAAGAAATGAGGGGCAAGAAGATGGAACTGGCCAATTGTTCAGTGTGAAAACACCAAGGTTCTGGGTTCAAATTGGAACATTGAGATTTTGATGAATTTCCAGATATAAGACCATTGCTTCTTATAAACCATTATGGCATTAACTTTTACAAACCATTATGGCAGCTTTCTTCCACTAAAGCCAACTGGCTTCTAAACAGCCCATTGGGTTTTTAAAATTCATTATTTAGAATGCTGTATATTATGATTAATATTGTTTGGTCCAAGAGAAGACTTGGAAAAATAGCTTTGAGATGGGCCTTCTGGTGGTTTCTCCAAAGTCTCTCTGCCCCAGGGCCTTTGCAGATGATATTCAGTCTACCCAGAATACCCTTCCCACCACCCATCTCCACCTTCTTCTTCACCCAGCTAATTCCCACTTATGCTTTCGATTTCTGCTCAGACATAATTTTCTGACTCTATAGGCTAGGTTAGCTCTGTGGTTATACCTTCCGACAACTCTGCACTTTTCCTTCATAATAGCTATCGTAGCTTGTAATTAAATATGCTTTTTCTTTAATTAATGTGTTTCCATCTCTCTTCTACCCACTGTAGCTCTAATTTCCAAAAGATTCCATGTCTGCTTTGACCACCATTATATTCCTAGCACATAGGAAGTCCTCAATAAAAGTTTAATAAATAAACAAACACATATCACTAGTTACTAACAGTGAACTACTAGCATCTGGGGAGAACTCATAGTAGGAAAGGGAAAAGCAGCCCCTGCCAATGGGAGGAAGCCTGGAACTGCCCAGTTCGGCCCCAGCATTGCTATGAGCTGGTCTGACATGCACTGTGAGGGCAGGGTGTTCTCCTGTTGAGCATAAACAATTTCACAGGACACCGATGTCATTGAAGGCCACCTAGTGACCATGATAGACCAAAACAAAGACAAGATTGTCACCCCATAATCATGTCTAAACTCAAACAAAAACAAGAATAAAATAATGCTTTTGGCCAAACTTGGTGTCCTACCTAAATTATTTGCCTGTTGTTTCAATCCCATTGAATGAGCTCTATTTCCTGTTGCCTTATGGGTCCAAAAAAACCCTTTGCCAGACCATCTTGGAAGCGTCCTTGCTCCTTCTCTCCAGTTCTGGTCTAGCATCTCAGTTCTTTCACTCACATATTCAAGCTCTCTTTCCCGACCCACCACCCTTCCTTCTTTCTTTGTCTGTATATTGCATCTGAAGGTCAGCTTGTTTGGAACCAAACTCCTCATCTGTCCTTTCCTGCCGCCAAACTACTTCTTCACATCCTACCTCCTAAAATGTAGGTCTCTTTTGCTGGTTCCCTCCCCATTTCCCTGGCTCCGAGCTTTAAAGCAGTTTTCAAACGACTTTTGTTGTTTTGACTTTTCTTCCATTCCTTCCTTCCATTCCTTTGGACCATTCCCAATGTTCATGTTCACACTCACAGAAGACACTTGTGTAAACCACTGAGGTAGCCTGAGTCTTCTCTCCATTCTGTCTGCTAGATCATCACCAAAGTTGTCTCCACCAAATCTTATTTTGATCATGTCATACCCCTGTTAAAAAATTAAAAAAAAAAATAGGGGCTCCTGTGTGGCTCAGTCAGTTAAGTGTCTGCCTTCAGCTCAGGTCATGATCCCGGGGTCCTGGGATCGAGCCCCACATCAGGCTTACTGCTCAGTGGGGAGCCTGCTTCTCTCTCTCCCTCTGCTGCTTCCCCTGCTTGTGTGCTCTCTCTCTGTGTCAAATAAATAAATAAACAATATTTTTTAAAAATTTAAAAAAATAAAGAGATGCCTACCAAATCTAGTTTGGACTCTTTGTTTGGAGTTTGGGGGGCTGAAGGGTATTAGGGGCCCTCACTAGGAAGGAGGAAGCTGCCTCCCTGCCCCCTTCCCTCTAGGAAATAAAGGAAAAGACACTTGTTAGAGAAAGAACCAGGATTCGAATGCAAGTTTTTCTGACTCCAAATCTGTGCCTAACCACAAGGCTATGGTAACTCCTTGCTAAGTTTCTTCAACTATATTTCTCTATTTCATTTGTAAAGTTGGACACCACTCCATCCTACCACCATGCTGGAGGGGCTGCATCGTGAATGCGCTTATGAAGAGCCCATGTCACACAAAGACCTCTCCTTGATATCCTCCTGTCTTTCTTCTCCTTCTCTTCCTTTGCTAATAAGGCAAAATCTGGCAAGAAAAGGACAGATACAAAATCCCAAGTAGTGAAATACACCAGCATGGGGTCAGGGCCAGCAGTCAACGGTGGCAATAGTCATGGGCACCGATGAAGTTCGGGAATTGTGTGTTAAATGAATGCGCCTTCTGAGCTCAACTCCTCTTCACAAACCCTCCAGAATGGTTGCCATGGTGCCCCCTGTTATTGTGGCAAAACAGCATTTTAACCTGGCTAAGGGAACCATCTGCCAAACATGTCCTAAAAGCATCATCCTGTACGTGCCCCATATGTGGGGAGTGAAGGAAGAGTGGGGGCTACCATTCTTCAGTGGATTTAGGAATCACTTCTAAAACTCATCAGAAAGAGAAAGAATAGACTTTTCTGTTAACACTTAATTTTTTAAAAACTCTGATTTTCTCATATCTATTTGAGTTTCCACTTTTTTCATATAATTTTTAAAAATAATATATTTTTTAGAGAGAGAGAGAGAGAGGGCTTGCATGAGAGTGGAGGGGAGGGGCAGAGGGAGAGGGAAAAGCAACCTCTCCCACCTCACCCCCTCTGAATAGGGTGCCCGATGCCGGGCACCATTCCAGTACCCTGGGATCACGACCTGAGTCAAAGGCAGACGCTTAACTGACTGAGCCACCCAGGCGTCCGAAAATCCTACACTCCTGATGTCTGTCTTAACCTCCTCAAAAAAAAAAAAAAAAAAAATGAAAGTGCTCAGAGAGCACTTACATTCCAGAGCAGTGCGGGGAGAGATAGTAAACCTATAAACCACAAACACATAATCACACTGACCATCGTACATTGAATGTTAGCTAAGGTCATCCTGGAAAGCATATCTGAGCAGGTAACATTTGTCAGAGAGACCTACAGAGGCTCTGGTCTGCTCTTGGAAAGGCTCTACTTCAGCTGTGAGGAGCCGCATCTGTAGAGGGGCTGGGGGTGGACAGAGAGGAGGCTAAGGCAAGAATACAGCTTTGGATCGGAGCGGAAGCAGTGGAGAACGACATAAAGCAATTGCCATCTATTTTCAAAGGAGCTGCTGCTGGATTACCAGTGGTTGGAGCAAAGGGTAGAGAAAAACAAGTCCATAGATGGCCATTATACAAAATGGAATATGATTTTTTCCAAAAACAACCAACAAAACAATAGAATGAGTGGATTGTGTGCTTTCAAAACATATTAGAAACTTTGCCTACATGGAACTGGGAGCTGTACTAAGTCCAAAATAATGGCCCCCTAAAAGATATCCACTGCAAATCACTGGACTCTGGGAAATGACCTTATTTGGTCACTGCAAAGAGTCTTTGTAGATGCAGTTAAGGATCTTGAAATGAGATCATGTTGGATCTCATTTAAAGAGGGCCTTAAATCCAACGACAAGTGTCTTCATGAGAGAGAGGATGGGGCGGGGGGGGGTGCGTGGGAGGGGAACCTCATGCAGACAAGAGGAGCATGCAGTGTGCCCACTGAGGCAGAGACTGGGGTGATGTGGCCCCCAAGGAATGCAGGCCACCACCAGAAGCTGGAAGAATCCAGGAAGGGTTCTCTCCCAGAGCTTCCAGAACTGGTGGGGCCCCACCAGCACCTCCAGAACCGTGAGAGAATACATCTCTGTTGTTTGACATCACCGAGTTTTTGGTAACGTGTTACAGTAGCCATGGGAAACCAATAGAGGAGACACGGGGAAAAGGTTTTGTGAATGTAATGTTGCTTGTTTATTTATTCATTGGATGCCTCCCTCCCCGACCCCTCACTACAATATGCTCCACGAGGACAAGGATTTCTATCTGTTATTCCGCTGCAGTATCCCAGAGTCTAGAAAAGTTCCGGGTACATAGCAGGTGGTCAGTGTGTATTTAGCGAACAAATTAATATAGGTGGAGAATGTGATCTGAGGTATATTTGATATATGACATAGAAAGGCTGAAATGAGGGGAGAACATTAGTTCGAGGTGGTGAAGAGGCGGAAGGCTAGAGCTCTGAGCGGCGTTCTACTGGTTTGGAGGGTTCTCGAGGAAATGGCAGCTTCTACAGGAAGCAGGATTGGATGCTTTAGGACAGACGCCCTGAGGGTGGGTTCGTTCAACAAGCAGTTGGGGACTACTAAGGGTTTTTAGCAGCAGACTGACCCGATGGTATTAAGAATTTGATCCGTGCTCCTACACCTGTCACAGATACTATTCTTTGGATCTTGTATGCTGGTGGGTTCTTAGTTTTCTCCATCTTCTTTTTCTCCATCTTGTTGCATTTGGCTATAATTGTTCATGAAAATTAGCTCTTATTTAATGCCAGCACAACGCCAAGGGGAAATTTGGTTTTCCAGTTCTTTTGATTTAGCATTTATTCTACTTTCTCAACATTTTCATGCCATCCGCAATTTCCTTATATTTGCCTCAGCTGTCCTCAGTACCAGCTCCCCTCCATTCTTTTTTTTCTTTTTGGTGCAATTAATAAGTGCTCTTTTCCCCAATTCCCGTCATCCAATGTTGACTTGGTCATTTCGCTTTTGTCAGTTCTTTCAGTTACAAAACATGTGGCTTTGCCATGGTTGATTATACCTGACTAGCAATATTTATATAACATTTCATCTCTGGGGCTTTTTCACATTTCTTTAAGACCTCTTTTGTGGGCTTCTTTTTCTCCTTTTTGCATGCATCATATCCAAGTATGAATTTCTTTTTCACTTCAAATATTTTTCCTATCATCTTTTTTTTCGCTTAAATATTTCTTATTAGCAGTTCGTGAATTCCAACTCTTCCTCTTTTCATTTTGTTTCATCGACAGTGGTTTGCCAGCTTCTTACAAGAACATCCCCCGAATTACCCAGGTTCTGCTGCCCTACTTGGCCAGGAATCAGACTTTAGAAGCTAGGAAAGCAGGACGTGAGGAACAAGTTTGACTGTTACCTTCCGCTGACACTTTACATTTATGCCCACGGCACAGCTCAAGCTTCCCATTTTTGTTCAGTTTTACCCCTCCGTAGTTTTTCTCCAAAGCTCTCATTTTTTTTTAGGGGAGAACTAAGATAAGAAGGGTTCTAGGGCCAAATCCTTAAGTAACAGGATTTGAAAATGCCTGAGAATGAGTAAATCTAAAAATTCGAGAATACCCCAGAAAAGTTGGCAGTTTTACCTGTTATTTGCATAAGAATTGACAAACTATTCAAATTAAGTGATTCCACAGCTTTTCAGGGCCAAAACATTTCAAAACAGAGACAGAACTATGAGAATAATAATACAAAAAATGTTCCTTCTAAAGACAGCCAGTCTTTCTGAAACAAGTGCATGGACCCAATATTTTACATTTCATTTTGAAAGTATACATGAATTTTAGAAAATTGTCCAACTTTGGTTAACAATCTCAAAAAGAAAAGAAAAGATAACAGGATAGTTTCTACATTGTTTTCTGTTTAACTCCCAGTTTTGAAGATTTTTTTTTAAGTGTGAAAGCATTCAGAAGCACAAACCATTTTTAGAACCCAGGCCTCTGCCTTGCTCTATCTGCAAACAAGCTGAAAATATGAATTTCTCTTAGGAAACCAAGCCCTTAAATTCTATGGTCAAAGCAAATTGAGTGAACGGTTGAGGAATCAGCCTGATCATTTTGCAATGCAGGTATATAGATAATTGTATAATTTCAAAATATAAGAATATATAGGAAAGCTGTTTCTGCAGCTCTGTGAAGAACATGCATTTCTAGAATATAAGATTGAGTTCAAATTATAACTCTGCCACTAAGAAGATGTAACCAGCCATATAACAGACATACCTCAACTTCCTTTTTGTGGGAAACAAAGGAATGACGGCTCCATTGTCCTCTTCAACCCTGAAAGGCACCAGCCAAATGCTCTCTTGGGCCAGAAGGAAATCTTAATGGCCAAGGCCACTGCGGGCATTGTTAGGAAGAGGGAAGTATTGTGTGGGTGACCCTGCTGTTAAGTAAGAAAACTCCGTACTTCCCAGAGAATAGCATGGTAGTCCCTGTTCACCAGAACTACCGATACCTTCTGCTTCCCTGTGTGGAGAATTCCTAGACCACATGTCCTTTCATAACAATAAAAAAGAGTGCACTTTATTTTATTTTTTTTATTTAAATTCAACTAACCAACATATAGTACATCATTAGTTTCAGAGGTAGAGCTCAATAATTCGTCAGTTGCATGTAACACCCAGTACTCATCACATCATGTGCCCTCCCATAAGAAGAGTGCACTTTAGCAGGAGTGAGACAGACACTCTTTCCCGCTGACAAGAAAGATCACAGGATTAATAAACCCTGCGATGGATTCGCTCTTTGTGATCATTTGTGGAGAGTCTAAGAAAAGTGGTAAGTTCCTGAATGGCACCTTCAAGAGCTGAAAGGGCTAAGGCATTTCTCCATACTTCAAGCCAAGACAACTTTGTGACACTAAAGAAATTAATTCTCAATTAGTACATAATCCTAGTGAGTAATTAGATCTTAGTAATAAGGTCTAAGTAATCAGATCTTAGTAATAATCTTAATAATACAATCTTAGTGGTCTAGCTCTAATTTTTAGACACTTCCAGCAGATCAGGACTACATAAAGTATTTTTCCTCATGTTAGCTCAGTTAATCCTCACAGTCACCCTATAAAATGGATATCCATTTTATGGATGAAGAGAAGCTAATCATCAGAAAGGTTGAAGACCTTGTTTGTGGCATTCCAAAGCTTTTGCTCTGGTCTACCACAGTGCAATGCTTCCTGCTAGAACTGCTGTACAAAGGTATTTATGGCTTCTGGGATATTTCTAGCAAATACTGCTCGAAGGGAGTAATTGGCCGGGATGCATTTTTTTCATTGCGGATTTTTCTGGTGTAGCCTTTGTTGCAACTGTATTGATGCTATATTTCTACTCCTTGCCTTGCATCCAGCTTTCTGTATAGCCAACATATGCACATTCTCAGGGAAGATATAAATTGTGCTCAATATTGGTTGTATACTTTCTCTTCCACAAAGAGGATTATGAAATAATTTTAAAATTTAAATGACTATAACATGCTTTGCAAATATAGAAATTAAAATAATTTATACCATACACTAAAAGCAAAAAGTGTTATATAAATGCTAAATAATAATATTGTAAAGCACCTATATTCTATGATAATGA
Organism: Callorhinus ursinus; assembly: GCF_003265705.2. NCBI lineage: Eukaryota > Metazoa > Chordata > Mammalia > Carnivora > Otariidae > Callorhinus > Callorhinus ursinus. The sequence goes on from NW_027397069.1 coordinate 10,813,705, forward strand.
GCCCTATATAAATGCTAAGTAGAATTAAATAGAAAATGTAGTGTTTTGAATTGGCTCATAATGTATCAAGCTTCTTGTGTTCCATACACACAAAAATTGTATCTAGGATATGCAACAAAAATGCAAAAGCAAATACTTATCTCTTTTCCTAATTTTATAGCTGTGCTAGTCATTATAATACTGCAATTCTTTAACTCATGGCATATCTAGGAAAGAAGGAAACTTTTCCTGTTATCTTTTACTATATAACCAACCATCCCAAACCTTAGTGCTTGAATCAACAGGCATTTTATTATCTCTCATGATTCTATGGGTTGCCTGGGCTCAGTTAGGCAATTCTTCTGCTCTCCATGGTTCAGCTGGAGGCTCAACTGGCCTGGAATCCCCAAGTTGGCTCATTCGCATGACTCCCAACTTGTGCTAGCTGTTGGCTGGTTGCTCAGCTGAGGGTTGACTGAGTGCCTCACTTCTTTTCCACTGGCATCTCTGTGGGGCCAGGATTCTCAGGCCATCATGGCTGGGAACATTCCAAGCAGACAAGCCCCAGCACACGGGGGCATATTGAACCTCTACTTGCACTATGCTTGTTAATGTCCCATTGGCTGATGCAAGTCATGAGACCAAGCCTAGAGTCAATGTGGAAAGGGTCTATACAGAGTAAGAAGGCCTACACGGGCTAAATGGGAGCCACCATTACAGTAGTCCACCAGAGCTATGACTAGTTTTGCAAATATCCTCATACCCCAGAGTGGTACCAAAACAGATGATACCCTTGCCACCACCACCAATACCATCACGGCAAAAACTAGAATAGAAAATGGCAGGGTTTAAAATAACCATTAGCTGGATACAAGGGATCTCAGTGATGACCTGTGTGAAATGACAATGGAGGTCTAGATGGAATGCTAGTGACTGGAAATGATAGAATCCTCACATCCATGGCACTGTGGGAACCCTCCTGTATCATTTGGGGATACATTCAGCAGCAAGTAGCATAAAAGACAACCTCAGGGACTTTAAAAAGAGGCATGCATTTTTCTCACAGAATAGGATGTCCAAAAACAGAGGAATACTCTAATTGGTTCTACAGTTCGATAATGTATTTGCAATTTAGGGCCTTGCTGGTATGGTCACAAGATTTTTGCTGCAGCTCCAGGCATCACAACTGAGATCAAAGCAGGGAGGAGGAGAGAGGAGGAGCCAGCATCAACCCATGTGGAAGCAAAAGCTTTCCTAGAAAGTTCCAGCTGGCTTCTGCTTATGTTCATTGGCCAGAATTAGTTACCCCAGCTGCAGAGAATTCAGAGAAACAGAGACTGAGCTGGGCACTTTGCTGCCGGCAGATCAGTATTTTGTTAACAAGGAGAGTGGGGGAGTTATATTGGTTAAGAACGGTGTCCGTTACAACCTTAATTTTTAGAAAAGACCTCAGGAAAAGGGGGAACCCTGAAGTATCTGAGAGAACGCATCTACAATACTGGTAGAATGGGGTCATGAAATCTAAATTATTCTCAAGAAAAACAAAGTGACACACAGCTACTATGACCAGAAATGCCTCTAACGTGTTTTGTGTCCTTGGCACAAAGCAGGTAAATGCTAGCTGTTGTGGTAAAGATGATGTAATATTGGTGGAGATGAAGATATTAATTATTATTACAACTGGCATGATGACATGAATCAAGGTTCACGCATTCATCCAACAAAAATTTATTGAGCTTTTTCTTTATGCAAGAAACTTTTCGGTTCAAATCCCAGGAAACAACGAATTTGATGGGTGATTCATATTACCAGGAAAAAAATACAAGCATTTACTTCGGATACAGCATTAGGAGGAAAGGGTAGGTACTTTGGGAAGACAGTCCTGGTAATTCAGAATGTGATTCATTCTCCTGGAGAATAGAACTCTGGGCATGGGAAGCATTGTGACCACAATAGAAAGATATTTTTGTTGCATTAACGATTTCAGTGAAAGGAACAAAAAAACCTTTGACTGGAGCAAGGGAATACAGATATAAAATAGAACTGAGGGGAGCAAGAATATTACGGTTAAAAAGATTGTCAGTTTTTTGTTGTTGTTGTCTTGTGGTTTTGTTTGATTTGGTTCGGTTTGAAGAGTCAGCAAAAGATTAAAGTTGATACAGAAAACCACACACACAAAATTCCTCCACCAGCAAGTCTTTGCTGTGGGGCTGTGTCTGCTCTTTGTAATAAAAACAGACACAGGTTTGTTGCTAAGCCCAGGCAGGTTTGCTGGACCAAGCTCTAAGGGCCAATAACGAAAATGCTGAGGAAAAACCCAAACAGGTAACATAGGCCCAAGTTTCCTGGGTGTAAGAGAAGGAAACAAGGAGACAAGAATGGGGATGGCATAGCATAACAGGGAAAGGTTAATAAAATAAATTTCATGAAGGAACACGGGAGAAAGTGAAACAATGATCCTTTGGAAACCAGTCAAAGAAACAGCAGATAGAAGTTACCTAAATGTTATCGAGAACAAGATACAAAACACTCCTTTAGGGGCGCCTGGGTGGCTCAGTCCGTTAAGCGTCTGCCTACAGCTCAGGTCATGATCCTGGAGTCTCTGGATTGAGCCCTGCATCGGGCCCCCTGCTCAGCGGGGAGTCTGCGTCTCCCTCTGCCCCTCACCCTGCTCATGTTCTGTCTCTCTCTCTAATAAATAAATAAAATCTTAAAAAACAAAACAAAACAAAAAACCCAAAACACTTCCTTAGAAGGGAGAGCTTTATTTGAAGTGTCCCAAAAAAGAAAGAGAAGAGGAAAAAAAGAAAGAAAGCAAAGCCAAAGGAAGGGGAGGGCTGGGGAGGGGAGAAGAAGGGAGGAAGACATCAATAAATGGAATGACCAAAGAAGATAAGAAGCAATCTAGTAGCATCTGAGCCCCAGAAGAAGGAAGAATACAGGAAACAGCACACCTCTGGTCAAGAGGGGGTGTGACACCCAAGTTATTTTAGGAAGCCAGAAAAATTTTGAGAGCTCTTTGGAATCACGAAATATGGTAAAAGAATAATTTAAAGGCATGCTCCTTCTTAATGTTAATATTATGTAAAAATTATGTCTAAAACAAGTAGAGATAAGTCTAAGTACCAGAAGAGAAACGATGTAAGCTCTAGTACAAGAAATGAAGGTAATGAAGCTATTCAAACGTAGTTGTTTGAAACACGTAAGACCTAGGGCAGACGACATAGGATCATTAATAAGATTGCGGAAGAGAAAAGAATCAGATTTCAAATTCAACAGCTCTTACTTGAGCACCTACCCTAGCTCAGGTCTTGCTTAGGACACACAGACACACAGACACACAGACACACACACACACACACACACACACACACACACACACCAACACAGACACTAGAGACACACACACGTTGATGGAAAGGAATTGCATTTGCATCTTGGAAAATAGTGATGGGATTGGAAGTAAAGTAAAAGTAATCTTGAAAGCATCAATCTGAAAGAGAATGGAATTAAAGTATATGTAGTTCGATATAGATATGAATAATCTGGAACGTAACTATAGAAATGTGGGCCAGCAGAATTAGTAGACTTTGTTGACAAATAGTAATTAAGGCTGAAAAAATGGGACTGATACTAATTATATCATTCACTTATTGTTTATTCATTCTTTCAGTTATTCAATCATCATATACTTACTTAAGTCTGACTCTGCACCAAGCCCTGGGCTAGATACTGGAGTTAATTGATTAATTTATTTTTAAAAAGATTTTATTTATTTATTTGACAGAGAGATAGAGAGAGAGCACAAGTAGGCAGAGTGGCAGGCCTCTCCGATGAGCAGGGAGCCCGATGAGGGGCTCGATCCCAGGACCTTGGGGTCATGACCTGAGCCGAAGACAGACACTTAACCGACTGAGCCACTCAGGCGCCCCTAGATACTGGAGTTTAAAAGTCAGGTGATAAATCGTCTCTGCCAACAAGAAAATGGTCTCATGGGGAGAAATAGATGCATTTTAATATAGGAAAGGTCAGAAGGAGACTCACATTTTGGGGGTAACTTTTTGACGAGGGCTATGCAGTGTGTGCTAAGGACTGCCTATATTATTTCACACAGGGTAGCAGCTGAAGCCGATTTCTCAAAAGCTGGAAAATTTGTCAGGGGCCCAGAAAATTGTTCATTTTCAATATAATAACTAGACAAAAATTTAAGACTTAGCATATTAAAAATCTGTCAAAGGACTTCATTTTTTGTGACAAAGAAAGTTTTCAAGGGACCCAGTCCCTTGGCATATAGAAGAAAAAGGACCGGAAAGAGGAAAGAGGGTGGGCTGGACTCAAGAGAGAAAAAGGAGTTGCATAAGATGACGTCTGAGCCATGCAATGGAGACATTCTTGCCAGGACTTTTCTTGCAAGTAAAAGAAGTTCTGGAATGTTGGGAAGGTTGGAATCAAAGAACGAAGGGAACGGTTTCACTGAAGACCGCACAACTTAAGAGCGAGCTATATGATCGATTGCCTTGTGGGAAGCAGATCGGGTGCTCCGGTCTGATGACCTCACAGCTGGGCTCTGTGTGCCTCCTGAAGATTGCCCAGTGCACGCCTCTGACCACCGTGATGTCACATGCAGGGACGCTTTCCTGGAGCCTGTTCATTCAGGTACTCGGTAGACCCAGATTAAGCATGGCTCTGTATCAGACATTACACAGAAGAAGCTAAAAAGCGGTCACATTTTTTTTTCTTTTTAAAGATAGGAACGGAGAACGGGGCCCCTGGGCGGCTCAGTCGTTAAGCGTCGGCCTTCGGCTCAGGTCATGATCCCAGGGTCCTGGGATTGAGCCCCGCATCGGTCTCCCTGCTCCGCGGGAAGCCTGCTTCTCCCTCTCCCACTCCCCCTGGCTTGTGTTCCCTCTCTTGCTGTGTCGCTCTCTGTCAAATGAATAAACAAAATCTTTAACAAAAAAAAAATAAAAATAGGAATGGAGAAAAGTAGAATCTGGAGATGAGGATTTTACTCTATTTTTCATAGTAAGATTTGTGTGCAGCTCTTCCTAGAACAATTGACAAGAATAGCAAAATGCATGCGATTTCAGTGTACCCAGGTGAGAAAGTAACTGATGTGTTCTAGTTTATGTAGGAACCTGGTGTTTTATAAAGATGTCATAAATTTCTTACAAAAAGATTTATCCAATAAATGTGCAATTGGAGAGCTATTAGAGAAAAAGAAAGTTGAATGCCTACATCTTTATATGACAAAATAAATTTCAGATAGATTAAAGATTTAAATATTAAAAACAACAACTAGAAGAAAAAATATGGATTATTTTTTATTTTACATTGGAAAAGGACACTCAAGCATGAAATCAAAGGCAAACTATTGATTAATAGTTTACATTTATTAATAAATGTAATTTATGAAAACATTTAAAACTTCTATATTTTTTCTTTTTTTTAAATTTTAAACTTTGTTTTTAGTAAGCTCTACATCCGACATGGGGCTTGAACTCATGACCTTAAGAGTCACACTCTCTACTTCCTGAGCCAGCCAGGTACTCCTCTCTATATATTTTCTTAAAGAGCCATAAAAAGCAAAAAGCAAAGTATATATTACATAATATCTGACAGATTATTTGATATATAATGAGCACTTATTAACCAATAAAAAAATACTGCAACATAAAAAAACAGGCAAAGACAAGAATAGTCAAATCATACATAACATACACACAAAAAGAGCCAATAAGCATATAAAAATATTCAACTTTACCAACAATTAAAGATAACATTTTGCCTATGTAGTTAGGTAAGAATGTTTACAATTATAAAGTCCAGGAAATTGGAAAAGGAGCACTATTAGTCAAAGCCCGTACGAGTATAAATTAACACAATAGGTTAGAGGTAATTTAGCAATATCCATAAATATGCTGAAAGATAAACAAAAATATCCTTTGACTTAGCAATCTCATCAACAATCTGTTCTCAGAATTTAATTATGAATGCTTTTTTATGTAAAGATTATTCAACACAATTTTAACATAGCATTATTTTTAATGGTTAAAAAAATAGAAAACAACATAAATGAACCAGTCTGAAAAATTATGGCCCATTCACATGCAGGTATGAATATGTTTTTTGAAGACTATTTCACGGCATGGGAAAATATACTTGCCCTAATGTTTATTGCTGGGCAGAGAGAGGGGTGATCTTAATTTTTTTTCTTTTCTTTTTTTTTTAGAGAGGGAGAAAGAGAGAGCATGTAGGGGGAGGGGCAGAGGGAGTGAGAGAATCCCAAGCAGGCTCCACACCCAGCTCGGAGCCTGATGGGGAGCTCAGTCTCACAACCCTGAGATCATGACCTGAGCCGAAATCAAGAGTCAGCCACTTAACGACTGAGCCACCCAGGCGTCCCGATGATCCTAATTTTCATACATTGCTGAACTCTAAGAGATTTGTTCTTATCTACCCCCAATTGCCCACTTGTACATAAAAGGTACTCAGTAATTTTTATTGAGTTTGAAAGAATATATGTGCCCCCAAACAGAGGAAAGTAAACATAAGACGTCAACATTAGTTTACCCTACCTACCAGGGTCATAGGTGATTCTTATTGTCTTCTGTATAATTTATCTTTCAAGTTTCGTACAGAGAATTTTTATAACTCGTGCAAGTAGAAAAGTGATTTTATTTACTTGCATTAAAGATGTTCACAGAACATTTTAAAGGCAGCAAGAGAGGGTTTGGGGTGGTTGTGTGGACTTTTAAGAGACAGCTTTAGGTTCGACAAATCAGAATATCATCTTTCACATCGTACAAAAGGCTGGCACTCCGGGGTGATGTGTTATTCTGTGTGCTAGTCCTGGCACCTAAAACGGCCCCATCTTTAAGCTTAACGAGTGGATGGGGAACGAAACTGTGAATGGGGAAGCAAAAGGCAAGTCTGCCCATTGTATTAAAGGCAACTTGAAAGTGATCCATGAATCCACCCTGTGTCTTTATATTCTCTTGATCCTCTGCTAAGGAATAAAGAGAGTTGAGTGTAAAAACTGAGCATAAAGTTGAAGGTAGAGTTGAAGATAAAGTAGATCCCAGTTCTGCAGGCATTATCACCCCGGCGACAACATAATGGGGGTCATTATTTTGTATTTATACATGGTACACCAAAGAAACTGAGACAGGATCAAGAGGAAAATGTATTGCCTGTTCTGTGTATAGTATGTATTTATCTGGCCGGATTGTCCTACAATACTACAACCTCCACGAAGGCAGAAAAATCTTCTTCTTTTTTCTCTATGTCAGGGAATAGTACAGCATGAAGGAAGCCAGATGCAAAAAACCACATGGCATATAATTCCATGTATGTGAAATGTCCAGAATAGGCAAATCCATCAAGACAGGACGAAAATGAGGGGTTGCCAGGGTTGGGAGTTGGGGGAAATGCAGAGTGACTGTTAATGGGTAAGGGTTTCCTTTTGGGCAGAAGAACGCATTCTGGAATGAGATCGTGATGGCAGCCACACAACTCTGTGGACATGCAAAAGCCACAGAATTGCACCCTTTATAATGGGTGAATTTTATGATATGTGAATTATGTCTAGCTTTTTTCAAATTTTAATTGTGATCCTTGAATAGAGTACAGAGGAATAAGACCCATATGCTAGAGGTCTCCTGGGACAAAGGGGAGACGTGCTCGGGCAGGTTCTACCCAGTCCAACCATCCTTCGGTGGCAAAACCTGGAAGAGTTTTTTAGCCTTGAAATGAGAGGAACAACAAAAGGATTCATCAACAGCAAATGACTCAAACTGCAATGTATGTAATGAGGGCCAAGTATATTTTATTTATTATTACAAAATATTGTCATATCTGCCTGTATTCTTGGTACCTGAAAATGTCATAGTCTAAAAATTATAAAGTGGATTCTGATGTTTACCTTCAGTTTCTCTCCCCTACAAGGCTGAGGCGGGGAATGTAAGGCCTGTTAAATGAACAGGTTCTGTTATAGAATACTCTGGATTTGTCTTCTCTCTGTTTCTGTCAATCCTCTCCTTTGTGACACTGTTAGAGTCTTCGTGACATCTGCTCTGGGATGGTTATGTCTATATCCTAAACATTATTTTCCACACGTTAATGAGGGTGTTAAACAAATCAATGACATCTTTGCACCATTATTGATTGTTAACATTTGATCACAAACATTTATGTCTTCTTTCCAAAGAACTAAAGACTAGAATGAAATTATAATTGATATGCTCATCAGAGCAAATAATTAAAAACATTGTGTGTCATCATAAATACTTTTAGGCACAATTTAATGGACTACAAAAACAAAACAATAAATTTTATCCAGGTATTTTGGATGCAAATAAATATTAAGGCAACCATGATTCATACTTCACTGAAGAATAATGAATAGTAAAATGTTCACCAAACTGTGACATAGTTATTGAACCTCGTCAAAAACCCATATCTTTTTTTTCTCCTCTCATGACTTTTATTTCTTCGGCATGTTAGTAGCAAGGTGTGGGAGCGAGGGGAAAAAGAATAAATTACTTTAAGGAAATGAAAATTATAGGACAATTTTGTCACCCCTGTGCTTATTAAAGCTTCGAAGCTCGTTACTATTCCATATGTGCAAACTGCAGGTTGAATATTTCTGTTGACTATGAGTAAAATTTAAAATCCAAATCAGGAGCCAAGAAGGATGAATCAAGACCAGACAGATATGATTTTTTTTTAAAGTATCAATGGGATAAATGATCTATGAAGATAAAATTTAAATAAAAATATAAATACATAAAACAGATCCTTTGCAAGACTGTAGTCCTATTAAATTCCAGCTTATTCCAGAATATGTGTATGAGTATTTATTTTCCCTGCATCAAGAACAATACATAAGCATTAGGAAATGTTTTAGGGGCTTCTGGGTGGCTCAGTCGGTTAAGCATCTGACTCTTGATCTCAGCTCAGGTCTTAATCTCAGGGTTACGAGTTCAAGCCCCACATTGGGGTCCATGCTGGGCATGGAGGCTACTTAAAAAATAATAATGCTTTAATTATAAACATTATAAAATGCCCTGCAACAGACCTCTTTTAAGGTGATGAAGGTTTAAGCGTGAAGCCAATTCTAGAGGTACTTGCCAAATATTTGTGGGGAGAGATCCCAAAAGTAGTGCTTGGTCCTCTCTAGGACCCAGTTTCATGGGTTGTTATATTGTGAAGTACTTATTACTGGGTGCTCTATGTGGTTTGGGGTAACATCATTTCCGACCTGGTGCTCTCTGCTGATGTAACCGATCAGGGGGCTGAAATCTGCAGGCCTCTCTATTCAGTTTGGTAAACATGGGCTTGCCTGTCACCCTTCATTGTGCTTCTTCAAAGAACAGTTGCCACCTTATCTGGTAACAGCTTTCTTTACAAGTGCTACTCATGTGAAATAATCTTTGACCACGGAGGCCACTACTTCCTGAGCACAAGAAGAGACCTTTATCTTGCCACCAAATGGATAATTAATTTTTTAAAATGTATATTATGACACAATTAGGGAAAAAAAAAAAGAAAAAGGCAAGCTGGACAATGGGACGAAATGTCCCTTCTTCAAATTGACTCCTATTTAGTTCTTCCAATGTCATCCCAAACACAGATAACTTTTCTTTCATGAATTGTTCTCCTGAATGATTTATATGTGTCGTGTTATCTGAGGCTCTCTCCAGGTCCCCTGGTGGGTTTAGCCAACCATCAGCTGCATAATTGTTAATTTTAACACTATAAAAGGTTCTGATGCAGAAGAGATAAGGTGTTGGTGGAAGAATTAATTGAAATGTATCTCCCAATCACACTGGGCTCCTACTACTGGTTTCCCATACACAAAATTATACTTTAGATTTAAGGTTAAAATAAATTTACATCTCTGCCACTCATGAAGCTTTGCGTCTGGTTGTAAATGGAAATGGTAATTGTCTCTAATACTCATGAAGGTTTTTCACCCTGAGAACAATTCCAGGGACTGTACAGGTCACAGTCCAATGAACATTTTCATAGGGAGAGAAGCTCCTGAAGTCAAAGGCAGACAAGAGTGTTGTCTTGTGGGAAGGGAGGTTATGGAAAAGGAAATGAGGGACAAAGGAGGAAGGAGGAAGATGAGAAGAAATGAAATAATATGGGTGATTTATTACTACACCTGTAAGCCTCGTTTTATACTTCTTAACACTAATTATAATTTTCTAGACTTTTCTATGCAGCCAAGGAAAGCAATATAAGCTAATAGAGGCCACATTTTGGCCCCTACATTTTCTTCAGAAGAAAGTAAATGTATGCTCTGAAAGGCCTTGGGGACAATTATTATTTAAATAGCCTAAGTCATGGAAAGCAAAAGCATGTTAAATGTAAGTTATCAGTCACTTTTAGTTTCCAGTCTACAAATTTGAATGCTTCTGATTGCTCGTCTCAGTCCATCAGGCAACAAACTTACGAGTATTTATGATGTGCTAGACATAGCGAAAGGCTTGGTCTGTGGAGCTCTCAGACAGGAGTGAAGGAGTATTTCCAAAGAAGATAGTGGGTCAGGGATGGGGTAACTGGGGGATGGGCATTAAGGAGGGCACGTGATGTGATGAGCACTGGGTATTATATGCAACTAATGAATCATTGAACACATCAAAAGCTAATGTTGTACTATATGTTGGCTAATTGAATTTAAATTTAAAAAAAAAGAAGCTTGTTGTAGTCACTCATTCAGTTAAGCAAACATTTCACAAACGCCTACTAAGTGCCTGGCACTGGGCCAGCCACCTGTATAAACTGGGTCTGTGTAAACTGGGTCCTTGCCCCAAAAGAGTTCCCAGAGGACCAGGGCAGAGAAGCAAGTAAGGAACCAATCACAAAGGAGTAAGAAGCTCTGGCTACCACTGGAAGCCCAGGGGAGAGACACCAGAAACATCTGTAGCTAACACAGCTCATTGTTTTCAAATGAAAATGCCACCAGATTTTATACATCAGGCCACTCCCACATATGCGTATATGCCAGTGCCCATTTCTGCCCAACCTGCCGCTCTAAATTGGTATACCAGTGTCAGTAGACTATAGCCAGATCCTCAACATCATGAGGAAGAACTTTCAAAGCCCCTGACCTTTGGCTGGATCTAATCAGTCCATCTACAGTGTTTTTCTTAAACGTGAAAGCCAGAAACTGTTAAGTTGTGGAGGGTATTATCACTTGAATGACATTTTGTTCCTTAGTAAAATACTAAGCATTTTACTTTCGTATTGCATATTGAGTGTTCAGCAAACAAAAAGAGCATGCTTGAATTTTTTTTTTTTTTTTTTTTTTGGCCACACAGCAGATTCAAGGATTATGTGCCTATAATTTTAGGACAAAAGGCTCAGCTTCTTAAAGCCAAAAGAAATGCCAACTGATCTGTGAACATTCTTATATATTACGTATTGTATTAAGACATAAGAGCATCACCCAAGTCTTTCTATAGCAAAGCTCACAGATGTCCTATCCAGGGTCAGGAATGGGGAAAGTTTACTCATTACTTTTGGTAGAATAAAATTCCTTGTTCACAGCAATCTGTGTCTTTAATTGCCTTTTCTTTTTAAAGCTCAATGTAGGTAGGTAGATCTATAGACAGAATTACAATACAGCAATTGAGAACCAATGATTTTCTAAGCCAGAGATATTGGGTATTTAATTTTCTTTTTAAATCCATGCTATGGTGGGCTCTTATGAATACAATAGAAAAGGAGTTATGTCCTAATCAGTTTATAAGATAGTATGGAGAAAATGCATAATAGACCAACCAGATGTATAAATACAATAATACAAAGAAACCTAATCTACTGCAAAACTATAATTTAATCCTTCTATAACACAGGGGTATTGAAAACTGGCTTATGAATAGCTCAAGAATGCATAAACTGAACTTTACAGTCTTGGCTCAGTTAAAAATGTTAATTTTAACTTATAGTTTATAGAAATTATTATTTAATTTTTACATAAAGAAGAAATGGATTTCTCTCAAGAGCTTATGTATAAATAATAAGCTAAGTATTTAAAAATCGTGCAGGACCAGGTGCTTAGAGTCAGCAAGGTGAAAATAATTTGCGCATGCTTTAGAGTCTGTGCACCTATGTATGTCTGTCTAACAAAGGGTAGAGATGAATGAATACAATGTGAGATAGCAAAAAGTTGCCTTTTAATTTTTTTTATTTTTTGATATGAATAACAGCAACAAAAGATAGCCAAGGTTACATCTATAAAATAATATCTACAAAACAAAATAACCTTGTATCCAATGAAAATACTATTTGACTTTTTTCTTTTTAAGAATAAAGGAAAGCTGAGCTAATGAGTACAGTGGGACTTTAAAATAGGAGAATAAAATAAAGAGAAAAGTCTGCTGTGATTTTAGCAAGGATTACTTTTTAATTAAACCCAACATTTGCAATTTACAAACTTTTGTTAATAAGCTTTTGAGTGACTCTTCCTGAAATTCAGTTCCAGGCTAACAGGGCTTGAGACGCTTTGTGTTCCTTGTCCCCCCTGGTTTTCTCATGACCTATAGTCTTTCTTGACCCTCCTCTTCTTTTCTTTACAAACTTCCCATTTTCTCTTTCTTCCTTGAACCCTCCTCCCACCCCATAACTGAATGAGGTTCCATCAGCTTTCAACAGCACTGTGGGTTAAACCTCCGTACCCACACATGCAGAGAGTGGGTAGAGGAGAGCCCCAGAGAGAAATAAACCAGAACAGCACTTCCTTGCTTTGCTGTGATCTCCTCAAATAAGGAAGCTCTGGTATTATAATTAGGCAAAGTAACTTTATTTACCAGATATGTAAAGTTATGAAATGTATAACTGAAAATGGGAAAAGAACTCAGTTATTTCAGCCAATTGCTTGGTTCTCCTCTCCCATCCCACTTCCTCAAACAAACGACCCAAGGAATAAGCAGCATGAAAACAAGGCAGAAAAAAACACTAAAGAGGTGTAGCAATCATACGCAACATGCGGGTCTTGTTTGGATTCTGATTTGAGCAAATGAACCATTTGAAAAAAAAAAAAAGAATATTGACCGGGTATTTGAATAGTACTTGCTAATTTTGTTGAGTGTGCTAAGATGGTGTAGTTCTGCTAAGAGAAAAAGAAAGTCCATATATGTTGGAGATATATCCTGAAGTGTAGCGCGTGAGCTTACGTGACCTCTTGGATTTGCTTTAACATACTGTGGAAGAAAAGAGATGTGAAATAACTAAGATGAAGAAGCTGGCAGAACGTTGGAAATTACTGAAACTGGGCAATGGGCACATCATGCTATTCTCTCTGCTTTTGTTTCTGTTGGAAGACTTTTTTTTTTAAAGACTGTATTTATCTGAGAAAGAGAAAGCGAGAGACAGGGCATGAGCAGTGGGGGAGGGGGAGAAGCAAACCCCCCACTGAGCAGGCGCCCCACATAGGGCTTGATCCCAGGACCCTGGGATCGTGACCCAAGCCTAGGGCAGACGTTTAACCGACTGAGCCCCCCAGGCGCCCTGGAGTCAACAGTTTAATGAACATGGAGAACATGCGCAAGCCATGAGGCGAAAGGTTAACACCTGAACTGAGGGTTCACACCTGCCGCTGTCCCTCATGTGCATGCTACACCTTGGGATCCCTGGGAACCCTCTGGAATCCTTGTGAATAGAGTACGAGATTACCCTGTTTCGTGCCTACTAACCCTCACTCTCGGTGTCCGTACCCCCTTAGAGCCCATGTGTATGGTCTTTCTGTCTTTAAAACGTTTCCCTTTCTGGGCATAGCAGCATTTAGAGTATATCATTTTGAAGATAGAAAGTCTGGTTGCCAATCTCTCAAGGCTGTAAGCCATGGCTGAACTGAAGAAAGCTGTCAGGTTCACCAAGTGATGCTGAATACGAACAAGGATACCTTTTCTGTCTGAGATCCTGTGTGCGCTTGCTCTGAAGAAAGCAAAGCGTCAGAGGGTTTCCTATCTAATACCTTGTTCCACCTTCCCTGACACATCTCTGGCACTTTGATCTTCAGTTTCCCAGCCTCTGCAACTGGGAGAAATGAATGTCTGTTGTTTAAGCCACCCAGCTTAAGATCTTTTGTTTTTTGTTTTTTTGGCAGGAAGGACAATATCGCCAGGGACCGTTTAGTTTGTGCCAAGACAGTTTGTCTAGCCTGTCTGGCCACACCCTGGTCAGCGGTTCTGCCAAAAAAGTCAAAAAAGAACAGACGTTGAGGCTGACCATCCAACTATGGAGGCTTTGGTAGGTGGGTGAACATAGAGCTGTCATATGTAAACAGTAGGAACCAGGTTTTTCTTCTCAGCTTTTAGAATTTTTACTAAACCCTCAGAGTCTGGGGTCTCTGTGAAGTGAAAGAGTACATTTTTCCTAGAGTAGTGATGAGTATTAAGAGAGCTCATTCAAGTACAACTTTTAGCATAGATTTCAATACATAGGTCTCAATGAAGGAAGAAGAAGAGGAGAGGGGGAGAGTATGCATGTCCTAAAATAAAGAGAAAGACATTATAACGTCTGGTTGATCATTAATAAGTGAAATTATCTTCTTATTACAGGGAATAGTCCTTATCTGAGTCAAAATAGCAGCACTGGGGGAAATGTTGAGTTTTGATCCATGAGAAAAGTCATTGAGAATCACAAAAATCTGCATATAGCCATTGCTAAAAACTGAAGGTGGGGCGATCATAAGAAGTTTTTTGGGAATCCTACCTGAGCATTTAAAAAAATTCTCTCTCCTCACCCTTGATTTGCCTAGCCTTTTGTGGGCATGACTTTAGTTGAATTTATGATGAATTCCCCTCACAGATCAGTACATGTTATTATAGTGTATTAGTTTGCTCAGGCTGCTATAAAAGAAAAAATACCATAAATTGGGTGGCTTAACAGACATTTATTTCTCACAGTTCCGGAGGCTGGGAAATTGAAGATCAAAGTGCCAGCAGATTCTCTGTGTGGCTTGGAGACAGCTACCTTCTTGCTGTATTCACACAAGGCAGAGAGAGAGTAGCTCTTGTCTGTTCTTCTTCTTATAAGGGCACTAATCCCATTATTCGGGCCTCATCCTCATGACTTCATCTAAACCTAATTACCTACCAAAAGCCCCACCTCCAGATGTCATCACATTGCAGCTTGGGACTTCAACATAGGCATCTGGGGGGGACACAAATACTCAGCCCATAACAGGTAGGTATTACTATTGTTGCTGTAAACATAGCTGAGAATCAAAAGTCTAAGAAGAGCCAAAAGCAAAAAAACATTATATGTTTAATTTTAGTGGATACTTTCCAAAGTTTTGCAAGTGGTTGAATTCATTTACTCTCCCACTAGGGTGAATGAGAGTTCCAGAATTCCATATCTCCTCCAGTACTTGATAACTATCAGTCTTTTAAATTTTAGCATGTGTCATGGGTGTGCAGTGTCATTTTTAATTTTTGGTTCCCTGAGTGCTAATGACTTTGAGCATTTTGGGGGTTTTTTAAATGTTTTTATTTGAGTGTAGTTGACACAAAATGTTCCATTAGTTTCAGGTGTGCAACAGAATGATTCAACTTCTCTGTACATTATGCTCTGCTCACCACAGGGTAGCTACCATCTGTCACCATACAACCCTATACAATATCATTGACTATAATTCCCTCTGCTGTGCCTTTTATCCCTGTGACTTATTTGTTCCATAATTGGAAGCCTGTATCTCCCACTCCCCTTCACCCACTTTGCCATCACCCTTTCCTCCTCCCCTTTGGCACCCATCAGTTTTTTCCTCTGTGTTTATAGGCCTGATTCTGCTTTTTGTTGGCTTATTCATTTGTTTTGTTTTTTAGATTCCAGCTATGAGTGAAATCATATGGTATTTGTCTTTCTCTGTCTGACTTATTTCATTTAGCATGATACGCCCTAGGTCCATCCATGTTGTCACAAATGGCACAATTTCATTCTTTTTATGGCTGTGTAATATTCCTGTGTGTGTGTGTGTGTGTGTGTGTGCGCGCGCGCGCGCACGTGCACCACATCTTCCTTATCTATTCGTCTACTGATGGGCACTTAGGTGGCTTTCATATCTTGGCTATTGTAAATAATGCTGCAATAAACATAAAAGTATATATATCAAATCAAATTAGTGCTTTCATATTCTTTGGGTAAATACCTGGCAGTGGAATTATTGGATCACTTGGGATTTTCATTTTTAAAATTTTTGAGGAACATCCATACCGCTTTCCACAGTGGCTGCACTAATTTGCATTCCCAACAGTCAAGAGTTCCTTTTTCTCCACATCCTTTCTAACACTTGTTAATTTTTGTCTTTTTGAATTTAGCTATTCTCACATGTGCAATGTGATATCTCATTGTAGTTCCGATTTGCATTTCCCTGATGATGAGTGATGTTGAGCATCATTTCATGTGTCTGTTGGCCATCTATGTATCTTCTTCGGAAAAATATCTATTCAGGTCCTCTGCCCATTTTGTAATCAGATTGTTTGGTTTTTTGGTGTTGAGTTGTATAAATTCTTTAAATATTTTTGATATTAACCCCTTAAGATTTGCAAATAAGTTTTCCCATTCAGGTGGTTGCCTTTCTGTTTTGTTGATGGTTTCGTTCACCGTACAAAGGCTTTTATTTTGGTGTAGTCCCAATAGTTTGCTTGCTGACTTTGAGCACTTTTCATACGTATATTGGCCTTTTCGGTTTCCTCCATTCTGAAGTGTCTCTTGAGGTGTTTTTGGCCAAGTGAAGGTGGAAAAACACCATCTAGATCAGAGAATCCTTTCATTTGGCTTTTATGAGATCCTATGAGCCCTGCTTCCCGGTATAACCAGACGCTCTTAGAGAGAGACAAGCAGAGGAAGTCAGAACATTATGTAATTATCTCAGAAAACCGAGCATTATTTAAAGCAATTGTTTAAATTATTAGTTTAGACAAATGTCTAAATGGTATTGGGCATCCCAGGAGGTGAGAGCTCATTAGGAAAACTAGATGGATTTTAAACAAAATAAAGAAACTATATTTTTATGTACATCTACGTTGTGGAGTAAGCAAATTCATGTTCCTGTCACAAATCTCAAAAATCTTTCATCTTGTATTAGTTTTGGAACATAGATTTATAAGTAATTAATACCTGTTTTCTTGATTTTTGTCTGTTTTCTAAATACCCACACACTTGAACTAAAAAGAATTTTTTAAGGTCCATAATCCTCAAAAAATCTTTATCAATCTCCTGACTTATAGCAATTTTTCAATTTCCTATCAGTTTTAAAGAAATAATATTCCACATAGACTTGTATTCCAAAGAAGTATGATGTCAGTCCATAAAAATGGAGTTGTTTTATTCAAGTCCCCTGGCCCTGAGTTTATGGATCAATCCATACTACTTAAAGTTTACCCCTGCAGCCACCTTTTTTTTTTTTTTTTCAAAGACATCTTCAATTTGCAACAACTCGGCTGGAACTAGAGGGTATTATGGTAAGCAAAACAAGCCAATCAGAGGAAGACAATTATCATATGATCTCACTGATATGTGGAATTTGAGAAACAAGGCAGAGGATCATAGGGGAAGAGATGAAAAAATGAAACAAGACGAAACCAGAGAGGGAGACAAACCATAAGAGACGCTTAATCATAGGAAACAAACTGAGGGTTGCTGGAGAGGAGGGTGGTGGAGGGATGGGGTAACTGGGTGACGGACATTGGGGAGCATATGTGTTGTAATGAGCACTGGGTATTATATAAGACTGATGAATCACAGACCTGTACCCCTGAAACCAACAATGCATTATATGTTAATTAATTGAATTTAAATTAAAAAAGAGAGATCTTCAAAAATTAATATAGTAAATAAAATTTCAAGGTGCCATTTCAACCAAGATGTTTAGCATTTTGCTGCTTTAATTGTTAATATGTAAAAATGTCTACATACACACAGAACTGTTTGCCTTTAATAGTCCTTAAAGGATGTGAAAGAGAAGTTCTTCCTGAGGTTCTAGTCACAGGCTCCAAGGAGGAGGCGGTTCTCTAGTGGTTAAACGTATAGGCTTTGGGGGCAAACTCACAGCCTCCAAATGCCGGCTCCATCTATCAGGCAGGATAGGAGGTCTATTCATTTTATCTCTCTAAGTCATTTTTCTCATCTGTGAAATGAGAATAATAATCTTCAGCCTCATCAAGTGGCTGAGTGCATTAAATGTAATCAGTGTTTGCGCAAATTCCAGCCCAGGCCCGGAGGCTCAGTTGTAGACACACGGTAAATGGTTGGCACATTAGTTTCCTATTTCTGCTGTAACAAATTGCCACAAACAACCCAACTTTATTATCCTACCGTTCTGGAGGTCAGAAGTCTGAAGTGAGTCTCACAGGGTTCCACTCAAGGGGTCAGCAGGGATGCAGTCCTTCCGGTGGCTCTAAGCAAGTGTCTGTTTCCTGACTTTTTCCAGCTTCCTGAGGTCACCTGCATTCCTTGACTGGAGGCCCCACGTCACTCCAGCTTCTGCAGCCACATGTCCTTCTCTGACTCCCACCCTCCTGCTTCCTCTTGCTGTGATTGCTTTGGACCCACCCTGAGAATCCAGGATAACCTCCCCATCTCAGAGTCCTTAACTTCATCACACCTGCCAAGCCCCTTTCACCTGTAAGGTGACATCTTCACAGGTCCCAGGGATGAGGTTTTGGACATCACTGTGGGCCATGATTGAGCCCATGTCACTCTGTATGGTGACTGTGTCCGCTGTTGGCTCTTCTGCTTTATTACGGAAGGTGACCTTATTGATTTTCTTGTTTTTCTTTTCTCTATAAGGATAAAATGTAAACATTTACCCTCACCTCCTGGAAGATCTGTCCTCAAGAAAAGAAGAACTAGTCTTTTGATTGTTAATGATTCAGGCTCCGATACTAATGGACACCAACATTTATTGTGAATGCTCCTGGGGAGGACAGGGTAGGATTTGAGAGACTCTGAAAAGGCAGATGCAGAAAGGAATGCCAACAGATTAAGGGGAGAGGGCAGGCTGCAGGAAGGAGAGAGACCTATGAGTCTGGAGTAGCAAGGCTGCCAGGAACATCGTCCCCTAGTGAGCCTGTTATTTACCTGCTGCATCTCAGCTCTGATCTACCCTTCCATATTCTACCTGTGATGCTGAAACTAGAGCTTGGCAAATTTCCTTTCCCAGACTCCTTTGTCATCTGGCATCCTTGCCATGTTCTCCCAATAGGAGGCTCTGAGGCAGACTGGAAGATTGAAGGAGGAAAAAAAAAAATACTCCCTATTTCTTTGGGAGGGGTCTCATTAGCATGACCCCAGCAAGAGAAGTTGGCTTCAGCTTCCACCTTTTTTTTATGCAACCAGAACCAGCCCCACCATTCCAGAGATACCAGCGGCAGACAGGTGGTACCCCTTACTCAGAGGTCTGAGAACCAATGCTGCTGGACCCCTCCTGCGCTCCTAGATTCTGGTGATCCCCATTTTCCTTTCATTTTTCTAGTGTTAAGTGTGGCAGTGGTTTCCTGAGTCAGTATCTCTGGTTACTCAGAGATCTCCGTTTGCTCTTTCAGTTTTCCATCTCCTGTGTAACAGATTCCATCGTCGAGTGCTTTGTATTCGAAAAACCTAGTGTGGTTTCTGTTTTCCTGATGAGACCTTACTGTCATTCAGGTCCCGTACTTCACTCAGATTCCTGAGTCCTGGCCGCAGCATGGAGACCACGAGGGCCTGCAGAACTGAAGGGTCAAATGGCACAGCATAAAGCCCAGGAGTTTGATGAGACACCCATAACAACTAACATTAAATATTCTACCATGTTGGCTGCCCTGGAAACCTAGAACAAGTTCATTCATAGAAAATAGAAAGGAACAGTATTTCTTACACACCCAAGAATGCAAATTGAGATTAGCACCAACTATACCATTATTAAAAACCATCTCCTCAGACAAACACGTTTTCTTGCCTCTCAATTCTCAAGATAATCATAAACATGCCCAAGTCTCCCGAATGTTTTATCCATTTCTAAAAGAATAGGAATTTAGTGCTTTCATTTCAAGAACTAATCTTCCTCCTGGCTGCTAACTTTTTTATTCTTATTTTCCCTTGTCTTCATTTTAGAAAGCATGCAAATATGTTTTGCCCAACTAAGTTGTAAACGTCTTTGTAAGTTGTATTAAATCATTTTAGGCACAGGGTAAAGTTTTAATTTATTAGCCATTTAATTAGCTTCCCCATCCAATCTATTAACAAATATTATCCATTTAATTT
The DNA here is from genome assembly GCF_003265705.2 of Callorhinus ursinus. NCBI lineage: Eukaryota > Metazoa > Chordata > Mammalia > Carnivora > Otariidae > Callorhinus > Callorhinus ursinus. Next base: position 10,833,940 of record NW_027397069.1, read on the forward strand.
TCTATATATCTTTCAAACCATTCACTTCAGCCCATCCTCACATGCACCCTAGAGCAGACCATCTGGATACCTCATAGACCTCCAATTTCCCCTCTGCTCCACAGACGGAGTCATTTTTTTAAAGATGACTCTTATTTAGCTTCGATAGGCTACTACTGTCCACAGGTGAAGGACCAACCTCTTTAAGTAGCTGACTTAAGGCTCTGTGATCTCTCTTCCTCTCCCTCTAGCCTCATTTCTATTCATTTTCTGTCTTGAATTCTGACATATTTGACTTTTATGAGGTCCTCAAATCCCCTAGGCTATCTCTTGTCCCTCAGTTTTGAACATGTTTTTACCACTTTCTAGAACTTTCTTCCCATATCATGCCCTTTTCAACTGTTGCTTTTCTGTTAACTGTTACTCATCCTTCAAATGTCAGCATCAACTCCACTTCCTCAGGAAAACCTTCTTTGAAAGATCCTCTGTTCCACCAGGGTTAGTTAGAAAATTTGTGACTTATATCCCAACAGTACCCTACACTTTCTCTTTCATGAAAGCCATCACTCTTGTTGTTTCTTGTTTCAATGCCTGACAGTTTCATGAAGGCAGCAGTTATGTCTACTATGCCCATTGTTCCTAACACAATGCTTCACCCCTGGTAGATCAATAAATATTTGCTGAATTAATGAAGGAATGATTATTTCAACTATGCTATTTAGAATCATGGGATTTTAGAGCAGGAGAAATATCTTTACAGATTACCAAATCCAATCCTTTTATCTTACAAATAGAGAAATGTAATAGTTTGTCTAAGAAAAGTAATATAGTTAAAATGTTTTTAACTATATGTTAAAAATAATGTTTTTAAACAGTTAAAAATGTTTTAAGCATAATGAATAAATAAATGAATGAGGGAATAATGGCAGAAGTAGATCTAGAATCTACCCCTAAATTTGAAATATTATCTTTGGAGATTCCATAAAATTCCATGGACATTGATAAATTACACTAGCTCTAAGAAAATAATTGCATCAACTAATAATTTGGGTTCTTGTAGCTTTTATAAATTATATGTCAGCTTTTCATAGACAAATATTCTTTCTTAAGTTGATTCTCAATATATTCAATCATAATATTTTTAATCTTTAAGCAGAATATCCTGTCTCATATAATAAGGTCTGTATTTCCTCTCTGCATTCTTTCATGCCATGGGAACAGTGCTTACTCTTATTTATCTTTTATCTAATACTATCTCCCTCCCCACTGATAGTAAATACCTGAATAATTCACCCAGTAATGGTGATAAATTTATACATATAAACCACCCTTTCTGAGCCCCATTCCAGCTGGCAATTAATTTAAGGAGTTAAAACGCTAGACTAGAAAATATTCACTTAGTGCAAAGAAAATAGTTAAGAAGGGAGAGAGGAACAAAAAGACTTGAGACATAGAAGATAAAAAGCAAATTGACAGACATAAATCCAAGCATATCACTAATAACATTGAATTTGAATTGGCTAAACAATATAATCAAAAGAGGGAGACTGTCAGACTGGATTAAAAAAAAATTAGACCCAAGTGTATCCTGTATAGAGGAGACATACTTCAAATCCGAAGATTCAAATAGGTAGAAAGCAAAAGGAGTGAAAAGGATACATTATGCAAACAGCAACCATAAGAAAGCTGGAGTGGCTATAGTAATACCAGGCAAAATAGACTTTAAAGAAAAAAATGTTAATAGAAACAAATATAGACATTAGGTAGTGATAAGAGTCAATCAATCAGGAAGATAAAATAATTATGAATATATATGTACCTAAACAACAAAACCCAAAATACATAAAACAAAAACTGACAGAATTGAAGGAAAAGATAGACAATTCAATAATAATATTTGGAGACTACAATATCCCACTTACAGTAATGGAGAGAACAATTCTAGAAAATCAACAAGGAAACAGAAAACTTGAACACAATAACTAAACCAAACAGACATCTATGGAACACTCCACTCAATAACAGCAGAATGCATATGCTTTCATTTTCTTTTTCTTTTTTTAAGATTTATTTATTTATTTTAGAGAGAGAGAGAGAGAGAGAGAGAGGGAAGGGACAGAGGGAGAGGGAGAGCTAGAGAATCTCAAGAAGACTCCCCACTGAGCATGGAACCTGAGGTGGGGCTCCATCTCAGGACCCTGAGATCATGACCTGAGCTGAAACCAAGAGTCAGATGCTCAACTGACTGATCCCCCCAGGCCCCCAGAAGGCATATGCTTTTCAAGCACATATGGAATATTCTCCAGCATACCTTATGTTAGGTCAAAACATAATCTGTAATAAATTTAAAAGGACTGAAATCATACAAAGTATATTCTCAGACCACAATGGAGTAAAATTAGAAATTGCTAACAGAAAATCAGAGAATTCACAAATATGTGGAAACTGAATGACATATTCTTAATAAGTAATGACAAATTCAGTATATTTTATAAGGCATAAAAATGTAAACACAATATAACTAAACATGGCTTACAGCTAAAGCTGTGCCTAGAGGGAAATGGATAGCAATAAACCATATATTAAGAAAGAATGAAGATCTCAAATCAGTAACCTAACTTTATTTTTTTAAAGATTTTATTTCTTTATTTGAGAGATAGAGAGCACGAGAGAGAAGAGGATCAGAGGGAGAAGCAGACTCCTTGCTGAGCAGGGAGCCCGATGCGGGACTCGATCTCGGGCCTCCAGGATCATGACCTGAGCCGAAGGCAGTTGCTTAACCAACTGAGCCACCCAGGCACCCAGTAACCTAACTTTATACCTTAAGATACTGAAGAAAGGAAGAGCAACTTAATCCTAAAGCAACAAGGAAGAAAATAATAAAGATTAGAATGGAAATTAGTGAAATACGTAATAGAAATTGACAGATAACATCAACAAAATCAAAAGTTGTTTCTTTAAAAAGATCAACAAAATAATCAAAACTTTATCTAAACTGACCAAGAAAAGAGAGAGAGAAGACTAAAATTATTAAAATCAAGAATAAAAGAGGAACATGACTTCCAACCTAATAGCAGTAATGGATTATAAAGGCAAAAAGAATTGTAAGGGAATATTATAAACAATAGTATGCCAACAAATTAGATGAAATGGAATAAATTTGGAAAGACACAAGAAGTCTTAGAAAGACAAAATCTAGGAAGAAATAGAAAATCTGAGTAGAACCTTTAACAAACATGAGTGAATTAATAATATTAAAACTCCCCACAAAGAAAAGCCCTGGCCCAGATGACTTCACTGCAGACTTCTACCAAACATTTAAAGAATTAATACCAAATCTTCACAAACACTTTCAAAAATAGAAGAGGGGAAAACACTTCCCAACTCATTCTGTGAGGCCAATATTACTCTGATACTAAAACCAGACAGAGATATCACCAGAAAAGAAAACTATAGATCAATATCTCTTATGAACATAAACACAAAAATCCTCAATAAAATACTAAGAAACTGAATCCAGCAACACATATAAAAGATTATCCATCATGACAAAGTGGTATGTATCCCAGGAAAGCAAATTTGGTTCCACCATCAATGTCATACACTATGTCAATAAAAGAAAGGACAGAGCCATCTGATCATCTCAATAGAGAAAGGAAAAGCATTTGACAATATTCAACACCTCATGTTTAAAAAATAAAAACCTCAATAAACTACAAAGAAACTTCCTCAAACTGATAAAGTACCTCAGAGCTAAGATTATACTTAACAGTGAAAGACTAAAAATACTCCACATTTGTTCAACCTTGTACTGGAGGTTTTACCCAGGACATTTAGTCATTTAAAAAAAAAAAAATTAGAGGCGTCCAAATTAGAAAAGAAGTAAAACTTTCTCTATTTGAAGATGATATGACCTTGTATACTGATAATTCTAAGGAATCCACAAAAAAAATCAGAACTAAAAAATGAGTTCAGAAAGATTGCAGGATATGAGATCAATATACAAAAATTAATCATATTTCTACACATTATTATCACACAATCTGAAAATTAAGTTAAGTAAGCAACTCAATTTACAATAGTAACAAAAAGCAAAAAGTACGTGGGAATAAACTTAACAAGTTAAACTTCTGTACTAAAAACTACAAAACACTATTGAAACAAAGATCTTAATAAATGAAAAAGCATCCTATGCTCATGTTTCCAAAGGCTTAATATTGGTAAGTTGGCAAAACTCTGTATCGATCTATAGATTCAACACAATAAACATAGAAATCCCAGCTGGGTTTTTTAGGATCAACAAACCGATCCTAAAACTAATACTTAAATGCAAGGGACCCTAAACAACCAAATAATCTTGAAAAAGAACAAGGTTGGAGGACTCACACTCCCCTATTTTAAAAAGAACTCTTACAACTCAATAAGAAGACAGCCCAATTAAAAGTAAGCACAAGAATCTGAACAGACATTTTTTTCAAAGATGATATACAATTGATCACAAAAGACACATTAAAAAGAAGCTCAAAACTATTAGCTAACAAGTAAATGCAAATCAAACCACAGTGAAATACCATTTCATACCAACTATGGTGGCTGGAACCAAAAAGACAGATAATAACAAAAGTTAGCCAGAGGATGTGGAAAAATTGTCACACTCATATATGCTAATAGGGATTTACAATGCTACAGTTACTTTGGAAAATAGCTAAACAGTTAGCTAGGACCCTTATTACATCATCATTCCACAGATGAAGAATTCATCAGAAGGTTAAACAGAGAGTTGCCATATCACTAGCAATCCCACTCCTAGGCATATACAAGAAAAATAAAAGCCTATGTTCACACAAAAACTTCTACATAACTGTTCATGACAATAGTATCCATAATAGCTACATTATAGAAAACAACCTCAATGTCCATCAACTGATCAATGGATAAATAAAATGTAGTTAGCCATACAATGTAATATTATTCGACGATAAAACTGAATAGACCATTTATATATGCTACAACATAGATGAACCTTGAAAACATGGTGCTTAGTGACAGAAGTCCTTCACAAAAGACCTTCACAAAAAAAAAAAATCATAAAACATTACATGATTATGTGAAATGTCCAGAATGGGCAAATTTGTAGAGACAGAAAGTAGATTAGTGGCTGCTCAGGGCTGAGGGGAGGTGAGGCAGCTGAGGTATAATGCAGCTTGACTGCTAATGAATATAACGTTTCTTTCTTTAAAAAAAAAACAACGTTTCTTTTAGTGATAAAAATGGCCTAAAATTGATTGTTGTAATGGTTGCATAACTCTGTGAATGTACTAAAAAACATCGACTTGCACACTTTCAATGGGTGAATTGTATGGCACAGTGGAATATATCCTAATAAAGAAGCTTTAAAGAAGTACAATATGACATGACCTTTCAGTCTGATGACTGAGTCCTGGGAGGGATGAGAAAGGGTGTTGAGCATCAGAGTGACTACAGACCAGGCAGGGTAAACAAGCCTTACAATGTGCCTTAACATGGAAAACATCCTGTGGGGGAAAACAGCATGAACAGTTCCAGCCAACGCAACCTCTGAGGGGTTCTGGAGGGTTCTCGGCACTAGACCTAATATGTAGCCATCTGCCCCGCACTCTCCCAGGGGAACCAGATACACCTCTGTCTCTACCTTTGGTTTGGCCAGTTAACAGATATTTTTCTGAAAAATAACACTTTACCACTCATTTGCATCACCTCATTTCATTCTAATCTTCACAACAACTTCGCAAGTTTGTTAAGATCGGTGGCACTATGACCATTTTGCAGATGATAAGACCGAGGCTCCAAAAATTAAGCTGGAACCCAAGCAGAGAGGGAACTCAAACGCAGAGCGTGTGATTCTCGGTTGAGCGTTCCTTACGTTGTGCTGCTCCTACCTGCCTTTTTAATACATATTGTTTATTCTCTATGATAGTGTCCTATTCAGAGTGTTTATAATTAAAAACTCATTCATTGCAGTATGTAGTTTAATTGATGGGCTCTGCTGATGTCAGAAACCACAAAACCACTGATTCATCAGGTTGAGTAGGAGTCTGGTTGGCTATGGAATTTATTAATCTGTCTTTGCAGACATTACTAATATTTTCCTTAAGCAACACATCCCCCCAAAAAGATGAAAGTGAAAAGCTCATGGCTAAAGCAAAGGAGGCAGGACCACTCCCAAATAAATGTCATCAAAGTCCTTTGTTACATGTTAATTTTTCAGTAAAGCTTTTGGGTCTTCTAGGGATGTCTTCTGCTGCTACTCTGTTTTGTTTTGTTTTTAACAGTATCATTGTTAGATGTGCAATTGGCTCTCATTAAATAACAGAATACTGTCTCAGGGCAATGAAGATAATTTATTCACATATATTTCAAAATAATAAAACCCCAAATTTAGATTTTAAAAGGAAAGAGAAATGTAATCCTGAATATAATCTCTAAAACAAGGACTATGTTTAGGGACTCTAGAACGTTCCTGACACCAGACAAATATTAACAAGGAAGATAAAATATTTGAAGTCTGTGTATTTGTCTTTTGAACTGAGATCTTCTTTTTTTAAGATTTTATTTATTTATTTATTTGAAAGAGAGAGAGAGAAACAGCATGAGAAGGGAGAGGGTCAGAGGGAGAAGCAGGCTCCCTGCTGAGCCGGGAGCCTGATGTGGGACTTGCTCCCAGGATTCTGGGATCGTGACCTGAGCTGAAGGCAGTCGCTTAACCAACTGAGCCACCCAGGCGCCCTGAACTGAGATCTTCTAATACTCTAGATTTGAAGCATTGGTTTTTTAAAGAATTTCCTTTAAACCATAATTGTACAGATGAAAAGTGGCATTCGTGGTCATATAAAGTTTGTCTCTCTCCTGTGGAGAGCAAAGGGTATATGGCTGACTGGCTACTCCCAGAAAATCTGGAAAAGAAAACTTAATTTTCTAGGCAGTGACTGAAAAAAAGGCGAACTTGTTTTCAGGATTGAAAATGAAGGCCCATTACTGGGAATGAGAAGAGCTTACAACAGAGTAGTCTCAGCTATGCATAGAGGCTCCTAACTTCTCCATCCTCCCTGCAAAACCATATTTAATGTCATAAGGTTGGTGGGGAGGCGGCTGTCAGATACAGCATTTCTCCAGCTGTTAAGCCTTCCCTTTGCACTGACAGTCTCCCCCTGCAGGCTTGACCACCTCTGTTTTCCTCCTTTACTTGATAGATTAAGTCTGACTTCTCCAGGTCAAAGGCAACTAAGAAATCTTCAGCAGAATCAACTTGTACAGTAGTAGATTGATTTGGCAAGTTCATTATTATCCTCTTGACATTGATGTCCAGATGAAGGTTGTCCTGGTATTCTATTGTTGAATCACAAGCTGTCCCTAAACTTAGTGATGTCATAGAGGCATTGCGTCCTATCTCATGATTGTGTAGGTCAGGTACCGGGGCAGGGCTCAGCTGGGCAATTCTTCTGTTGCACATGGCTTGACCAAGGTCATGTGACGGGATTCTGCAGGTGGCTGAGCCACTCCGGAGGATCCAAGACATCATTACTCTCATGGCTGGCTCCTCGGCAGTGAAGCCCGGAAGGCTTGAATCAAACAGTCCTGTGTATCAAAGTGTATCTCTAACTAGAGGGTCTCAGAGTAGTTGTAATTTTCACAGGGAAGCTCAGGGCTCCCAGAGACCAAGAGACCCAGGTGAAAGCTGCAAAGCTTCTTAGAAATCCCACAATAACACTTTTTTTGTGTCCTGTTTGGTCAAGCCAATCACTAAGCCAAGCCCGGATTCACTGGGTGAGTTATTACCACTTCACCTCTCTCTCCATGAAGGAGTAACAGAGAATTTGCCTCAATCTGTCATCTCCCATAAAGTCTGTAGTCATTGAGCACAGTTTGGTGGAAGCAGCCCATTAAATTTCCATGGCAACACAAAATTAAAGATTCACACACTCAACCCTCAGTCTGCCATCCCAACCCCAGGTAGACTTAATTGCAGTAGTTCCTTAAAAGCATGTAGTGTGAATGCTCATAGTAACTTTCTTCACCCACCCTCACAAATTTTGCCTCTGGGATCATCACCCTAAGCAGTGCAGAGTCACCCAGTCCTGTCTCAAAGACAAAGCCTCAGATTCATGGATAGGGCTCCTCAGTCCTGGCTTGGAATCCCAGACCTCCGCTGGTCTAAGAGCAAAGATAAAAAAATATTACCAATTTTCACAGTTTGTGCCATTAAACTATTCTGTACTTATAAATGGAACCAGCGTGCTTTGAAAATAATGCAGGATATTATCTACCCCAGAATGATTTACTTCATTTCTGGGGTGAGGTAGAGTGAAGTTGTCAGTGGATGTGGGTTATATTTATTAGCTTTTTTTGGTGACAAAAATAATACAAAAATACATTTTTGATGTAAAATATCAAACACTATAGAAGTGTACATTAGAACCTGAGTCAGCTCAGGTTGCCATAACAAAATACCTCATATACAGTGGCCTAAACAACGGAATTGCTTTTTCCATAGTTCTAGAGGCTAGGAAGTTCAAGGTCAAGATTACAGCAGGTTCTCTCTCCCTGGCTTGCAGTCAGTGGTTTTGTCCTCATGTGGTCTTTCCTCTGAGCGCACAAAGAGAGAGTGAGCTCATTCACTGGTGTCTTTCTTCCAAGGACACTAATCCTATTGGATCAGGGCCCCACACTTATGACCTTTTTTTAACCTTAATTACTTCTGTAGAGGCCCCATCTCCAAATACAGTCACTCTGGGGGTTAGGTCTTCAACATATGAATTTGGGGGGTGGGGGACACAAACTCAGCCCACAGCAGAAGTTCAGAACAAAATCTTTAAGTCCCCCTTGACCTGCCCTCTTCCCAAGATTCAAAAGCAGCTTTTGTGATTCAAATGCAGTTTTTGGAAAAAGGCTAATCTTGGCACACCTGTGAGTCTGACACCTTGGATAGAACGGCTGAGGGTTCACTGCCTCAGGCTCTTAGACTAAAAACTCTATCATTCATGGTAAAAGCCCGGAAAAAGCATGTGGTGTTTAGAATGTAGCCAATGAGATGTACAATCACCTTTAAGTATTTCCTTCATTTTATAGAAATATAAAAGTATATGTTGATCTAATCCGACTGTACATTTTCATTTTATAGTCAAGGAATTTCAAGAAACCAGAGGTGAAACAGCTTCTCCAGTTGAAAGCTAAAAGCTGGTGTCCTTGCTACAGACGTGTCCTTGGTTGCAATGTAAGATGAAGAACTTCAATAATGACCCAGCCTCCTGGCCTACAGAAGGCAAGAATGTGGGAGTTTTACTAGGGGTATCAGAGACGTTACCGAGGTCGCCTCATTTCCAGCATGACTCTAGACTTCATTAAATTAATTAATTAAGTAACTGATCAAGACTAGCTTCATAATCCTGTGCCTGAATCATGCGGTTAGGACCTCAACCCTTCCTTGGCGGTGCGCTCATGGACCTCCAGCGTGGGGCAATTCATTCATTCAGCAATTTATTTCGCGCCTCTTCGGTGCCAGGAGCCTCACTAGGCGCTGAGATATAAAGAGCAATAAGATACAGTCTCTGCCCTTAGGATGTTTAAAGTGAAGTCAGGGAACACATAATGAGTTAATAGTTGAAATCAAGAGGTGCTGGCATTGGAATAACAGTTGGGCCAGGCATGGAGAACCGTAAAGCAAAGGGCAGTCAACCCAGCCTCTTGACGCTATGTTTATCAAAGAAGCAACTCCAAGTTATTATTAATGAATCAATCCGATCATATTTTCTTGTCAGGTGGTTGCCAGCCTCTTGACTCATTCTCCTGGGTCCTAATAGTAAAGGCAGTATTTTATTAAAAAGCACACCCTGGGACACAATGAAAGGGCCCTTTGCCTCAAGTAAATAAACAAAGACAAATTTTATCAAATACCAGGCTTTGTTTGACAGCAATAGATGTGTTTGCTAGGAGACAATGTACATGCATGGACTTCAAATACTGTTTTAAAAGTGATGTGATCATAGAGTCCGGCCACTCCTGACAACTGACTGGAATGTGAAATCAGAGGCTGATTATGAACAAAAGGACACGTCAACTAGGAAGTTAGTGTATAGAAACACTTTCGTGTTCAAACAAAGCGTTACAATACAATGTGACTCTCCAAATACCGAGGCGCGGGGCGGCGGGGGGGCGGGGGGCGGAGGGCGGCGGCGGTGATAAGTCCACTGAGGTCATGAGTCAACTTTTCAGGCAGCTGCAATGATTAGGGGCAGACTGCTATCAGACTAAACATCATTCCTTAATGCTTCTGGATTGCTGCCTTGTATCCTTCTTAGTACACTGAAGTCACAAAAATTAGAAGGAGTTAGGTCATTTGCTTGCGTGTGCATTATTTTCCTGTGCCTCTAGAAGAAGGAAAGGCAACATTATGCTGCTGGGGAAAACAAACATTGCAATTTAGGCATGGACCATGTGGAGTGAATGGAGGACTTGTCCTGTCCTCAATACACTGAGCACTGAGGCTGAAACAAGCAGTGACCTCCTCCACAGGTGGTACAGGAAACTAGAGAAAACGAGCCCCACCACCTAGCCCCTAATGGTGCAGGCATAGAGGCCTACAGCTCCCAGTGCAAGATGCAGATAGCAAAGTGGCATTAAGACAGGTAAGGGCAAACAGTCTCACATGAAAACCAAGCAGGGATGAGCAACCGTATTTAGCGAATACTTCTGCCAGGCTGTTAGAGGAATGGAAGATGCAGGAATTTATACCAATGGAGTTATTCTTCCAGTGTGCAGAGTTCATGGGCCCAACCAGGTGGGCTTGTTGTTGTTCTAGAGATAAAGACTGGATGGTTGAACAAACTGCCCAAAGTAAGAAAAGCATAACCAAGCAGAATCCCAAGAAAATGGGATTGGGTGTGTGATTGGGTGACAGTGGGACCAGGACTAAACTAGATCATTGACAGCTGAAAGCTCTAAAAAGAATACCATGACTCCTTTCCCCCACTATGCCATACACAGGTCAGGAAAAACACAAAGAGGCCCACTATCACAACTTCTGTTAAATAGGGAACTGAGGAGTCTAGACAGTGCAATGAGACAAGAAAAAGGAAATAAAATGTACAAGATTGGAAAGGAAGCAAGAAAACTCTCATTATTCACAGATGATGATTTTGTATGTAGAAAATCCAAAAGAACCCACAAATAAATTACTTGAATTAAAAATGGTTTCACAAGGTTGCCACTTAGAGTCAATATACAAAAATCTATTGTATTTCTACATACCAACAATAGAATATAAAATTATTTGAAAGATACCATCTTTTTAAAAAGATATCTTTAAAATATGCTATTTATAATAGCATCAAAAATAGTTTTAAAAACATAGGAATAGTGGATGAATAAGAATTCTACTAGAAAACTGTAAGATATCACTCAGATTACTAAAGAACAACAAAATTAAGAGAAGGAAACTAGGCTCATGGATTCCAAGTGTTAAAATTGTAAAGATGTCAATTCTCCCTAAATCAACCTCAAGAATTACAGCAATCTTAACTAAAAGGCTTTTAAAAAATGTTTGGCTTGGGGCACCTGAGTGACCGAGTCCGTTAAGCATCTGCCTTCAGCTCAGGTCATGATCCCAGGGTCCTGGGATTGAGCCCCATGTCGGGCTCCCTGCTCAGTGGGGAGTTTGCTTGTCCCTCTCCCTCTGCCTCTTTCCCCCAAATTGTGTGTGTGCTCTCTTTCTCTCTGTCTCTCTCAAATAAATAAATAAAATCTTTTAAAAAATGTTTGGGTTTTAGGAGATCTTAAAAGTTCTCATCACAAGAAAAAAATTTTTATAATTACTTATGATGACAGATGTTAATTAGATTTATTGTGGTGATCATTTCATAATGTATACAAATACCAAACCACTATATTGTGCACTTAAAACTAATATAATGTTATATGCCAATTATACCTCAAGTTAAAAATAGAAATAATTTTAAAATTTGGGGTTTTTTAAGGAATATTTGGAACCTAACAATCTGTTCTAAAATTTATATGGAAAGGCAAAGGCCAAGAGTAGCCGAGATACTTCTGAGTAAGAACAAGATGAGAAGACTTGTTCTGCCAGAATTAGGATAGTGCAATATTAGTGAAAAAATAGAAAAATTGAATAATATGAGGCAAAATAAAGAACTCAGAAACCGATTCACACTGGATGGCAAACGTAGCCCTAATGAGGAGTATAAAAAAGCAGTCTTTTCAATTAATGGTTCTAGAAAATTGAGTATCCTAATGGGAAAAAAAATCAAGCCTCATCTCAATTTCAGCTGGATTCTGGAAATGGAGAAAGAGCTCCTATAAGACCAACCCACCCATAGATAATAACCATAAACTTGAGACAAAATATAAAAGACAACTTCTCTGAATGCTCAGGAAAAAATCAAAAGCAAACAGAAACACAAAGGGACACACTTGGGAAAGGGGTACAGTACAAGTTATTTCCCATCTTCAGAGCTTTGTGCCTGTAACATTTCTTGCACGTGTACAATGCACATGAACAAGAATGTTCTGGCAGCCAGTATCCATGGTTAAAAACCGGAAACGACCCACATCCTCATCAACAGGAGAGTATAAGCAGATACACGATGGTATATTTATATCATTGACTATTACATAGCATCTAGGATGAATAAACTCAGCTATATCCAGTAATATTGATCCAAACAATATAATTAAAACAATTCATTAATAGATAGTACACAAAAAGTTAAAATAATAATGTACTTTTAAAGGATACATATAGATGAAAAAACTATACAGCTAGATTTTAAAAAAATCAAAGGAATAAAAATCGTTACATTGGGTTAGGGAGGCAAGTACATAGTTCACTGGGGAGATCATTTGGTCTGATACAGGTTTACTGGCAGATTTTATTTTGAGTGGTGGATTCATTGTTACCTTATTAAACAAACAGACCATTGAGGGAGCAATCCGGGGAGCATGTCATAAATCGGGTGGGAATTGCGATTATACCAACTTTGTGTACTTGGAGTTTACAAAAGAAAGGTGGAGAGGGATGAGGGAAGGAAGGAGGGAAGGAGGGAGGTGGGATGGACAAGGAACATCCCTTATGTTGAGGGAACGGAAAGACTGAGATTAGAGATCACTGGTAGGAGACTCTCTTTCAGCGGCCCTCGGCCGTCAGAGAGAGGGTAGAGATTGGGTTCTTTCAGGGTTGCAACTTTGGGGTGCTTGCAGTGGGAAGCCCACAGAGGCTTGCGTCTGAGGCTTGCAGCTGAGACCCAATCTGTGCTGATAACTGCCGGAGCCAGCACGGGACTTCAAGAGACTACCGTAGGTGATTGGGGTGTTGCGGTGGGTTTGGAACGCCTTCCTGGGGAGATTGCCACTGGGCACTCCCTCAGAGGGGCGGTGGAGCGTGGAGTGAGTCACAGAAGGCCTGAGGATGTGGGTGGAAATTAAGAATCTGCGCCAGGAGGGGGCTGAGTCTTGTGCCGGGTCTCAGAGTGGTGGTGGTGAGGAACATCGGCTTAATTCAAAGGCCGTTCCTCCATTTGGGGTTGTGGGTCTTTGGGCAGGTTATTCATCTGCTCTGAGGCTTGGTTCCCTCATTGCAAATGGAGGTAGCTCTTACCTTACAGAGCTCTCCTAAAAAGTAAACAAGATAATGTCTGTAAAAGGTATGGTATCTTAGGAACTGAATATATGATAGCTATAAAGTGATCCGATCTGCTCAGCAACTGAGCTCGAAAGCAGACCCACCCTTAGACAGGAGACTGAATCTGAGGGGGAGGAACACTCAGGGCGGGGCCATGTGGACGCTGGAAGGGGGACAGTAGGACCGGGGATGTTTGGAAAGCCAAAAGCATGGCTTCTTCACCACCCTGCTGGAACACTTACGGGGTACTCCCTCTCTCAGCTTTGTTCCTTCTCGGAACCAACCAGAACCCATGTGGTGATGAAATTTAGAAGTAACCCCACCACACCAGAATGCAGTCTCCTCATCTACGCATGGATTGGGATGATTTTTCATTACACGGGCCACGAGGTACGCCGAATGGCCTCGTTCATTTCTGGGTTTATTCATGGCTGGCTCCCTCCCATTTCAAGAACCTCTTGTCCTTAGAGAGGTAAATCTCTCCATTGCTTTGAAGAAAGTCTTGGGATCTGAAATCAGTACTTTGTGAAGTTGTCTGTCTTGTATTATTTGCGTTGTCTTTTTTTCCCTTGGGTGTTTTTGACGGGGAGGAGGGAAGCCAAGAGAGAGCACTGTTTATTGTTTTGTTTTTCTTGCTCTGTCATCTAGGCAAAGCTCCTTTTGGAAGATGCTAGCCTGCGTGAGCACTGCTAAGGAGGGATGAGGAAAGGGGTCTCCGTGGTTGATTTGTCTAGTCCCGGTTTCCAGGTACAGCAGGACCAGTGAGGGGAAAGGGACAGACATCTCAAAAAGATGAAAACTTAGCAGGAACCAGTGAAGGGCCACTTGTGCAGCTGTTGGCTCCTGGCGTGCCTGATCCAAGGCCTCTTTTGTCTCCTTGGCTTTCTGTGGACCCCAGGTTTGGGGTTTGCCCCCTTTGGTGGGGCTGATGGGAGAAGAGCTAGGAAGGTCGAGGAGTGGGACTAGAGAACTGTGACAACAGCCCAAATAGGGTAGCTTTTGTCACATTTTGCTTATTTCCTCCTTAACCAGACTAACAGACTGTATTACCTTTCTATGCAGGTATGAAAGCTTATGAATTCTTTCATTACACTTGCTTCAGTCCAGAACCCCAAAGTTCTTTAGCTGTCGCTGCTAGCGTTCCCAGGTGCAGAGACTTAGCCTCTGCACTCTGAAGGCGTCACCTTTACTGCCCAGCCACTTTCTTCTGCTCACCTCTTGGTCCCTCACTAGTGTGCTTTCTGTGCCATGGTTCACCACCTCCATGGTTTTAGGAAAATGTGTTGGTGAGCCAGCTTGGTGAAAATCCAGTACGTGAGTGGGGACAGAAAGGATGGAGGAAAATGATTTCGTTCATTCTGATCCCTCGTCTTCCTTTGACACCCAGATAGTCTCCCCTCTTTTATGGAAGAGAAAGAGAAAGAAAGCCAGTCGGTCTGGTGTTGCCAAGGTTGTTTTGTTTTGTTTTGTTTGTTTTTAATTCCCCCAACAACCTCATTGCTGCCTCCTAGTGAAAGCTTTAGAACTGAAAAAAGACCACTTACTGGGGAGGACTTCAGGGGGAAAAGAAGAAACTGAATTTACACAGACTCACAAACTTTTTTGGAGAGATGGTCTGCCTCTCAGTTTCTGATGAGACAGATTTGTGATCATGGGTATGACGTGGCCACAAGGAAAATACAGAGCCCACACAGACTCTACTGATCAAAAGCCCATCGAACTTATAATCCTCTTTCAGTTTATTTTGCCTTCACTTTTCACTCACACAGACTATTCTCTCTCTCGGTGTTTTTCTTCTTTAGAGAAAAAAAAAAGAACAAAAATATAACCTCATATCAATTCAAGCATAAGATCTGTGGACTTTAAAACTGAATTTACATTTTGGCACGTAAGAAAGAGGATGGCATAAAAACTTTGTGAATAGCTCAGCCAGGTTCAGAGGAGAGGTGTGAAGGCTGGTTCAGAGTATCAGTGCCACCTTGCCTGCCTTTCACTCCCAGCTTACTGTGAGGGCCCTGCGTTGGCTGGGAAGGGTATGGGCCAAGACTGTTGATCCCCTGAAAACCGAAATTAAAAAGCAAATCCCTCCTGTTTCGAAATGTGTGAAATTTAATTTGGTGACTAGGCAAACAAACACACAAGGAGCCATTTTCTTTTTAGGTATGGCAAGCAGCTTTGTTTTCTACAGTTCAACCTTCTTGGACTTAAGAGCTTTCAAATTTGGGTCATTTAATATCACTAAACAGGCAATACTGCACAATTTATAAAACTATATCCAAGGAAGCTTATGTATTTTACTTTTTATAAGACATTGTACATATAAGCACACATTTCAATGGCATATATGAGCATTTTTCCATGGTAATAATTTATTACAATAGATTTTTAAATGTAAATTTGGTGAAAAGAGTAGATTATAATTTAACTCACCAATATAAATATCTTTTCTCAGTCTTTATCTGTATATGTCAAGATAATTTTCATGATTAGATTCAACTTCATTCACAATGTTTAGTAAATAACAGTTTTTCCAAATCTTGCATCCCCACACATATGTTCTTCATATGACAGTGTATAATATTTTTGTCTCAAACCTACTATACAAGTTAGGTTGAAAGCTCAGGGATAATAATTTTGTAGTTTATCATCACAAAACAGTATATTTAATATTCTAGTCTATGTAATTACACCTGCTAGTGTTTTA
The DNA here is from genome assembly GCF_003265705.2 of Callorhinus ursinus. NCBI lineage: Eukaryota > Metazoa > Chordata > Mammalia > Carnivora > Otariidae > Callorhinus > Callorhinus ursinus. Next base: position 10,850,292 of record NW_027397069.1, read on the forward strand.
ACGTTACTCCACCCAGAGTCTGTGAATGACAGGGTAGCTTTATAGAGCCTGTAAAGGAATATGGTTCTACAGAAATCAGTTCAATTATTTCAGCAATACAAGGACATAACTAATACAAAGTAAACATTTGTAACTGTGATACTGTTAGAAAAGTAGACTCCCATACATTTCACTATTGGCTCACATTTCTATATGTCACAGCAACTAAAATGAAAGCAATAATCACTATTCTTAAAATGAGCAATAGAACAAGCCTAACTTCTAAATAAATCTAATGGCCCCAAACAGTTTTTATTACTACAATCAGTACTCTGTGTCTGTGTGTGTGCGTATGGGATGAACATATACTGCAGGGAAGTCTTAGAGAGTTAACCACTTATAGAACTTCCTACTTGCACACACCACAAGGCTAGGTGTAATCCTAACTGCCAAAGAAAGAAGGCAAGCAAGTTGTCCCTGAAGGACAGGCCCACTTGTGAATAAAACCTCCAGACTGCTCATGCTATGAGTGTATTGCAGCACACCAAGAAGCGATAAAAATATGCAAACAAAATCATGCTGTTTTTGCATCATGTCAATTATAAGGAAAAAACTCTTCCTTCTGAAGGAAACTGAGCTTAACAGCATAAAGCTACTTCAGTACAGAGTGATTGGTATGTATTACTTTGTTCTTTCAGAGCGACGTTTGACACTTTCTGATTCTAAATACCTTCACCCTGTCTGTGCATTTAAGTGAGATAGTGTTAAGTTAACTGTACCTTAAAGAGATCAGCATAAAGATGGCTCTGTCGACCAGACTAGAAACACAACAAAACACTCAGATTTTTCAAAGAGCTGAACAGCCAGCCAAGGATGCCTATTCTCAGCCTGGGCGAGCTCCTTTCCGAGAAGGTTGCCAAGAGCACGCTCAGTTCCTCCTCCGTTATTTTTCACTTCACTACCTCAGACTGGGTGCGTCACCAGCGCAAGAAAATGCGGGCAGCATCTGTTGCAAGTAACATCTGGACCTCCAAGGAAAATGAGCATTCTTCCTAGGAAAAGTCTCCAACATTTTCTAGAGTGCGTCCCCTCTTCTGCCGTAGTTGGACAGGCTCTCCTCCTCCTGCGCTCCTCCTTCCTCCGGGCAGAGGATCCCAGAGCCGCGACCAGTGACAGGGTAGCCGGGATGACACCAGGGGTTGCCAACACCAAACAGTGCGCAGACTCCGCGGCGCGCTCCTAGCTCTCCGCTCGCCTCAACCTGCTCTCGAGTGAAGACGGGTGGGAGGAGGAGTATGGAGGAGGCGGAGGGGATCCAGTTTAATTCGCGGTCCTGGGGGGTGTGGGAGCGGGAGGAGGCTCCGCTGGTCCCTCCTCCCTCCTGGAGTCTTGGGCTCCACCTCCTCCGCATGCCCGCAGATATACACACACTCAGTCGCGGCTGGACATGCACACCCAGCGCCGGCTCCGGGCGCGTGCACACGCAGGTAGCCACACTTACCTGAGCCCGTGCACAGGGCTCTTGCCGCCTCGGGAGCGGCGGAGTGGTGACCTGGGCCAGGAAGGGGCCCACTGTACTACGGGAGTGGGGGAAGCGGGAGCAGCCCCAGCGCGGACCTGCGAATAGAGGTGATGGCGCGTTTTCCTTAAATCTCCTCCTCCAGCACCTCCGCCCGGCGCCTGCTCGGCTCTGGCCGGAGAAACCGGGAGAGCCGGGCCCCGGGCGCGGCGCACACGCGGGCGCACGCACCGAGGCGAGCGCGCCGAGAGGGGCGCGGCGGCGCCGGCGCAGGAAACTTGGGCCAAGTTAGTTACAAGTGCCGGGCGGCGGCCGAGACGAGCCGGGAGGGGTCGCGGCCGGTTCCAGGCCCGCTGCAGGGCCGCCCTCCGCGCCCGGCGCGCTCCGGGAGCCCGAGTCGGCCGGTGCCCCTGGAGGAGCTCAGAGCGAGCGGAGCCGGCATGGCCCGGGGGACTACGGGACGCGGCGCTTCGGCGAGCCGGAAGGATTTTCCCTGAGGCCCAGCGACCCCAGGCTTGCTCAAGCCTCCAGCCTCCTTCCCGGACCGGCAGCCGGAAAGGAAGACCGGCGAGGCAGGTGCTGGGGCGGCAGACATCTCCCCCCCAGAACCCCCAGCCGATTGGGGGTGGGGGGGATTCCCACCAGCGAGCCCTGCGGCGAGTCAGGAAGACCGGCTGGTGCTGCTGTATTTGTATTTATATCCATTGCTGCGCTGTTCCCTTGCTGTGCCCGGACCCTCCTCCGCCTACCCCTCCTCTTCCTCCTCCCGGGCCACCTCCCCTCCTTCCCCACCCCCATCTGCTACTGTCAAATGAGAAAGTCACCGAGGAGAACCCAAACACTCCAGCCGCCGAGGGCCCCCTTTGGCACTTGGCAGCACGCGGCGGCGGGCTCCTCGGCTCAACTTGGTGGGGTCTTCGCGACGCAACTTTCCGAGCTGCTCTGCATTTAAGAGAGAAAAGACCGAGGAGGAGGAGAGTTCTGCTGGGCAGCGACTACCTGCGGGGAGTTCTCGAGCAAAGGCAGCCGGAGAGGAAGGACAAAAAGAAAGCAAAGGGCAAACTGCCACCGTGGGTTGGGGGCACCGCCGAGAAGTGCCTGTGCCCGAGAGGATTTTCCCCGGCAATCGGCAGGAGAGACCAGGGAGGCCGGGGCGCGGCGCGGCCCTGGGCTCGGCCCCCAGCCCCCACTTCCCGGACGGGAGCGACGCCGGGGCGCGAAGTGGGGCGCGGCGAGCGCGGGCAGGCCGAACGGGTCCCCGCGGACAGCCAACATTGATTTCCTCCGGGCGGAGGGCGACGGCCCGGGCGGCGGCGGCGGCGGCGGGCTGCAGTCGCGGCACGGCGAGAGCATGTCCAAGCCGGTGGACCACGTCAAGCGGCCCATGAACGCCTTCATGGTGTGGTCGCGGGCTCAGCGGCGCAAGATGGCCCAGGAAAACCCCAAGATGCACAACTCGGAGATCAGCAAGCGCCTGGGCGCCGAGTGGAAGCTGCTCACCGAGTCGGAGAAGCGGCCGTTCATCGACGAGGCGAAGCGTCTGCGCGCCATGCACATGAAGGAGCACCCCGACTACAAGTACCGGCCGCGGCGCAAGCCCAAGACGCTGCTCAAGAAGGACAAGTTCGCCTTCCCGGTGCCCTACGGCCTGGGCGGCGTGGCCGACGCCGAGCACCCGGCGCTCAAGGCAGGCGCCGGGCTGCACGCGGGCGCGGGCGGCGGCCTGGTGCCTGAATCGCTGCTCGCCAATCCCGAGAAGGCGGCCGCCGCCGCTGCCGCCGCCGCCGCGCGCGTCTTCTTCCCGCAGTCGGCCGCCGCCGCCGCCGCCGCCGCTGCCGCCGCCGCCGCCGGCAGTCCCTACTCGCTACTCGACTTGGGCTCCAAGATGGCAGAGATCTCGTCGTCGTCGTCCGGCCTCCCGTACGCGTCGTCGCTGGGCTACCCGACCGCGGGCGCCGGTGCCTTCCACGGCGCGGCGGCGGCGGCTGCAGCGGCGGCCGCGGCCGCCGGGGGGCACACGCACTCGCACCCCAGCCCGGGCAACCCGGGCTACATGATCCCGTGCAACTGCAGCGCGTGGCCTAGCCCCGGGCTGCAGCCGCCGCTCGCCTACATCCTGCTGCCGGGCATGGGCAAGCCTCAGCTGGACCCCTACCCCGCGGCCTACGCCGCCGCGCTATGACCCCGCGGGGCCGCCTCGCGAGGACCGGTGTGCACACGTGTACATATGTATAGGTACGAGCTCCGCGGCCGCCCCGTGCGCCCTCCCGCGACGGGGGCCCCGGTTTCTATGTACAGAAGATGTATAGGTGCAGGCAGAGGCAGAGATGCCAGTCGGGGCGCGAGTGGCAGAGCGCGCGAGTGCTCGGGCGAGTGTGCGTGTGGATTCACAGGATCATTTCAGACCCGCACTGCGGCAGCCCATTTTAAGGAGGGCGGCCGTATCCGACAGCAGTTGATGTTTGCTTTGCACTTCGGAACCTGTTGCGTTTTGGCCCACAGAGGTGGAGGAGTAACTTTTTTCTGACATGTTGGGCTTTGCAGTTTTGTTTGTTGGAAGTTAATTGTCGGTTTTGTTTTTGTTTCTCATTATCTTTTTTTCTCCCCCCTCCTGGTCTGTGTCGCATGCACTCTGTTCAAGTGTTAGGTCTGAAATGGCTGGCACAAGGGAAAAGCTGATCTGTGTCACTAGTTTCTCAGAGCGAGATGGCTCTGAGCGGCCTTGCTCCCTATTTGTACTATTTGACTTTGCAAATCTCTGTTCTCTCAAGCAGAACTCACAGACCGGATCCATTCTTGACCAGTGACCGGCTCGAATCTGGCCTTTTGTATGTGAGATGATCGCGCTTTCTTTTGTTTATCACGTCATATGCAAATGAGAGCAAGAGCTCTTAAGAGCAAGGAATGCAAACAGGAAATATGCGCGAGATGAAAAGTTGTCAATTGGATTTTATCCCTTAGGAAAAAAACCCAAAACTGATAACTCTCCCTGAGTCCACTTGCTTGGATTTCTGACACAGTTTACAGAAAGATAAAAGGCACTGTTCCTATTTTCCCCTTATGGCTGAGTTCACCTTAAGATTGTAAATGTGTCTATGTCCGTGAAAACATGGAGTCTGAAAAATGTGTTATTTGCGTTGCCCTAAATTTGAGTCGGTTTTAGACTCTCAAGCATTTTGAGCGAATGTCAAAGTTAAGTTTTAAAAATTGCGGGACTATTTCAGAATCGCAATTTTATCTAAGATTAAATCAGACTTTTTCGTCTGAGTGGTAATGATATATTTATTATTTAGTAAAACTGAAAAAAACCAGAATTGTTTGACAGATGTCTCTGATTTTCAGCTAGCATTTCTTCACCAACTTGAACCGCTTAAATGTGTTTTGGAGTTCCCTCCCTAATTAGCTTATTTTTTAGATTACCTGCAATTCATTTGCAAATTATGATAAAACACATTTTAGAGAAAAGAACCTCAATTATAGCTTTTTGTTTCTTTTTAAATGTATATATTTTGACTAATGTTTGTGAATGAAGTTGGCTAACATGTATTTAGTTTCATTTTGACTTTATGTAATATAAAGTTTTAAAAAGTTTAAGTATTGGTTTTAACCTTTATGTGTAAATGGTTTTCTTGTGTGATCTTCTAATTTAATATTAGACGTCTAAACTATATCTGTAAATTAGAATCCGACTATCACTCTGTTCATTTTTTTTGAACAAAGAGTTTAAATAAAGCCTGAACCAGGGAAAAGAGAAAATCCTCTATTTCTTGTTGAGTTCCTAACAAGATTTTTATCTGAATTGCCCTTACGTGCCTGGTCCAGGTGAAGTGTAAGGTATCCTCCAAAGGCAGGCTTTGTTTCACTTTTGAATAGATTTACTAGGAAATCTAAATCAAGCCATTGTTATTCAGAGCCAAAAACCTGATTTATCACATTTTTAATCATGAATAGGAAAGAAGATAAAAAAAAAAAACCCAAGTAGTTGTATTATCTTGGGGGGGGAAAAGGTTATTCATGAACCAGTAGAACAGAACCCATTGAAAACATCCAGACGGTTCAAAGCATTTCACGAGTTTCCAGTAACATTTTAAGAGAGGAAAGTTGTCTGACCACTTTATCTTGTAGTGGGAGAGCCCCACCACTTAAGTCAGTGTAATGTGGTCACGTATCTTTGGCATATTCCTTGTTTACACCTTAAGATTTTATTTGGAAGGCTAATCACTGCTAAAGACGAGGTACAACTTTTGGCCTCTTTAGGGCTTTATTCCGCCATACTGAATGGCATTAAAATATAATTATTACAAGTTCTGCAGGAGAGGGTTGAATTTCCAGGGCAAGACAAGTTTTCACATAAAGGATTTTCATTTTAGAAAGGAGATGACAGGGCACCAGGAAGACTATCAGAGGAAAAAAAAAATTAACTGTAGGAAGATCTTGATTTCCTGCCTACCAAGATGGAAATTCTCAAGACACAGGACTCAACTGGTCCTAAACTAGTTTCCCCATTGACAGAGACCATCTCCGGGAGCTGCACGTCTTTATAAGCGACCCAACTCTTTTAAAGTCATTGTTTTCCCCCAACAGAATAATATTTTAAAAACCATGAAAAGTTTTGGAAATGTGAGAAATAGGCTCTGCTGGTTTGACCCTGATTCACTAATTAAAACGACCCCTCTCCTGTTATTCCCTGAGCTCCTTGCAATATTATAAGTTAATTCATATGGTTCTGAGCGATTATGCAAAACTAATTTGGACTGTCCAGGGGTAATTATCCCTGACACGGTTAATTAAATCCTTTCAAGGCTTCGTCTTTCCCTTTTGTAGCAGCCCATCACTTCTCAACACGGAACTTCCTGCGGCTTGCTGGAAATCACCCCAGCCCTAAATCTTAGTTACCTCCCTGAGCCTTCCAGCTCGGCCCCACCGGCCCGAAGATTCCCCGCCCCCTCCCGCCCCCTCCCTTTTTCCCAAAGATCCGCGCTTTCTGAGAGCGACGCTCCGGAGTGTTGATGAATAAGAAGAGGACTAGAAAGATGAGTAAGGGGAGGGGGAAAGCTGCCGGGGGTGCGCACACGGGGTCACGTCGCCAACAGATTGTGCGGCTGTTTGGTTGTTTGAGTATATCCACGGGCCTCCCGGGGGTGACCAGTTTATCACCCCTTCGACTCCGGTGTTCTTGCCAACAAGGTGCGTCTGGGGAAAGCCTCCCTCCAAGTTAGACTGTGCAGAAGTGGGAGCGACTCGAGGGCAAGAGCGTGGAGAAGGAACTAGGTGTGTGTGTGGAAGTCGGGAAGTGGCCCACAAATGCAGAGCTGGGACTAGGCAAGGAGCTGATGCGGGCTTGAGGTCTCTCTCTCTGTCTCTCTACCTCTCTGTCTTTATCCCTCTCTCATTCTTCTCTCCTCCCTCCCTCTCTCTCTCTCCCTTTCCTCCCTTCTTACATTTTCCTTTTTTAAGGTTTAAAAAATCCACGACGACATTTTTTAGGTAGTCACGGTTGCCCAAAGGCTTTGAACAAACCTCCCATCTGAAGGGCCAGGCGTGTTGCCTTCAGGCTTTGCGCAAACAGGTGGAATTTACTCTGCCTGAGCAGTAAGAACCGGAGCTGGGGGACGCTGCCGTGCGAGAGACGGCTTCCGGGAAGCAGTGGAGCTGGCGGCTATTGTCACTTCTCTTGACAATTTCCTCCCCCTCTGCCCCCCCTCCCCGCCCACCGCAAGAAACAAGAACAAAACAGCGCCGGTCTCCCTCTCACCCCCCGACCCCGGGCGGCCTCCGCGAGGGGCGCAGAAGATGGAGAGACGATCTGACCGTCTCCCCGGAGCAGATAGGGACCGGCGCGCCAGCCAATCAGAGCGCGGCTCGGCGCGGGCGCTCCCCGCCGCCGCCCCCTGCGGGCGAGGGAAGTTCCCCGCAACTCGCCCGCCCCAGTGTCGGTGTCTTTCTTGCGCCCATAGCCCAGCGGAGGCAGAGAGAGCGCCGTCCAAACTTTATTAATCTCTCCCCCGTTCTTTCTCCCTCAGCCCGGTGCATCTCAAAGGTCAGCCCTCTTCTTTTAAAAGACTGATATTATTAATTCACTGACAACCCCCCCCCATTTCTTTTTTCTCTCTTGCAGGGGGAGAAAAGGGGGAAGATCGTGAAAGAGCTTTTTTTTACCCCCTCCATCCATGTTTTTTTTTTTTTTTTTTGTCCTTCAGTGGGAGCGTTTAGACAGTCGAGGAGGTTTTGTCCGGGAACAAAACGCAGGGTTGGGAGGTTTTGTGAGAGTGTTGTTTGTTGAAGTGGACCTAAGAAAAAGCGGCGGCTTTCTCCTCATTGTGAAGAAACCAATCAGTGGTATTTGGAAAACTGTTAGCATTGTGCACTTCTTCTGTGTCCATTGTGAGGCGTTTCTTTTCACAAGGTTTTTTTTTCAGCCGATCCAGCTGGCCGGAATGAATAGCAGTGCAATGTGTACACGCTTTGTCCCTCCGGCCTTCAAGTAGCCCCCATTGAATAGACTAAGTTGACACTGCGTGACAGTGAAACAACATAATAAAAAATACATGAGCCCCTGAATAGGAGCAGGCGCATAAATAAATAAAATGGGTGACCAAAACTGGATAAACTGAATGACAAAACGGTGAAAGGGGAACAAAAAGATATTTAACACGCTAGATTAGCATTAGAATGCGATCTACAAGGCAGAACAATTGATGAATAGGTTTACCGGCCAAGAAAGAAATGGACTAAATGCCCTTTGAATAGATATGCTTTTTGCAAGGGCTTTGAATAGATATGCTTTTTGCAAGGGTTGAATGGGAAAAGGTAAAGATGAAGCTATGCAAATGAGCGGGGGAACTTTTTATATATATTCTTTAAACACACACACACACACACACACACACACTGCGGGAGGAGAGTGCTGCCTCGGGATGTTTATAGAAGCAATAATTGCCATTATTAGCATTGTCTGCAGCAGATAGAAATTGAACAGGTTGGGATAATATAGGGTAGCAGTAATTATTCTTCTAATTAATGGTGCTTTGGTACTTGAAAAAAGAAAAAAGGAAAGGAGAAGTAAAAGTTATGCAGAAGTTATGTTTCCTTGTGTCCGTTTGCCCAGCGTTGGAATCTGTAGAGCAGCAAGTCTGGCGATTCCAAGATGCCTGCTGATCTTAGAACATTTCAGGGAGCCAATCCTTAGGCTCTGGGTTTGGGGCCTGATTTCCATTTATGCAGCGTTTTTGAGGGTCAAATACGGTGTCTGGTATCTGGTAGGTGCCGAATGAAGAGTTGTGGAATGAAAGAATACAAATTTAATGCGGGAAACCGGGCCTCCTATGGATGTAGGGGGGAGGGAGAATACCAAGGCCGATTTGCCTTTCACCGCCCCCTGCCACCCCCGCCCCCTTTATCTAGGGGAGGGGCTGGTCCGGGAGGGAAGATCGCCCCCACTTTTCTGAGGGTTCTTTCTTTGTCCATCTGGGCCGCTGGAAAAGATATAAAAACCAAACAGGCGACGAACAACTCCTGCCCCCCCATTCCATCTCTGTCCTCACCCCTAAATCCACCCCAGAGGCAGAGCCTTTGAGAAGCCCCGCCTGGCTGTGTAGAAACGTTGTACCCACCCGTTTAAAGAATTCGAATACACTTAAAGCTTGACTTTCTCTCCGTTTTCTCCCCTTACCCCGCCCCGTTTCCCTTCCTGTCTCCATGTCTTTGACCCAATTCCACAGGACTGGGGAACCTCCCGTCTGAATTGCCGGCGGAGGCAGGGCGCGAACCCGCCGAGTTCTGGGCTGTCCTTGGATTTCCTGTGCTGCCCCGGAGGCGGGCGTCCGTAGGGGCCTTTACAGCCAACGAAGTCAATTATTTTCGATAGTTGACCACCAGGCCTGCCGGGCCGCTGGGCCACCCAGCCGTCGAGCTTTCCAGCCGCTTTCTGAGTTGCCTAACTTAAATGAATAATGCAAATTACAGACCGCGGAGCTGACAGGTCCCGCGGACTCGCAGAAGCTCCGAGGGCGCTCGGAGCAGTAGCGCTCCCAACCTCCCCGACGGCTGGCGGGAAACTGGGTTTTGAGAAGCAGTGAAAACTGCTTCTGAATTGTGGTGACAAAAGGGGCGGCAGGGGTGGGGGAGTGGAATCCCAAACTCTAAAAGCGGTGGGGGTTCCCCCCCTTCTTCTTCTTCTTTTTAAAGAAGCAAGTGAGCCTTACCAAGCGACGGGGGCCGCGCGGAAGCCTCGCATATTTTAAACTGTAACCCGAGGCTTCGCAGTTTCAGCTTCGCTTTAAAACATGCAAATTCTTAGAAACTGAAATCTGAAAAACTTGCGGAGAGCTCTATCCGGGATAAACCCGTTGAAAGTCACTTTAAGGTGATAAAATTCACAGCGATTGGGGTGATGGGCATTTGTGCGGGAGGCAGCGGACCTGTTGGATTGGGTTTTCAGGTTCAAGGTGGCCGCCAGGCCTTCGGCGACCTCCTGGACGCAAAGCAGGGAAATGGTATCTACAGGGCAACCCGCGAAGACCTCTTCGCTTTTGTGACCCCCTACCGCCCCGTCCCTCTCCCCACCCCAGCCCCTCACTGAACGCTTTGTCAGGTAGACTCCAGCACCCTTGCCGCAGCCGCCCCATCGTTCACACTTGACTGGAGGAAATAAAATCAGCTTTGGCTTTTTAATTCCTTTTGAAGATGTTTCCACCTGATTTCTACCTCCTTTGGGCTCCTCGCTTGATTGGGGGAGGGGTTATTTAGGGACTTTTTGACAAACAGCAGAAGTTAAAGTACTAATTGTAAACACCCCGTTGCTCTCTTTGAATGTATTTATTATCATATTAGCCGAGCACTTGGAGACACACGGCCTATTACTCATTTCCAGCCTCTAGGCAAAGAATTCTCCTACTGAGATCGACCAGTAAAACCAGATTTCTTGGGGGAAATTACGAGGACGTCTTCAGACTCTCTTCAGGGGAATTATATTACTGGATTGTCAATTTCACTTGAGCACCCTCCTCCCGACTCAGCCCAGCCTTAGTATTTTATTTCGGGATCACCCCAAAGTAATTAGCCACTCGCAGAAAGCTTGAAATCTCAAAAGGAGAGGTGCAGCCTCGGATAACAGAGACCAAGTGAGGCTTTTCAGATCGGTTGCCTACACTGGGGCTATCTTTTTTCATGACGTCAGGAGTGGAGAGAAGTCTGTTTGCAGAAGAGGGAATGCCTTTAAAAGGATTCTCAGGACCCCAGGGTGTGTGTGATGGGGGGGCGGTGCTCAGAGTTGGGGGAAAAGCAAGCTTCCTAGAATGTCACCATCTTGACATTGCAGGAGCTCAGCCTCTCCTTAGAGTTCCCCGCAAGTACTGCCACTGAGTTTGGGGAACTTTATAGAGCTTTCCTCTTTTGCCCATTTCACATCCAAAAGTTTGTGCACGGGAGCACATACACACACACACACACACACCTGGTTTGGAGCGAACCCCACTTTATTTACCACCATATTGTAAAGCCTGGGTTTGGGAACAGCCGCTGAGAGTCTGACAAACTGGAAATCTATGCGGGCGTGTATCAAGAGGCGGAGGAAATTGCGTGGAATTATGACCGTGCTCCAACACACGGGAAATCTGCCCAACAACGTTTTCCCGGGCGCTCCCCCTCACTCTCTCCTACTTCGCTGAAGTTTTGGTAATGGTGTTTGCTTTAACTTGGATCACCTGAATGGTGGCCTACGTGGACGCACTCTGCCTGCATGGACCGGCTCAGTGACGAGGAATGAGAAAATGCAGGTAGAGCCTGGGAGAGGAGATTCAGAACCTTTTCAGGGAGGCAGTAGGAAAAGTGGGTGCTGAGGGAAACGGAAGGAAAAGGGAGGATAAAAGAAAAAAAAAATCAGGACAGGAAAGATAATAGAACAAGCAGCACCACTGACACTCCCTCTTGCCTTCAGGTTCAACACCTGGGAAAGGTGCTGCCTAGGGCAGGTGAGGGATACAGGAGGAGGCAGAGAACCCCAGACTTCCAGACGCCCCCCAACCCTGACTCCTCTGCGAGGTCCCTGGAAGAGCGGTCCCGTTGGGGAGGGCGGGGAGTGGGAAGCGATGATCACGCGGGCTCTGACAGGTTCCGCGTGGAACTGAGGGATCCGGAAGCGAGGGAAGGCCCTGAAGGTCCCCCCCCCACCCCAGCCCCTGTAACGCCTTGCTCTGCGGCTGGAGCCACATTCGAAAGCGGAGTCTCTGGAATTGGGGCCAGCCTGTCCTCCACGAGTTTAATCCCTGCAGACCCACAGTGGAAAACACATTATGTGCTGCCTGAAACTTATTTAGGAAAAATAAATCACAATTATGGTAGAACTCTAGAAGAGGGGTCGGTAGCAATCCTGGGACTGTAGCGCTAAATCTCTTGTTTCTTCCTGGGAAATCTGCCCTGGTGGCCCTGTAGGACAGCCTGGGAGCTCTTCGCAGCTCCCGTGCGTGAGCCTGGGGGCATAAATAAGGCCCTTAGCTAATCGCCCCAATCCCGCTTTTCAGCCACCTCCCCACTTCGGGCAGCTTGGGGACGCGGCTGCGGGCCAAAGGCGCCGGCTGCTTTGCTCCAGACCAAGGCTTCTTTGAGCTTCTAGAGCCCAAGCCCAAGTTACTCTTCTGCCTTTTCAGGGACTCGGTGTTCTCCTGCAAACCTAGACTTGAGTAAGTAGTTAGAGCAGTTGATGAATATGTATTCGAACGCGCTGTTTAAGGCTGCGTGAATAAACATGAGCCCGCGGTGGCAGCGCCCTCCCGCTCCCTTTCACGTCTCTGGGGCGCGGGGAGCCGGAACGGGCGAGTCTCGCATTCCTGATACGGCGGGGCCCGTGGGTCGGCTAGGAGCAGCGATGGGTCTCTCTGAGCCCCCACACCCGGCTACACACCCTCCCCTACCTGGCTCCCCGAGCGCACGGCGGGTGGCACAGATCTGCACGCACCCACTCCCCGGGGTCTTTCGACACCGTTGCCTTTCTGGAAAGCTGCCTTGACTTGCGTTACTGAGGTGCAGACTTTTCGAACCTGGAGGTGTTGGTGGTGGGGGGTGCTCTTCTCCCTCTCCACATTTGGGGCTAGCATTGCTCAACATGAGTCTCTGCGCAAAACTAGAGAACCCTGAACTTGTCCCCGGGTGTAACGGTTGGAGGTCGTGACCCACCTGCGGGAAAGAAAACGTCGAGCGGCGCATTCCAGGGAGGGGACTGCCCTCGCAGAAGCCGTTTGTTTTCTGATGTCTGCGGGCGGAGGGGCGGCCGCGGGGAATAATTACCCACCCACTACACTCCCAAAGCCCCCGCCACCTCCCGCTGGGAAAAGTCGCCCTTGGGCCTCTTTGTCTCCCTGGAGCCAGGGCGTCTTCGTCTTTGGCAGCTGAGCGAAGAAATAACAAAGCTGACTGTACACGCAGGCCTCGGCGGCTTCACCACCCGCACCCACCCAAGGCCCCCAGGTCTCTGTCTCCTCTCAGGCACACACTGGGTGACAGGCCTGGGCCGGGCCTGAATCGGGTGCCCGTGGCCCCGCAGCGCAGCCCTGGAGCTCAGGAGGAGGCGAGGGCGGAGGTGTGGCTTGCCCCGGGGCCAGGCCCTCGGGGACCAGCGGAGATCCAAGCCTCCTTGGATCTTGAGGCCTCCTTCAAGGCTCAGACTCCCGCAGCTTTGGAAATGCCAGACCCCACTTCGCACCCAGGGCTGCGACTTTCGCCCTCACCTTGCGTGTAAGAGGAGGAAAGTCGGCTTCCGCCCCCCCCCCCCCCCCCCCCCCCGAGCTCCGGGGACAGTGACCCCTCCCCGCGCAAAGAAGCGCTGGGGGGGTGGGAAGCGCTTCGCACCACCAGGAGGCTGGTTTCGGTGGGTGGAAGGAATTCCGACCCCACCCGGCTAGCGCTAGCCGGAGGTCTGGAGAATGCGGTCCTTGAGATAAAGAGCAGGGTTTGTCTTCCTGCAGAAGCTTTGCGGAGCAGGTGGAGGCCGAGATTCTACCCAGATCGTACCGCTGGAGGCTTTCTCAAAAAGTGTTCCCTGAAAATAATGACTTGTCCGCTGCAGTGGGCTTGGGGGATTACCTTCACCAGTGAGGTGGATGTAAAGGCTGCTCTAGTACACGACTGAAGGCACTTCTTCCTGCCGGAAGAACAGCGGCTGGTAGTTCTAGAAGCACAGGGCAAGGCTTGGGGAAAGTTTGGAGAATTCAAATGGTTCCATTGGCTCAGGGGAGCTCCTGGCTGAGGAAATGGCCTCACAAGAAGGGTCAGGAATGGGAGAAGGCACTTGGGATTTTGCACTAAAATATGGGGGGGGGGGGGCAAAGCGGGACAGAACACTCTGGGATAAATTTCATCCATATATAATAGCAAGGCAGAGAACCCTGAGTCATTTGGAGATGGGGATGAGCTGCTAATTAACAGCTGCTATTCCTGAGCTCCTAATTTGTGCCAAGTGAGCCCCATCAGATGCCCGACTAGGAAGCATCATTCACATTGTATTCTGTGTGAATGGTGCCCCCTTAGCAACAATAAGATTTCCCCTTTGACATCCTTAAAAATCAAACCAGAAGCCCCTTGACAATATGCTGTTTGTGATGTACTCTACTCCCCAAGCTGAAATTCACTTTATCATGACTGTGGGTATCCATCTGGGGCTGCTCTTAGTCAAGATAGAAAAGTGTGTCTCCTATTCATGACAGCCTTATTTACAATAGCTAAGACAGGGAGGCAACCTAAATGTCTGTGAATAGATGAATGGATGAAGAAGATGTGGTATACACATTTATATATACAATGGACTATTACTCAGCCATCAAAAAGAATGAAATCTTGCCATTTGTGACAACATGAATGGACCTTGAGGGTATTATGCTAAGTGAAATAAGTCAGACCCAAAAGGAGAAATACTGTAGGTTTCATTTATATGCGGAATCTAAAAAATAAAACAAGCAAACAAAACAAAATAGAAACAGACTAACAGATACAGAGAACAAACTGGTGGTTGCCAGAGGGGAGTTGTGTGGTACAAACTTCCAGTTATAAAATAAATAAGACCCTGGGATATCATGTACAGCACAGGGAATATATTCAGTAATATTGTAGCAACTTTGTATGGTGACGTGGTAACTACACTTATTGTGATGACCCTTTTATAATATATAGAAACATTAAATCACTTATGTTGTACACATAAATCAATATGGTATGTCATTATTCTTCCGTTTTAAAAAAAGAAAAAAATTTGTCTCACCTTTCTGCTTCAACAGAACAAACCACCAAGAAGCCTTTCCTCTTGAACTACAAATGTGCAAAGGCAAAGGCTTCTGGCTTAATATGGCTTTTGAAAAGTGAGAGAAGCCCATGCATGAAAACCCACCTGGTAAGTGAATTCCTCAGACGGTGCCACACCTCTCCTCTCCCTTCCTCGTTCCCTTCTCCTGCTCACGCTTCCCTGTGGGTCTTCTGACATTTTTATGAGGCGGGAGTAAGTAAAACAGTAAACTTGGGTAGGGTGCTTTAAATGCACCACTGTTATGAATTGGAGAGGGTGGAGCTGTGTTGTGCTAGATTTAGATCCCGGCTCTGCTGAGACTACAGACAGAGAAGAAAGGAAAAAGATCTTCTGGGTCTTCTTCTTGTTATCTCCTGACATTCTTCCAGGGGTTCAGTGCTAATGAGCAGATACCTTCACTCCGCCCCTACAGCCACCTGCCTATGAGCTGTCCACCCACAAACACTGCCTTCTTGCTGTGACTAGAGATGGACAGTCCCGGCTTGCAGCGAGGGCCAGCCTCTCTACTTGGGCGTTAGACCCCCATCTCTTTTCTGGTAGGTGACCTCTCAGGTGCCCTCCATGATTCCCGCTTTGTGCAATTCATGCCTTTGTGTAAACCTCTCCCTTTGTGTGGGCTGTGCCTAGTGATTTGCTTCTAACAAAAAATGATGGGAGGGCACTTCCTGATGAAATTACAAAAATGATGACCCCCCCCTTTCTCTCTCAGCTCTTGCTCTGAGGGAAGTCAGCTGCCATTTTGTGAGATGCTCCACAGAGAGGCCCAGCAAGGACCCAAAGCCTGCCACCAATAGAGCAAGTCACATGGGAATGGCCCCTGGCCCAGTGGAGCCTAGAGATGAGAGCAGCCGGGGCTGACTCATGATTGGAGCCTTGGGAAAGACCCTGAGCCAGAGGCCCTCAACAAGGCACCCTGGATCTCTAACCCACAGAAGTCAGGAGATTATCAACATTTGTTGTTTGAAGCCATTAAGTTTGGGGATGATTTCTTATGCAGCAGGAGATAACTAATATATCATGTGGCTCCAGAAAATCTCCCCTTTCTTGTTCAATAGCAGAATTTTCCCTCCCTACTGAATCATTCTTGCCGCATAAAAATAAATGCTATCCTCTCTTTAAAAAACAAAACAAAAACCTCTCATGATTCTGTTTTCCCCTCTAGCTACCATTCCAGTTCTCTGCTCCCCTTTACAATGAACTTGTTAAAGAAACAAAAGATGTCTCTATTTGCTATCTCTAATTCCCTGTTTCCTCTTTTCCTTAAACTTCCTCCAGTCAGAGTTCGTCCCTTCCCCACCCCAGACCACTCCACCAAAACCTGCCCTGACCCAGGTCACCAGTGACTTCATAAATCAGTCAGTTCTCAACTACAGCATTTGACGGAGTTGATCGCTCCTCCCAGAAGCTATTTTGCTGCTAAGGCACCACATTTACCTGGTTTTTCTCCTACCTCATTGGACCCTCTTTGCTGGTCTCCCTTCCTGCTTTCACTTCTCTCCCACCTCTTGTCAAGTTTTTTCAGGAAAGATCGGGATTCATTCAATCAGTCTTCTCTGCTAGAGCTGAATGTTTGTGTCCCTCTGCCCCAAATGCATGTTCGTTTGGGACGGCAGCCTGATGGTATTTGGAGATGGGGATTTTGAGAAGTGATTAGGTCATGAGGATGGAACCCTCATGAATGGGATTAGAGCCAAGAGACTCCAGAGAGCTCCCTTGCCCCTTCTGCCGTTTGAGAACACAGCCAGAAAAGAGAGGTCTGTGGAACAGGAAGCAGGTCCTCACCAAACACTGAATCTGCTGGCACCTTGATCTTGGACTTCCCTGCCTCTAGAACTCTGAGGAATAAATTTCTGTTGTTTATAAGCCACCCAGTCTATGCTATTCTGTTTTAGCAGCTGGAATGCACTAAGACATTCTCCAATCTTCAAAGGAACTGCAGTTGTCTTGGGATATGATTTTAACAGTTTCAGTAGGAAACCATGATATAATGTCAATTATGTACCTTCCTAACTAGTGATAATAGATTTATCGGTTAATATGAGCAAGACTAAGCTGAAGTAACCTCTAGACCCTTAATCTCAGCGGTTTAACACAACAAAGGTTTATTTTCACTCTGAGGTGGGCTAGTAGGGGGGTCGTGCTCATCCAGGCTGATAGAGATTCCATACTGACCTGTTTCCCTGACTGCCTCAGCAGGGGACATACAGCATAAAAAGCATACACTGGCTCTGGAAGTTTCTCACTAAAAATTATGCACATCATTTCTCACATTCGTTTGGCCAAAGTAAGTCTCATGGCCACACCAACCTCAAAAGGGGCACAGAAGTACAATCCCTACCATGTGCCCAGGAGGTGGCGAGCCAGAAATACTTGGTGAACACCACCTCAATAGGTTTTATGTTAAACATCCTCAATCTTAAAAGAAAACATTACCAACTGGGCTCCTTTGTATGGAGACAATGTTATCTGGAAGAAAATGTGGCTAAACCACCCCTGACTTAACCAGTGGTCTTTTTACCTCCCATAATTGAAAAGACTTCCTATTGCTTTGCAGGTGCAGCCAAATTTGGGAAAGCCTTGTGATGCTTGCAGCTCTGCCTTTCATCTCCGGCTTTGATAAAAAAAAAAAAAAAAATGTCCATCTCCTCTCTGAATTCACAGCTTGCCAGGCAGTCTGTCGCTGCTGAGGATTTCTGGAAGGTCCATAACCTCACTGCAGGATTTGAAACTGTACTTCTGCAGGGCTTTAATGAGTTTCTTATTTCCTGCATTTGTGCCCTCCGTCCCCCCACCCCCGGCCAAAAAAAAGTCAAACTCGAGCTTCCGCTTTGCCTTCCATCTTACCAAACTTATTTCTACCCTCTCCACATACACACACGCAAACATACATTCATTCTGATACACACGCCCCATCGAATGACTCTCTTTCAGGACCTGGTGTTGTAGTGCTCCTACATTTGGCCCCCCTCCAAAGTCCTACACATCATTCCAAGATCTACTCAGATCTCATCTTTTTCTAGATCTCATACCCCGCCAATTTTTGATGCCATTTGGAATTTTTTTTCCCCTTCTGTTTTTCATTGTATTTTTGTTGCTTCTGGTTTTGTTCTTCCTTTTTTTTTTTTTTTCTAATAAGATTTTTATTTATTTAAGGGCGCCTGGGTGGCTCAGTTGTTAAGCATCTGCCTTTGGTTCAGGTCATGATCCCAGGGTCCTGGGATCAAGCCCTGCATGGGCTCCCGCTCAGCAGGATGCCTGCTTCTCCCTCTCCCACTCCCCCTGCTTGTGTTCCCTCTCTCACTGTGTCTCTCTCTGTCAAATAAATAAATAAAATCTTAAAAAATAAAAGATTTTATTTATTTATTTGAAAGAGCAGAGAGAGAGAGAGAAAACATGCAAGTAGGGGGGAGGGGCAGAGAGAGAGGGAGAAGCAGACACCCCACTGAGCAGGTAGCCAGATGCGGATGCGATGTGCTGGATCCCAGGACCCTGGGATCATGACCTGAGCCAAAGGCAGATGCTTAGCCTATTGAGCCACCCAGGCGCCCTGTTTTTGTTCTTCTATTAGGGACTTCTGGCTGAGTTGAATTTAGTAATTTTCTGTATGTGTCTGTATCAATACAATTGTGTGGAAAGAAGAGATGTCTTCCTTAGCTTTGTAAATCATTTCAGCCCCCTCTCCTTCCCCCAGTACCTAGCTCAGACTCTGGTCCTCAGTAAATATTTGTAATAATGTACTCTCTGTGTTGGAATATCTTCTATCCTTCTGGACCCACCAACAATTGGAAACACTTCTAGCTTTAATCACTCAGCTTTCTCTTCTGATATTACTATGTGTGGTCTCACTAAGAGCTCTTCAGTTAGTTCAAATCTAAATGCCAGATTTACTTCAAAAAAGCCTAAATCTTAGCATTTAAATATGAGATTAAGTCATAAATCTTCTGGGCTCATATCTTTCTTTATATCTTGTGGGGCATACAAAGGGCTGAAGGAAGGAGATCATTGGACACAATATGAGAAGAACCTGTATTAGTTGGGGTTATTAATGTGAATTGCTATCACAAAAAGCCCCAAAATCTCAGTGGCTCAACACAATTTTTCATGCATATCACAGTCCAAGGCAGGACATGTGGCTTCTCTCTAACTAGTGACTTGGGATCCAAACTTCCTCCATTTTGTAGTGAGGCCATTGCCTAGGGTCTTCTGGATTCTCTGCATTCAGCTGTTTGACAAGCACAGACAGCTCATGCCTTTGCAGGGGTCCTATGGCCATGCCTGGGAACAAGGGGCATCACTTTAGCCTACGTTTCTCGGCTAACATGTCAACTTGGTTACAAGGAATGCGAGGAAATATATTTTACTGGTGTACCAAGATGAAGAAAAGAGGATTGATGGTCACCTAGCCTGTTTCTTTCAAAGGACCTAAGAAGTAATTTCCCATCTCACTCAGAGCAAATCCACATCTTCACAATACCCCGTGTACCCTACACAGCTTGGATCCTTGTTACCTTTCTGACCTCAGCTCCCTTGTTGTCGCTCACCCACCAAGCATGCTCCCTCCTCTGGGCATTTGCCCTTACTCTTTCTTGGCCCCACACTCTCTTCCCCCCAGTATCTGCAGGGCTCACTCCCTCTTCTTCAAGTTGAGGCCAAGATTCCACCTTCTCAGTGAGGCCTATCCTGATCACCTATTTAAAACTGCAACCTCTATACTCCCCAGGACTCCCTTAGACCCTTTCCAGACTTCAGTTTTCCCCATAGCTCTTTTCACTCCCGAATGTAATAAATATTTTATCTATGTTTGTGACTGTAAGGACCAAAGCAAGCCCCATAGAGTACAGATTTTTGTCCATTCTGTTCACTCATTTATCTCCAGTGCCTAGAACAGTGCCTGACACACAGAAGTCATCCAGTAAATGTTTGTCAGATGATTGAATACATGGGTATGAGATGGGGATAGCAGCCTGCCCTGCGTGGAGGAAATGTGGGCTTGGGACCTGAGGAAAGGAGTGGGACCTTCCATCTCATGGAGTGCCCTCCATTTGTCAGACAAAACTGTAAGCTCCCTGAAGACCAGGCTGGTGTCACATCAGAGGACCTAGCACACAGCAGATTCTTGGTAGACATTTGCTGAATAAGGTTGATGTCACAGTACTAGATTCCGTACATACATTATCTCATCTGATCCCCTACAACCTGTGAATTATTAATTTCATTTGACCACTTTAACCCTCTCCACCGAGTGAGCCAAATGAGACATTACAGTGTGACAGTACTCTACTAGGTGTCACAGTATTTCTGGAAAGGAGCTTTGGGTCATCGGGTCCACCCTGACATCCCAAGCAATATTCCTCTCCACACATGTGCACATGTTTGAAAGCATTAATCAGTGGGAAGACAGCACGGCGCAGTGGCCAGAGTGTGGTCTTCCCCAGCAGGGAAAGGTCTGACTAGCATCTCGCCGTTGACCGGCTGCGTGACGCTGCACCGGTTACATAATCTTGCTAAGCCTCCCTTTCCTCTTCTTTAAAAATAGGGCCAGTCATGGCACCTGGTAGGGATATTGTGAGGACTCGTGAGATAACGCAGGTGAAAATGCCCACCAGGACACCGGCTACTAAGTAGGCACATAATCCCAAGAGTTGCCTGCCTTCCTTGATGAGAGCCCAAATCCACCTCTTGGAAGCTCACCCTTTCACAGAGCACGGCTCTTGGGAGCAGCAGAGAATGAAACGCCTCTCCCTCCCAAACAGCTTGGAAGGCCGTTATCATGTGTTCCCTCAATATTCTCTTTCTCTCAGTTCATTCGACCATTCCTTTTGAGGCTGTTTTTGATTTCTAAGTGGGCACTAGTTTGAGAACACAGCTTCTAAAAGGCGCTGTCCGGGAAGGGCTTCTGTGAGAACCCAAGTTCCACGGAGGCAGGACCTTTTTTTGTGCTTAGCTCACATTGTCTCCCCAGCACCTGGAGAAGTGCCAGGCACACCGTGGGCCCTCAATAAATATGTGTCTGTTTAAATGATGAATCCACAGAGGCGGCCTACGTTGTTCCTTGTGGGGCTCAGAGTGCTTTTAATGCCAGCTCTCCTTCCCACATCTCAATGGTTCTAAGTAAAGTAGAAATCCACTTCAAACTAGTTTTTAAAGGTAATCACTTGGACAATATCCTCAAGGTCTCTCAACGAGAAAACTTGAAGTTTGTACCCCATGATGCCCAGGCACCCTTCCAATTCTAGGTTTGGGTTGTTGCCTTTTTAAAATTCACATAATATAAAATTCACCATTTAAAGTGTACACTTCATTGGTATTTGGTGTATTCATGGAGTCATGCAACCATCACCACTACCTAATTCCAGAACATTTCCATCATCTCCGAGAGAAACCCCCCGCACCTTCCAGTAGTCAGTTTCAATTCCCTGGTCCTTCTGCCCCTGGTGGCCACTAATCTACTTTCTGTTTCCATGGATCTGCTTATTCTAATGCGAACATCCATTGTGGCCTTTTGTGTCCGGCTTCTTTCACTTAGCATAATGATTTCAGGGTTCCTCCTTGTGGCACATATTCCTTTTGACGGCTGAACAATATTCCATTATCTGGATATGGATATACCATATTTTGTGTATCCATTCATCTGTTGATGGACATTTGCGTTGTTTCCCCTTTTCTGGCTATTATGAATCATGCTTCTACAAACATGTGTGTACAAGTGTGTGTGGATATATGTTTTCCATGATCTTGGGGTGCACACCTAGGAATGGAATTGATGAGTGATAGGGTAACTCTACGTCTAACCTTGTGGGGAAGAGCCAAACTGTTTTCCACAGTGGCTGCACCATTTTGCATTCCCATCAGCAATGTAGGAAGGTTCCAATTTCTCCACAACCTCACCAACACTTGTTATTTTTACTTTTCTTTGATTCCAGCTGTCCTAGGGAACATGAAGCGGTATCTTGCTATGGCATTTGATTTGCTTGTCTCTTCCATGTCAGAAAGTTTAAGGATGCTCCCTCCAAATATTCATTATCATCCTCTTTCTCTTAATATTAGTCATATATTTGTTAAACAGTTATTAAAATTAATTTATGTTTTCAACTTGTACCACTTCTTAGAGTAACAAGCTTGTTTCATGTACTCTTTGCCTAATATGAGGCTTGCTTTCATCATTAAAAAAAAAAGATTAGTTCAACTTTCACAAGTTAGGCCTTACTGGTAATCATCCATTAGTTGAGGGCTTTCATACTCAACCCCTCCTTGCTCTTCAAGCTTCTGTGGACATACGTCGTCGCGCCAGGGGTTGTCCCCTGAGAGTTCTGCATGTTTCAGCATCCTCTGGCCCTGGCTCTAGGGACAAGGACAGATTCTGGGTCTGAACTGAAATGCAAGGAGGGCAAAGAGGTGCCAGGACATTTCATCCCCACGTCACTTCTTGTAGAGATAAAAGTCAAGCCTCTATCAAAGAGCAAGACTAGAAAAGAACTCTGGGATACATACAAATAATCCTGAACCACAAATTCACAGCGGGGAAAAGATCAACAAAGGACCACACACACTTAATGTGACACAATGGCTTTCAGTTGGACAACTGTGCCCCCCACCCCGCCCCACCCCGGGAGCATCTGGCCATGTCTAGAGACATTTTTGGTTGTCTACTGGCATCTAGTGGGTAGAGGACAGAGACACTGCTAAACATCTTACGATGTACAAGACAGCTTCCAAAAGCAAAGAACTCTCTGGCCCCAAATGTCAACAGTGTCACGTTGAGAAACGCTGGTATAATAGGATACCAGAAGGGACTTTTCCTATCCTTGATCCTCAGCATATTTCACAGGCTTTGGCTGAAACTATTTGGTTCAACCTCTCTAGTTGAACCCCCAGGTGATAGTGGAGAATAGTTCAGATTTCTGTACTCCTATTAACAAGTAGTGCTCGAAATCCCACCAGTGACTGCAGTGAACTCCAGCCATATTAAAAAAATATATTTATAGGATCCAGAAGGTAAGTGGAGAGATGGTGTATAAGTATAGATATATGTAATAGACACATATACATACATATATGTGCATGTATATATTGCCATTTATGAAAAAATCATTGTCATATAAAGAAGGGTATCTAGACCAAAAAAAAAAGGAAAATATTATAGAGGTGCATCTGGCAGTAAGTTAAGAAAAATATTGTTATTTTTCTTTTTGGAATTTGTCAGACTTTTATTTATATTTTATTTGTGTGTGTGTGTGTGTGTGTGTGTGTGTGTGTGTGTGTTTAAGTAATCTCCATGCCCAATGTGGGGCTCAAACTCACAACCACAACCTCGAAATCAAGAGTCACACGCTTTCCCAACTGAGCCAGCCAGGCGCCCTTTGTCAAACTTTTAAAATGTAAAATTTATTTTATAATTTCTCATTCCAAATAGATTTTTACATTTACAACTAATTTTGTATTAATTCTATATCATTTTTCTTTGAGAGGGCCCCCAAGTTGTAGAGACTTCAGGTCCCACAGTCAGCCTTCAGAGGCGGCGATCTCAAACACGACAACATTCTGCCTTTCTCCACACACCGAGCACAGACCTGGGTATCCTTAAACTTGGTCCGCCCCCCCCCCCCCCCGCATAAGCTCATCCCAAGCAAGCTTAGTCCTCAGCCCTCCACAGATGCTACCCTAGGGATTACCCACAACCTCAGCTTGGCAAACCCAACCCAGGGACAGTCCTCAGTCGTTGTATGACCCAACCCTCTGCGGCATTTTACACCATTGATTGCTCCCTCCTCCTTGCAGCTCCTCCCTTGGCTGTCAGGACACCACACACTTCTGGTTTTCTCCCTCCCTCTCAGCAACGCCTGTCCAGCTGATCTCACCAGTGCCATGGTTTAATATGCCACATATACGCTGCAGTCCTCAAATCGCCAGCCCTGATGCTTCCCCAGAACTCAGACTCATGTATCCAGAGCTTTGTCTGACCTTTCTCTTTACTGGCACACCTAATCTGCCTCTTAAGCATCACATCCAAAACAGAACCTTTGACCCTCCCCGACTTTGACCTGCCGTCCTTCCCACTGCAGTAAATGAGACTACCATCTACAGGACCTAGTTGTTCGAGCCCAAAACCAAGCAGTCGTCCTTTCTTTTAATCTCTAGATCCAAACGCACTAAGAGCTTCTGTTGCCTCTTCTTACTCAACATACCCAGCCTCTATCCATGTCTCCCTGGCATCACTCTCCTCTTATGTGGCTCACTGCTGCAGCCTCTGAACTAGTCTCATTGCTTCCATTCTCGCCCTGCAACAGTCCATGCTGCACACAACGTGGTCAGTGTAAGTCAGATCATGTCATTCCCCTGCTTAAGACATTCTGGTGGCTTCCTTAGATTTAGACTACAATAGCCTGGCCTGATTTTATCCCATCTCCTACTTATCCGCATTGCTCCGGCCACGTTGGCCTTTCTTTGACTTGAACACACCAAGCTCATTCTGTCTTAGGGTTTGTACTTGCTCTTCCGTCTGCCTGGAAAGCTCTTCCCCATGATCTCCTCGTGGATGACTCTGTCATTCTGGTCACCTCTTCAGAGAGGCCGTGGTAAGCAGCCATCTTGTCACTCTACCACATAAAGCTATTTTATTTTTAATTTTTTTTCATAAACCTAATTCTCTTCATTGCACTTATTAGTACCTGTTACATCCTACTTTATTTGTTTATTGCCTTTCCTCCTACTATAATGGAGACTCCATGAGAGCAGACACTGTCTTGTTCATCTCTGCACGAGAGGATTCAATAAATGTTTATAAAAGTGAATGGGTGAATGAATCCCTGTTTTACAGATGGGAAAACTGAGACACAGAGAGTTAGGCCTCTAGGCCAAGGTAACACAGCCATAGGTGTAGAGTCAAGGTTTGAACCCAAGCAGTCAGGCTTCAGAGTCCGTGATCTTAACCACTGTAACGTCCTGTCTTTTCTCCACCTATCAGGCACAGACCTGCTTATAATTAGAGACCACAAAGGCAAGAAGGGTGGCTACTCTGTCTTGGATCCAAGGGTGATACCTCCTGGGACGCAAGGAGTTAAAACAGCCAAGTGGGTCTCTTCTTAAATACTAGGAGGTGAAGTAGGAGTGGATTTCCAGAGCCATTTGCAATCCACTCATGTCCTACTAGAATTCATCACTGGGTCTTCAAGTCAAGCCTATGTGTGTGTGACTTTGACAAACTTGCTCCTAAAGGTTTCCCCGGGGCTCTGAACAGACCTGAAAGTCACCCTCTCTTCCCTCAAACCCACAACAAAACAAAAGAAAGTCCATATCACAGTCGCTTTTAGGAGTAAGTGGGGTGGACCCAGGGGCTGCCATTTTGGTATTTCCAACTGTGGTCCCCTCAGGAGGTGAGCATGAATGGGCTGGAAGCCACCTCCCACTCCCTGCTACACCCTCTGTCTCCTGTTCCCAGAGAAGGGAATGTCCTTCTCCTGCAAGCAGCTCACACTTTTAAGAAAGTGGTCTCAGGGGTCCTGAGTCTGAGGTAATTTGTTTTTGCTGTATTTGATGAAATATTGTGGCCTATTCTTCCCAGGGCCTAAGTCACTTCCTGAAGTTAAATTTGCCCATGGATTGGCACTCTCATACAATTAATATATAGAGGCACCGCCAAGGAATTAACTTTTGTTAATTCAAGTGTTTTAACAGTATCTTCAACCCACCCCACCCTCCACTGTTTTTCCCCCAGAGTAACTTGTTGGTTATTTGTTTTTTTCTTTTTCCTGATACTTAGTAAAGTAGAAACCTTCCATACATTGTAGACACTCTCTCTGCATTTCTTGTCCTATGTGTGACCACAGCAGAGGAAGAAGGAAAGGGTTATATAGATCCCTGAAATGGAGTCTTTTCAAGCTCATCGCTTGGAGAAATTACTAATCACTTTCGCAAAGGTTATTCATTTGGAATCATGTGATTTAAAAACACATTCCTCCCTTTCAGATGTAATTTCTGTGAAATGATAATAATTCAGCAGTTAGTACAAAGAGCAGTAAAGTCATATATCAAGATCACATTCCAGCCCTCTACCATTTCTATTTTTGACACATAAAAAAGGGCAACATATTAATAAAAGAGAAATTCAGAATTTATTTTCAACCAAGAATGGCTGAAAAAAGATTACTTTTTGACCTTTGTCTTTCTTTGCTGAAGGAGAGCTAAAACCAAATGATCAACTTGGGTTACCTTGAATTAACCAGGATTAAATTTCTTTACATAATGTCTTCTTATATGTTGCTTAGAAATGATTATTAGCAAGCTACAAAATATACAGATGTATGTACTTTAATACTAGGATTTAAAAGTTCTTACTTAAATACAAGGAAAATTAAATCTTAGGTAAATTAGAAAATTTGGCATCAACTCAGTTACAATTTAAACTAAATGTATGTGTGCGTGCGTGGGTGTGTGTTACTCCCTATTTCTTGAGGCTTAGAGCATCTAGCAGACATTTATTGATAAGGGCTTCCCAAAATCAAGGGCTGAGGCCATTGCTGGGGAGGTCAGAAGCAGCATTTCCACTGAGTTCAGACCTATGGAAACGTGCAAGTATCTTCATCTTAATCAACACTCATTGGATCTCAGAGTTGGGAGGACCCTTAAAAGTTATTTAATCCCACCCCCTTGCATTAAAAAAAAAAAAGATTCTTATCATAGCAGAGGGGGAGAAGGAAGGAGTTCCTCCCTAACCTGATCCAGTCTGGCTGGGTGGTGTGGTAAACTTGTTGATTACCTAATATTTGTTATCTACCAACAGAAAGGTTTGATCATTAATAAAGCAGAATTTCTATATGGGATTCTTCATTAATTGCTTGGATTTAACACATAATATTGAGAAATTGGAGTGTTTGCTAAATTTAGATGCTTCTCGAGTAAGGAGGGGTTGGTGGTGGGAGATGGTAATGCCCAAGAGATTTCAACATTCCCTTCCAGGTTTCCCAGGGTCTTGGGGGGTTAAGCTTGGGCTTCAGCTAAAATCTCATGTCTTGTAGCAGAGAAACATCATCACTTCTCTAGTCCATCTAGAAATGGTTCAAGGTGCTGACAAATTCTCCTGGAGCAGTCTGGGGAGCTTACCTCTGGATAAGGGCAGGTGTAAGCTCTGCTGAGGGAATCCACAACAGCAGACAAGATTTTAAGCTCTCTGCGGCCAGGTGATAACCAGACACGGTAGTTATGACTCCACTGACAGACAAGGATCCTGCTCTTGAGACACCCTCTACACACACACACACACACACACACACACACACATTTAAAACATCACGGAGCTCCTAAATTCACCAATGACATCAGAGCCTTCAGATTCCCTCCTCAGAAGTCTCACAGGAGGGCAAGCACTACTGACATGCATTTGTGAATTATGAGGAATCTTTCTAGATTCGGAAGCCAGTTGTTTTACCAGTACTTGATTTTCAGGTTAAAAAAAAAATTACTTTCCCTTGATTTTCAGATAATGGCTAACTTGACTGACTTGGTTGGTCTCTTGAGTTTCATAGAAAAACTCAAACAATAATCACTAGCATCTGAGTCATATGGGGAGGAGTTTGGCAGCTGAGTCCACACACCCATGGGTGAAATCCAAAGCTGTTTTATTTCCACCATGTTCACATTTTGATCTGTAACATTCTACGTTTTGAAGGAAAGGCTGAGTTGGTGTTTAGTCTCATGGAAGTCCATGTGGCCACATGCCACTTGTTAAGCAGCACACATTAAAGGACACTTGTGCCTCTTCTTGCCGATTCCTTTTGCTAGAAGGATGCATTTACCTGGTAAATGAAATCTGGAAACCTCTCTTCCTTCTAATTTGCATGAGAGAATTAGGCAAAGGGCCTACAAGGATTACGAAGGCTCTTTTACCGCTCATCTGGAGTCACATCTTGGTCACGAAGCTCCATGTAGATAGTGCAATCACCACCACATTCAACACGGAAATTATTCTGTAATTAAACTTTATTCCAAAGCTGAGCCTCCTTGAAGGAAGAAATTTGAGGCTTTGGGAATGTTATCTGGGAAACTTAGCTTTAAAAAATATTCATTTGAGGGCGCCTGGGTGGCTCAGTCGTTAAGCGTCTGCCTTCGGCTCAGGTCCTGGGATCGAGTCCCACATCGGGCTCCCTGCTCTGCGGGAAGCCTGCTTCTCCCTCTCCCACTCCCCCTGCTTGTGTTCCTGCTCTCGCTGTCTCTCTCTGTCAAATAAATAAATAAAATCTTTAAAACAATAAAAAATAAAAAATATTCATTTGAAATATTTGGCCGATTTTTTAAAAAGCACTTTTCCAGAAGTTTAAAATATTCAAAGAATGACCTGGATTCTTCCTTCCTGTTGATATGGTTTAGGACCCACCCTAAAATACGCACTTTCTATCCTGATTGCTTAGTCATTATATTTTGGTTCTTTCTCGGGGGAAAGGAGTTAGATTGACTTATAAAAGAGAGAGGTCTGGGTCCCTAGCCTGGTTGCCCTCCAGAGTCTCAGTCTCTCATTTCCACTTAGCTGCTGGACCTCTGAACCTGGCTGCCTTGTAGCTACCCCAGAGCCCAGCTAACTCAACACTGCTCCAATCTCCCCCTCTGCTCCCAAATGACTCCCCCTCCCAATTCCCTTCACTGTGTCTGGTACCAGCACTCACTGCCACCTTCCTTGCCTTTGTCCCGAATATCTATGAGTCCCCGAGGCTTGCTGGGCATTCCCTTGCACTATCTCTCACACTCCACCTCTCCTTTCAATTCCCATTACCCCCATACCCCTGCCGCTTCAAGCCTGGATGATTATAATAGCCTCCTAACTAATCGCTTACTTGTTTCTCCCCCTCCAATTCACTGCTGCCACAGTAATCTCCCTAAAACACCATTTAATCATGCCAAACCCTTAATTAAAAATCTTCATTATCTCTTCATTACCACCAGGATAAAGTCCAAGCTCCTTAGTTTCCTTCCACTATCTGGCCTCGATCCACATTTCCAGTTTATTGCCCACTCTTTCCCCACAGTTTTTGTAGACTCCACTCAAACCTGTCTAGTTACCCCTTTCATCCACCCAGAATGGTTTTTCCAGCCTCTCACTGGGATTTGTGGTCATTCTTTGAGGCCCACGTCAAATTCTTTTGCTTTTTATGAGGCTTCCTCCCAAGGCAACTGTGTCCTCCTCAGAGCTCCTAGGACGGTGTCCCATCTCAAGCCTATCCTGAGTCATTATTCAGTTTTTGAAGTGTTTGTGTTTTCTGTCTACTTGGACTACCTGTGTCTTAAGATCAAGAACTGCTCCGGATACACATTTGTATCTCCCTCTTATTATCATCACCACCGCCATTCATTGCCCACCAATCCCAATAAACACCAGTTATGATATGATTTGGTTATAAGATGTTTGGGGTTTGATGGCCAAAGGAAATAACTGGTGTAGTGTGTCCACTGCGGTCCTTTTTACTTGGGACAATCCAGCTGGGTGATTGGCATGCCAGATTATAAAGGGAATTTATTTGGTGTGAACAGGTACTCAATTAAATTCATCCAATCCCAAAGAGATCTACTAAAAGAAGGAGGAATGCTGGGGAAAGGATTTGTGGTGAAAGACTGTGCTACTCACCACCCCGAAGGACAAAGGAATACAATGAAAGAAAATCCCTTGTGCACAGCTGTGGAATGTGGGGGAGGCTGCAGGCAAAGCAGGCACAATGGTCTTAGTGCCTAAGTTATAATTTGCATCTAAGTGTCCAGAAATGTGTAGCTCTGCCCTCGTTTGCATTTATGCGAGACTCACACGGGAGTAAGGCACAGTATTCCCGGCAGGGAGAAGTATCAGGTGATTCTCCTGATTCTCTTTTGAATTTCGATTCTGTTTAGAATGTAGCTACCTTGTCCTGAAAAGGCTTTCATGGTTTAAAAAAGACAACCAGACAGTGTCTTTCCTGCTCTCTGCTAGCCTGCAGTGCATTTCATCTCAAGGACCTTTCCCTCTTATACTTTATCTCAACTCACTGTGTCCCTGTAGGGGTTAATTGCTCTCCTCATCCCATGGAGTCCTGAGATGGGGCACTTATAATCTCACACGCCATCATTACAAGAGTGAAAATCTTCCTTAGGGTCATCTGAGTAGAGAATGCCTCCTACCTGTCTTCCCCTACTTTCCTCCCACTTTGGGGGAAGAAACATGGAGAAAAAAGGCTTCATCAGAAAAGCAACACCAGATAGCTGATGTTGAGTTTTCTTTTTTCATTCCTTTTTCTTTTTTCCCCCTTTTGTTCCTCTTAAAAATTTTTCTTTCCACTGGGAAACAGGAATCTGGGCCACTTGTGCATTATCATTGTTATGAGAAGCCAGAGGTACAAATGATCATCACAATTGTTGGCATGATCCTGGGCACCAGCTAGAGGCTTTTCCATGTTATCTGTGTCCCTACCGCTGAACTGTCACTCAAAGGAGCGTCCAAAGATTAGCTGATGCCCTTTGACCTGATCGTCCCATGTTTCCCAAAGGGTCTTCAGCAACAGGCTTTTGTTTCTCCTAATAAAACATTAAAAACGATATTTCAGTCAATGAGATCTGAGGTCACAGTATGTGTGAAATATTGTCTTCAAAAGCTTGAAATCAGGGGCGCCTGGGTGGCTCAGTCAGTAAAACCTCTGCCTTCGGCTCAGGTCATGATCCCAGGGTCCTGGGACTGAGCCCCGCATCAGGCTCCCTGCTCCGCGGGGAGTCTGCTTCTCCCTCTCCCTCTCCTCTATGTCCTCTCTCTCTCTCTCTAATAAATAAATAAAATCTTTTTAAAAAAGCTTGAAATCATTCTGAGCAGGTGAACTGACACTCACATGACTTGAAGTTGTCCCTAAGTTAAGGTGACATATAAATACTTACAAAGTACAGATACAATTGAGTATGTGGCTTAAATAAGTTATCTGAGGTAGATGGTGTCCTAAAAGAGGTAAATTTGGGCAAGATTTTTATGCACATTATATCAAAAAGTGGAAGAGAGTGGTGTACAAAATGACATGGAGCTGAAGCAAAGTAATTATTATTTTTTTAAAGATTTTATTTATTTATTTGACAGAGAGAGATACAGCAAGAGAGGGAACACAAGCAGGGGGAGTGGGAGAGGGAGAAGCAGGCTTCCCGCCGAGCAGGGAGCCAGATGCGGGGCTCAATCCCAGGACCCTGGGATCATGACCTGAGCCGAAGGTAGACGCTTAACGACTGAGCCACCCAGGTGCCCTGAATCAGAGTAATTCTTACGGGGATGATGGGAGCTTGATCAAGAAAGAGCTCAGGATGAAAGTTCATTTTCCCAACAGGCTTGAAGCTGGGAGTTAGTCTCATCTATCTTTGCATCCATGGCAACCAGGAGAGTGCCAAGCATATAGTAGGTGGGCAATAAATGTCTGAGTTAATGCATAAAAAAATTAATGGTTGCAGGATCAAATATATCAAATAAAAAGTTAGCTAGCATATTTCTAACTTTCTTCAATCTTTGTTTAAATTTTTTTTTCTTCCCCTATTGCTTGCTGGACTTCTTGACTTTCTGACAGAGTTGAGTGGTAAATGGAAATCCCTAGATTATTATTTTATGCACATCTGTAATGTTTTACTTGCCTCATGGTGGGTGTGAGAATCAGACAGGAGAAAGCACTTTGATCCCTTCTTAGTAGAGAGGCCATGTCAATGGCTAAGGAAGATAATACCACCAAAGCATGTTTAAAAGCTTTTTGTTGTTGGATGGACATTAAGGTCTTCAGGGAAAGGGTGAGGGCAACTTTCAGATCATTGATGTGCTACAGGGAACTTCTCTAAAGTTCTGATTCAGCTGGTAAGTTGAATTTTCCCAGGGTTTTATCCCCAGGTCAAAGTAACACTTGCAGTGACCTTTTCTTGCTTGGGTACCATCTTCCATAACACACCTCTCAGTCTAAAGAGGAAACTACAACAATTTCACTCCAGTTGTAAGGTCATATACAGCGCAGAGCAGAAATATGAGAACAATCATTCTTTAGAGAGGAGAAAATACGGAGGCCTTTCCCTCTGTGTGAACTGGGAGGTCTCCATAGTAACTGTGTGTGCTAATTGGTGAACTGTGCATCCGTGGCCAGCGGGGCGGGGCAACTCCCTCCCGGACCTCCAGGCACACGAGCGCCACCTAGTGAAGAAATTCCACTTCAAAACTTCCTGAACAAAAACAACCCCAACTGTATTCATCTAACTTCTCCTTGAGGAATGATTACTTTAAGTTCACATAGATATGTATATCATTTTAACTATTTTAACAAAGAATTTTAACTTAGGAGTCAAGAGACTAGTCAAGTGAACTGAGAGAAAATTCAAAGATTCAATATTTTTATCATCATTTAAGATTTCTTTTCAACCGTGTCTATTTTCCAAGTGCTGATACATTATTTTTCAAATATAAAGAACATCTTCAAAACTCTGGAGGAAGACAAAAGGGATATGGATGAAGGGCTGGGAAGAGTGTGTAGGGGGACAGAAACAAGACCTTTCACTCTATACTGTATTATATTGCTTATTTTCAAACCATATGAAAGTGTTGCTAATCAAAAAATCATATTAAAAAAGAGCGTTTGGCACATATTCATGTTGCAAAGAGCTGTTTCATGTCAGCAAAAACAATATCACCAAGTTACATTAAATTTACCAATTTCAAAAAAATTGTGAATTTCCAAAGAAAAATAATGCCTCGTCTCCACAGAATTAAAGAATTTTCTCCAAGTAAAAGTACCCATCTGCTAAATGCAGACTGGTACATACAGAAACTTCATCTCAAACACACATATACACACGTCTCCTCTGAGATTCCTACATGTTACATAGACAGACATCTCAACTATTGATTTTTTTTAAAGATTTTATTTATTTATTTGAGGTAGAGAGAGAGAGAGAGAGAGAGAGAGAGAACAAGTGGGGGGTTGGGATTTCAAGGGGCAGAGGAAGAGGGAGAAGCAGACTCTCCGATGAGCAGGGAGCCTGACACAGGGCTCGATCTCAAGACCCTGGGATGACGACCCGAGCTGAAGGGAGATGCTTAACCAACTGAGCCACCCGGGTGCCCCTCAACTATTGATTTAAAGAAGAAAACAAACACTTAAATCAATGGTACTCAACTTCTTTGGACAAGGTTTACCAAGAACTTTACCTAATTTGATTCTTGGACATACCAACTAAAAAAACTAAATAGATGTTAAAAGTTACAAAACAAAGCTCGTAAGACATGTCCTTCAGGTTGCCATAAATGTGGAAATTATCTTCCAAGGCTTGGAGAGGAAAGACACATGGAATCCTGCACCAAATGCTGCTGATTGTCATGACAGAGACATAGACCCAGACCGTCAGGCCGGCCTTGTCAACGTTCCCATGACACCAGGCCACCTGTCAGTGTGTTCAGGGGGGGCAGAACACCAGAATGGCTTTCAACACACCTCAAAAACTATGATAATCTGCTTTGAGGTTATTTTAAAAACCAGGCCAAACTGGTTAAAAAATGTGAAAAATATCATGTAGTCTTGGAGATTTTTTTTGCCTCTGTTTGCGGTTGAATTTTTTCTGTCCACAGACCACTTTATGGTTAGGTGAAAGACCCCAGAAACAGAACTGTTTCCCCAAAATTGAAACAAAGCGATACACAAGCAAACCAGACAGCTTTTGCTGAGCAAGTTCATGTAATTTTTCAGGTTCATTTTGAAATTTTGAACAGCCCCTCAGTGAATAAAAACCACACCCCACCATATATTACTGTTTTGCATTTTGGATGAATACTGAGGGGAAAATACATTTCTGCCATACTTAAAGCATAGTAATAAAAAATAAAAGTACAAGTTTAGGATTTTGCATATTTTATTTTATTTTATTTTATTTTATTTTTTTAAAGATTTTATTTATTTATTTGAGAGAGAGAATGAGATAGAGAGAGAGCATGAGAGGGGAGAGGGTCAGAGGGAGAAGCAAACTCCCTGCTGAGCAGGGAGCCCGATGTGGGACTCGATCCCGGGACTCCAGGATCATGACCTGAGCCGAAAGCAGTTGCTTAACCAACTGAGCCACCCAGGCGCCCTAGGATTTTGCATATTTTAGATACATGAACCACATGTGGATTGTGGCCTAAGTACAATCTAATTTTTTTTATATACATTTTATTTTTAAGTAATCTCTACATGCAATGTGGGGCTCAAACTCACAAACTCTAGATCAAAGTCAAATACTCTACCAACTGAGCCAGCCAGGTGCCCCTATAATTTAATCTTAATAGTGTTCATTGGTGTACCTAATACCAAGCATTATCTTTTATTTTATATATTTTATATGGAAATAATAGACAATATTAAATAAATAACTTCAGCAATTATTAGATGACATATATTTATAATTTTTACTTATAGTTGCATAAAGTATTACATTGAATAGAGGCTGACAGTGGAAAAAAATTTCAAGCAAGGGTGTTTGAAGATTTTTAGATACATACCTTTCTATCTTTTACTGTAGATGCTTGTGATTTTAGCAAAGAACTATAAAATAGGGTAGAATCAGTGTTGAGGCCATTATCCTGTAAGAATGGACTAAGGTGAGAGATTTTTATTTATCTGACAGTCGATTTTGGCATTATAAAAAAAAGGAAAAATATGTACAATTGCAACTGTTGAATGACATCCAATTTATAACTAGTCACATGGCTACCAAACTAAAAAGCAGTGAAATTGAACCATCCTCCAGTAAATTAAATTCATGCCAATATCCCATCTAAATTGTTGGCCCAACCATTCTCTTCATTTCATCCGAGTTGACCTACCCTAACCTGTCCATTGTGAAATTGTTCTTAGAGCGGTAACTACAATCCAACATTTAGTAATGGATTATTAAGGAGGGGGAAGAAAACTGCACATCAGTCAGAACTGGATCTTGGATTCTCAATTAGAAAATATTCATCTTGCTAGAGCTATAAGCAGAATGAGAAAATCTTTTTTTATATATGATTTTGAAGTTATTTTCTCTAGAAGTGTGAGCCATTTTGGTTGCTTAGTTCTTTACAGCTGGGGAGAACCTAACATTCTCCATGAAATTTTATCATTGTTTTCTTTTCTAAAATTATTGTATGTTACAAGGCATCTTTCACACGGACTAGATGGGTTTCTGTGTCCAACTGAATGAGCTATTTGCAGCATATTCTTCAATTAATAGTAATGCTGATTGCTTCAAGGTGACCATTTTTTTTTTTTTTAAAGATTTTATTTATTTGACAGAGAGAGACACAGTGAGAGAGGGAACACAAGCAGGGGGAGTGGCAGAGGGAGAAGCAGGCTTCCCGCAGAGCAGGGAGCCAGATGCGGGGCTCGATCCCAGGACCCTGGGATCATGACCTGAGCCGAAGGCAGACGCTTAACGACTGAGCCACCCAGGCGCCCCTCAAGGTGACCATTTTAACAGCTGACTTGGAGCTAATAAATTATTCAAAATTCTTAGAACAAATAGCAGATCTATTAGCAACATTACTTGAATTAAGTTAAGCTTATTAGACACTTGTAAGTTTAATATATAATTCTTTGAACCTATACTGAGTAACATGTAATCCCATGTTACATGATTATATATATCTTTGAACATACATATATGATCCTTTGAACATATACTTTATAATGTAAACATACATCTACTTTATAACATAACATCTACATGATCTGAGGTACTTTAACACTATGCTCAACATATTCTGTGAAAATGCCATTAACTTCCTGAGAAATTTAATTTAAATCACTAATTAGCCTACCATATAAATTAACTAGAAATAAAGCAAGATAAAGAATTCTCAGTAAAATTTTCTCTTCCTTGTTCATTCATTCATTCATTCATTCATCCATTCATGAACCAATATTGAGTATCTAGTAAGTGCCAGGCACCAGGTATTATAACAGCAAACAAAAGAGACCTACATGGTCCCTGCCTTCTTGGGGAAGTCAGACTAGCATCAGATAAACACAAAAATAAAATATAGCTACAAACTGATGTGAAGGAGATGAGGGAGAAGAATGGGGTGATCTGAAAGAGAATAATAGGGTAATTTAGGTTGGGTCTTCAGGAGGCATCTTTGAGGAAGTGACATTTAAGTCACCTGAAGAATGAACCTGAGGCAGCCAGGTGATGAGTCAGGCGCGGTAGGATTTCCAGATAAACAACAAGTAATTTTTGAGTGTAGGTTTGCAGTATTTGGGACATACTTCCACTAAGAAAGTATTTGTTGTTTCTCTGAAATTAAAATGTTTTAATGAGATATAATTGGCATAAAACACTATATTAGTTTCAGGTGTGCAACATAATGATTTGATATTTGTATAATTGTGAAATGATCACCACAGAGAGTCTAGCTCATATCCATCACTGGACATAGTTACAAGTTTTTTCCCTTGTGATGAGAATTTTAAGATCTATGCTCTTAGCAACTTTCAAATATGCAATACAATATTATTAACTATAGTCACCATGCCGTACGTTATATCCCAGGACTTATTTATTTTATTTTATAACTGGAAGTTTGTACTTTTGACTACCTTCACCCATTTCATCCATCCACTACCCCCTGCCTCTGGCAACCACCAATCTGTTCTCTGTGTCTATGACTTCTGTTGTTTCTCGAAACTTGACTTTAACTAGCCGTCCTGTATTTTATCTAGCGATCCCAGGTGGGTACCCGAGCCTAAAGCCAGTGGGAAGGCTCTGAGGTGGGCCATGGGCCCAGCCACTTTGGACGAGGTGAGGGGGCCAACATGAGGTAACAGGAGGGGGTGTGGCTGAGTTGAGGTCAGAAAACCAGGGGTCATGGAAGATGCTTGCTGTCCGGGGAAACATTGTACTGGCAGGCTGAGGTGCCCTGCAGAGAGATGCGACTCAACTCTTGCCCATTAAAAGCTGCCCACTTCAGCCTCCTGAGGTAGTCTCACATAAACCTCTCTGGGTAGCACCTAAAATTTAGTCTTTTCAGATCTTTGAGTCAAGTAAAGATACCAGCTGCTGGTCTATAATTTTCTATTTGGTGTTAGAAATATTAAGGTACAACCTCCCCTGCCATGTTTCCCTCACCGCCCAAAAGTGTGGACAAGTGTCAAGAAGTTTGTTTACTATATGTTCCAAATTCAGTAACACTTAGCTGGTAGCTTTTTGTTAATATACTATTAAATAATATCGCAAAGTCTTTTGCCCCAACTCTGAAATAATCTAGGAAATAATAGAAAAAAATCAAACTATCTCTGGTCTGCAAAGAACTAAACACAATAAGGTTTAACTCTAGCTGCTACAGAGTCACATATTCTGATAAGTTGGCTTATCATATATGTGCATGTGTGCCTTTTCTGTAATTCATAAACTCTATATTGATAAAGCTCTTACTATGTGCCACACAAAGTATTTTCTAGCACTTTCAAACAAAAGGTCAAATGGAGCCTTATTAAATTTACTAAATAATTCATTCATTGAGGATCCATCATGTTAAAAACCAAGCACAATAACAAATTCTAGGGGTGGTTATCAAATCATAGTTAGAATAAAGATGAAATAATACTGGAAATTCAAAGAATCCCCAAAGAACAGAGTTTGGATAGTTACAAACTAAGGGTTACAAATGTCATTTAGTTTTAAGATCACCCAGGGGGCCTTTCTCCAAATACATTTAAGGCCTCTGACCTCAAAACTGCCTTTAGCAAGAGAAAAGAAGAAACACACATGAAGGCATCCACAAAAGGAAACCTGCATTTCCTATTCCTTTTGGGAGGTAGATTCGTTTCCTAAGGCTGCTCCAAGGAAGTAGCACAAACCAGGAGCTCTGTCTTACAAGGCCTGGAGGCTGGCAGTCTGAGAGCAAGGTGTCCACGGGGTTGGTTCCTTCTCAGGTGGTGAGAAAAGATCTGTCCCAGGCCCCTCCCAAGCTTCTGGTGGTGTGCTGGCAACTTTGGGCATCCCCGGCGGCTTGCAGAAGCATCACCCCCGATCTTCCGTCTACACACGGCGCTCTCCCTGCGCCTTCCCATCCTCTCCCCTCTGCCTGTGTCTGTCTCTGTCTAAATCTCTCCCTTTATAAGGACACAATCCGATTGGAATAAAGCCCTCCCTAATGATCTCATTTTAGCTTGGTCATCTGCAGAGACCCTATTTCCACATAAGGTCATTTGCACGGGTACTGGGAGTTGGGACTTAAACATCTTTTTGGGAACACAATTCAGCTCAGAATAGGGGTGATTGGACAAATGGTCCAAATACCACTGGGTTTAAAAAAGGGAAGTCTTGGGGGGCCTGAGTGGCTCAGTTAGTTAAGCGTCTGCCATGGGCTCAGGTCATGATCCCAGGGTCCTGGGATGGAGCCCCGTGTAGGGCTCCCTGCTCAGCGGGGAGTCTGCTTCTCCCTCTCCCCACTCATGCTTTCTCTCTCTCTCAAATAAATAAATAAATTTTTTAAAAATTTCTTAAAAAAATAAAAAAGGGAAGCCATGCTGAGCTGATTTTCCTAACCTGGATTTTATTTAATGTAGAGTCTATGTTTGAGTCCAGAAACATCCTAATCCAGTCACAAGAAGGTGTATCACACTGGGTAATGTAACACAAGATGCTAGGAGAGCCGATAGTCATGGGGGAACCAATAACTCACTCTTCCTGACCCACCAACCAAAAATAAATGATCAAAAGCTTCAAAAAGACTGATTTTAAAAATTACTAGTGGAGTTTGATTTTGACAAGTCAAGATTCTTTATAAAGACAGATTGCCGAGCTACGCTGTGAAAAGGGGCACAGGACTAAGTAAGAGACAGAGTTCTGCCTTCCAGGCATGATCTCCCCCGGATAGCTGAGGGCTTTGGGCAGATCACTAACTTTCTTAGTCTCAGTATCCTCATGAGGGGATTGGACAATGCTCCCTAATTCCTTCCCAGACCTACGTATCAGTCACCATGGAACACTCGAGGGTGTGGTGAGATATGCTCATGGTGCATCCCTGAGACAGGGAAAGAAGCAGCTCTTTCAAATGCCCCAGAGTAAGATCCTCAGGCCCTAATCTGGGCTGTCTGCACACTGTGTGATCCATTGATTTTACAGAGACCTGCCAATAAGTGTTAGTTTCGCTCTCACACACAGTGGACCATAGGGTCAGAGAAATATCAAGGCCCACTCACAGGAAATGAAAAACCTAGAGCAACTCATACTAGGCAGCACACCTAGGTGCTTTCCTTCCTTTTAACGGCCTCCTCTCTACTCACAAACACTAGGAAGCCGCAGTGTGAATGATGCTACAAAGGACACGAGAACTAAGGCCTTTGCCTTTGAGGGATTTGTTGGTCTATGTGGAAGGTTAACCAAAGGCCTATGTGAACTTGAAGAAGCACGAACCCATTGATAAGTATCCACGTAAGTATGGAGGAAGAGCCACTCCAGATAGACTGGTCAGGTCTGCGGACACTGGCCACCTTCACTAGGGTAACTTAGAGATGCCTCATGGCAGGGCTGAGAGACTGAGTTTTGTCTTCTCAGAACAAGGATCATACAAAGTCGTTTATAACTCATGAGAGTCTTTTTGTGACTGTGAACACAATAATGGCAGTTAGGAACACTTGCTTTAACAGGTTTTCACAAGGATTCCAGTTCACACAGAATAGAAAGATTCTTGTGAGCCTCAGGAAGGTACCCCAAATCTGGCTTCCTTTTGAATCCTTGAATCCAACCTCAGAAGACACGGAATAGAACAGGACCCATGTGTAGCTGTGAATGAAGACTTGGCAAGACCCGCTCCTTTCCAGCATCTCAGCCAGGCTAGTGCTAGGGTTTTTTGTAAACTCATCTAAAAAAACCGTGTCTTTTCACTTTGATAGCCCCACACATCCTTTCCTGAGGGAGGGTAAATCAGGCTTCTTGATGGTAATTACTCCAAAGGGTGGGAGTGAAGGTAGATTTGGTTTGGTAAATTTTTCCACCTTCCCAGAGGGGTTATATAAGAGACCTGCTTTTTTGTTGTTGTTGTTAAGATTTTTATTTATTTATTTATTTTAGAGAGAGAGAGAACGAGCAGGGGGAGGAGGAGAGGGAGAGAGAGAATCTCAAGCAGACTCTGCACTAAGCACAGAGCCTGATGCAGGGCCTGATCCCACAACCCTGAGATCATGACCTGAGCTGAATTCAAGAGTTAGACGCTCACCGACTGAGCCACCCAGTGCCCCCAGAGACCTGCTTTTTTTTTTTTTTTCCTGGCAATGTGTATTGGCGGAGGGGCTTTGCTGGACCCTCTCACATCAGAAGTAGTAACTGCTCTTTTCCTCTACAGTACCATATTTGAAGGGGTTTCTGTTTGGCCAACAGTCGTGAAACTTCCAGCATCCTGTGAAGGGAACTGATTCTCCGAGGCTGGATGTGTAAACTGGCTGCTTGAGTACAAGAAGGGAGCAGAGATTTTTCTCTTGAGAGAAGTTTGCTGGGTCCTGTTGAGTGAGAATGTTGGAATGGGATGTTACTACTCAAACCAGGAAGGCTAAGATTGTCCAGTGATTTGTCCCTCGTCTGACGAGACTTTTCTGGCACGTGGCACCCTGCGGAAATCAGTGTTGAGCGTATGTGTTTTCACAGAGGCACATACCATAATGTTGATAGAAGGGCACATGGGGTGGGTGGAAACTCTGCTGGGGATATCACTGCAGTTCCTTTTCACTGAAAATCTTGATCAAATGCCGAGCAATATTGTGTCGGATGTGACTTTGGATTTGCAGCAGGGCTTCGGGCTTATCGGGCATAAAACAGAGGCACACCAATAGACAGAGGAGCTCTTTACGAATCTCTGCAAATATAAATGCTCAGCCCCTTATTCTGGACAAGTCAGTGATGTGCTTTCTTTTTTAGTTGTCGTGAATTACTTTCAGCTACACGTGTGTGCACGTTACTGCCTAAGCTTCCTCATTCAGTGGGCTCAGCACGGCAAGGACAGTCCCCGGTTCTAGATGCACTTAGGGGGTAACTTATGCGTAGAGATAGCAGCATACTCAGTGTTGCTTTAGGGAGGAAGAGCTCATGATCATTAATGGTGGTGATAATAATATGGGTGCAAAGAGAAGTCAGGGTGAAAGAGGAAATCGGCCTTTATTGACAGCAGATCTGTGCAGTCCAGGATAAAGGGAGTCCTTCGGACTGGCCGGTCGAGTCAGTTGTCCCCTGGCTGCATCTCACCCCTTTCATGGTCCCATTTATCTCTTCACCTGATATTGTCTGTGCCTTAAAGACTGTCACAATAGAGACTTCAAATAGGTGGGGAGGAGAATTAAGAGCTTATAGACATCTGGTGAAAGGTACCTTGGATTTAGGCTTGGACGTTATAGGATCTCCATTTTAAAACATCAAAATGTTCATTTGGTGTGGTTTGAAATGTGACTTTCAAAGAAAGATGACCCTAATCTCGGGGGAGAGATAGTCTGTCGACATATGTGAATTTCACCAGACAGCCTGTTTTCGCTTCCCTGTGAGGAATTAAAGTAGATATGCTAAAAGGTTGTACCTCTTTCAAAGCTGATTCTTCCTGTAAGAAAGTGTTGAACCGCAGTTGGCGATGGAAGTGGCCGATAAAGCGTCTAGTCAGTCACCGCCTCCGTGGGTGGCTGCTCTTTTGACATATTTGAATTCGGAGTGAGGGGCTGTTTGTAACAAAGACTCACATACAAAATGTACATGGTCAGAAAGGTTTGTAATATAACGAACGCCCTTATCACCACCAGAATCTTTACAACAGCTTGGATGACTTCTTAATTGTGGCTTAATACAGTTAATTATGGCAACTCTTCCCCATTTTCCAGGATGATGAATTAATATTACAGATCATTAACGTCACTAAATTGGCATAATGATATACTAGATTGAACGTCGCAGTTATGTTAAGACCTGCTTTATAATTTGGCTCTTTTGTTATTTGCCCTAACTAGGAACAGTATGCATGATGCTTGCCTGTGAACAGCAGGCTGCATGTGACCACTTGTGTCATTTTCCTTAATAAATTATTGATATAGAAAATGCCAAATGCAAGACTTCTTCATCTTCAGACTGCATGTGAAGCCAACATTTTCTTCCTAATATCCACTTCATCAGTATAAAAGTTAGAAAGCTCTGGTTCTTGAGCCAGGTTTTATAATTAGACAAGACTGTATTTTACATCTGCAAAATACTCATGCTTAGTGGGGAAAAAATGAGAAACGCGATATGTTCCATTCTGTTGCAATGGTTATACCATTTTAATCTCTTAAGTTCAATATGTATCCTCTAGCAGGCTATACTTCTAGGATTTCATTTTTAGATCCTTAAGGCTGCATATATCTGTCAAACCGACATAATGAATTTAAAGTGCTAATGCCTAGAAGACCAGAAAAACATTGAAATATATCCTTGGTTGATTAAATTACCACCTCCAGCTACTTTACATCCTTATGTCCAAATAGATTTTCTTTTTACTTACCAAGTGCCGGATCTGGAAGATGTGGAAGATGTAATTTTATGGTAAAAACATGCACATGTCTTTAGACAAGAGCATTTTATTTAAGCATCTTTTTAAAGTCTGTACAGTATTTCTGTGATAGGACTTGAAATTTGATTACAGTTCCTTTCAATTATGCTCAACCTGCAGGTTAACTGGTAACTATCAAGTGTATTCTTGGAATGGGATTTACGTTTAACATCTGGAGTACCAGTATTCAAATGTTCCTGATGACAATATTGGAAATCTGTGAACTTGTTTTGCAAAAATAAGAAGACAACGATGAATCCTGATCTTCATGTTGAAAGTTGTTTCTTCAGGAACTGCCTGCATTGACAGACTGACAACTTAAGGTAGTGAAAATGACTCAGAGATATCCCTCACTCCTAAATGGGGTTGTGTAGTTATCCAACTAGTCTGTCAACAAAAGGGAGATAGGGTGGAAAATCTTATTCTTACTTATAAAAGGTGCAGTCAAAATAATCCTAGAAATAAAAATGCTATGGACCTCAGTAGGGAGAAAATATTGGTTTTCCATTCAAGTTTTACTTCTGGAATTTAAGGTAAAATCGAAGCTGAAAGATAGTCATGTCTTTTTATATGCCCATCATCGAAGACTTCTACTACATTGCCTTAAACAACTCTATAAGCCCTCCTGTGTACACTTATCACACAGTCCAGTTCATACACACACACACACACACACGCATCACACACACACGTGCACAGTCACACTCAATTACACAATCACAGAACTCAAGTATACATATATTTCAGTGATCACCCTCACACAAAGGAAAAGTAGAAGGAAATGCGGCTGTAGTATATAGAGTTCGTTTTCTATTGGAAGATGGCCCATTATGAGCATCCCCTCCAAGATACACTGCCCTGGCCATCCAGCATTGGAAGGACCAATTCTGACCACATGTTCACTGTCCATGCCCATCCAAACCCCACCGAGGGTGTGAGGGAATGGGTCTGCCATTTCAAGGTTAGGTTTCTGGAAACTTGCAGACACAACACGCAAGGCAGAGACAGTGAGTATCAGTGGTTAGACATCAGGGTGCTGTCACGTCTGGGGATGAAACTAAAGACTGCAGTGAATGTGAGATAAAATAACAAGTCTCAGAGGAAACAGGAGCAGGGACCGAAGGCAAGAGAGCAGATTTGTAGTGCTTTGAAATGAAACGTTCTAATCCCTCCGACAATCCTGTTGACTATGAGCTATAGCACTAGGAGTACAACACAGGAAAAAAAGATACATTGTGGGATAAACAGCTTCTTATAAGGTAAAACTGAATGGCCAAAATAGATGAATAAAGACACACAATGGTGAAAAAAAAAGAAATGAGTCCGAGTCAATATAAGAAAAAGGTAAAAGTGAACAGAGAACAGAAGGCAGAAAAGAAAAAAAAATGTAAATGAATGAGACAAAAAAGCCAAAGACGAAAAAGAAAAAGAGAACGAGAGGGGGAAAGAAGTAATATTTTCCTTGATAAAAATGCACAAAAGGGAAGATGAACTTTGTTCTTTTTCTCTTTCTACTCTCCTCTCTTTTTCTGCTTTTCGCCTCGCAGCACGCCAGCCTAAGCTGAGAGCTGTAATGTCATTAAATTGCAAATGCTTTTTCATTTCCGACACACACTGTTTACTTATCTGGCAAAAACATATGTTGGAAGGAATCCGTTAAATTCTGCCCATTGCCTTGGGTAAAAGTGCAATGGAAACGGACCCACCGAGCGTCCTCTTTCTTCTTCTTTAGCACTCCTCTTATCTACAAGACGGCTTCGCAGAAAACTGGCTAGTTCAATGAAAAATGAAGATACAGTGGGAGATTAGGGAAGAACACTGAGCACAAAATTCCTGGAGAGAGGGTCACTCCATTGCAAATGATTTCACTCCTCTAGATCTGCATAAATTACTATTTTTAAGGCATCTCCAAAGTCTGTATATTTTTCTCACTCTGTCAAACATTTAATTTCACGCCCCGTGTTCTGAATATGCTAAAATGCATATCTCTGATGCACCTTTAAGCCAGAAAAACGAATGCAAAATTGAAGATAAAATGATGTGATTTGCACTACAAGCCTATTACTTGAGGTATTTACATATAGTTTACCTCTGCAGTTCTGAGGATGATTTATTTAAAAAAATCTGGATTAAGCTCATATAAATATGTATAAATCTTTGTTTAGAAAATAGATTTTGCAGCTGTTGTGTCAAAAAAAGTTCTTTAAGATTCTGTGAAGAATTTTCCTTTTAGCATGCTTTAAGAGGGAAAAAATGGGGGACAGAATTTGACATTCTGCTTCGGGGGGAGTCTATTCCACCATCCAGCAGTTTAAAGACTCCTTTATTGCCCTTCTTTGCCCAAAGCAGCTTGGCCCCTCCTCGCTCTTTTATTATACTTATTTAATTTTCTTTTTTTTTTTTCTTTTTGCTGGGGCACAAATAATAGTGCCCTGGATTACTAAGCTCAAATTAAATATCGCTGTTTAATGACTGAAACAATCGTGAGCCTTTTGGACTTGCCCCCAGCCTCCTCCCTGGCCTTTCCCAAACATGCTGTCTTCCAATCAATACACCCTCCAAGAGTCTCCTCACTGACACCAAGCCCTGGACCTACCCAGAGCGACTTCTAGTTACTGATTTGGAAATGATTATTAACACACTGCAAGT
The DNA here is from genome assembly GCF_003265705.2 of Callorhinus ursinus. NCBI lineage: Eukaryota > Metazoa > Chordata > Mammalia > Carnivora > Otariidae > Callorhinus > Callorhinus ursinus. The sequence continues at coordinate 10,895,256 of NW_027397069.1, forward strand.
AAGAGATCTTACCCACTGGAGAAGCAACTCTAAAAATACTGGCGTGTCCTTCAAACAATCCCCACATGTGTGCATTAGCGGCCACCCACCCACCCTTTTTCTCTCTCTCAAATCTAGAGTCTTGCCCCTTTGTCTGAAAAATGCTTCATTTAGTCTGGCCCCCCGAATGCCCCTCCGATCCCTGTCCCTCTGTAATCATTGTGGGGGAATTACTCTTTGCTGTTTTCTTGTTAGGCTTTGGGTTTAGGAGAGTTCAGATAACAAAGTTGACTGGTTCAGAGCTGAGCACACACTGGGCCCCACGAATATACCGCCGGCCAGCTCTGTGATGAGGGCGGGGCCCAGCTTCCGGGCCGCACCTGCCAAGGTGCTGTGGGACAGGTGCTTCTGGAAGCAGGTAGTGGGGACAGCGATCTCCTCAAAGCCAGCATTAATCCTTTCGCAATTAAAACGAGAAAGGGATGTTTACTGGCGTTTGATCACTTTCGGTGGCGAGGCGCGTTTGTTCGCCAAGACCGGATTCCGGTTCCGGCGGGTCGCGCCGGCTTCCAGCTGACTGAGGACGATTTGGAAGAATGAGACTGCGTCCGTTTTCAAAAGTTCAGAGTCATTCTTTTTGCACAAAACGGCTTAACAATCCCCCCTAGTGGTCTGTTTCCTGTTACTGAGCTTGAGGAACACACTCCTTTCCAAAAACGGCCTGCCTGGTTTGTTTATAGGTTCATAGCAAAGGAACTGCAAAAAAACAAAACCAAAACTAAAACCAAAGTCAGACGAGAGCTAGGACGAGCTTCCACTGATTGCCTGCCGCCGCCGATGCCCAGGTGCGGCCTGGTTTCCCCGCACGGAGATGGGACTGCATCCCCCCACAAAGCCAGCCTCCTCTCTCGAGGGTGTTCTCTGAGCTGACAACCTCACCTTCCTGGGGCTCACGCCCTCAACACTGAACTCAGGTGATGGCTGGGGGACTTCTAATATTTCCAATGCCAGGTTTGGGTTTCTGAAGGCAAAAGGAGTGAATCACAGAAATGGTCTGTGCCCTTCTTATAGGAAGGTTCGGCCCAAACTGGATTATTTTAATCCTTCAGGAGAATTACATTTACATGATTAAAAACCTTACATGTTTTTCAAGTGTCCACGAAGAAAACGCCTGGTCATCGTCCCCATCCCATATTCAAGCCTTTTCTCTACTCTGCGCACTAAGGGTGGAAAATCCTGTCTCCTTCAGTGTTTGCACCCGCCACGAACTGCCAACCTTCTCCTCAACTTCCTTCTAGGCCCCTGCCAGCGCAGGAGGCTGGGTGACACTGAGTTGGGGCCACCTAAGTATTTCAGGCTTTGAACACTGAGACGGGGGTATCCCATTCACCTGAAAGCTAGCTCCTTTTCCCTTGGCCATGTTCCCAGGCATGCTCCTTTTCCAGACTATGGAGAAATGGAATCCAGCACATGCACTTATAATGGAAGAGGTTATGTAGTGTTGCCCCTTGATAGCTCCGATGGGGACAGTATCAAGATTTCTTTTTTTTTTTTTAAAGATTTTATTTATTTTTTTAATAGAGAGGGAGAGAGAAAATGAGCAGGGTGAGGGGCAAAGAGGAAGCAGACTCCCCACTGAGCAGGGAGCCCGAGGCGGGCCTCCATCCCAGGGCCCTGGATCATGACCTGAGCCGAAGGCAAATGCTTAAGCAACTGAGCCACCCAGACACCCCTCAAGATTTCTTATGTTACCGGGTATTTTGTTCAGGCTGCTATAACAAAATACCACTGACTTGGGCGCTTCATCAACAGCAGAAATCTATTGCTCACAGTTCTGGAGGCTCTGAGTCCAAGATCAGGGTGCTAGCATGGTCAGGTTTTGGTGAAGGTCCTCTTCTGACTGCCGACTTCTCACTGTATCCCCACATGGTGGGAGGGGAAGGGGTCTCTGTGGTTTCTCCTTTATAAGAACATCAATTTCATTCATGAGGGCTCTGCCCCACAACCCAATCCAAAGGCCCTGCCTCCTAATACCATCCCACTGGAGGTTCGGATTTCAACATATTTATTTTGGGGAGACACAACATTCAGAGCATAGCACTGGAACACGGGAGAAGAAAAATATTAGATATTTACTAAATATGCATTTACATAAAATAGTGCAAAACAATCCTAAAACCTTAAGCCCTGACCCACAAGAAGCTTACAATATCAGGAAAAATTAACATATAAAAATGAATCCATTGCCAACTTCCATGCACTTCAGACTTGAAGGTTTGCAGATTTGTAGGATATTTCTCCCAAATATCTAGACTATTTCCCTCAGTAACGCCTGGACTTGGCTTCATTTCCTTCCTTTCAGTTTCTAAACTCCATCCAGGCGCACAAAATCAGCAATTCTTGCTAGAAGTACCCCTAGGAGTCGCCATGCCTCCTTTCATTTTATTTGTTAATTCCTTTTAGCCTTGGTAGCAAGGAATATTTACCTAACCATGCAACCACCCGGCTTGGAAATGGGCTCTGGTTCCCAACTACGTCATCATGAAACTTCCTCTCCTTCGCGTTGAGGCCCTCTCAAAGGACTGGTTTTTCAATCAGCCACCTAGTAACATAATTGCCTCCTCCCTATATACTCCAGCCCATAGTTATTTCAACCTGTTTGCTCTTCCTTGAAGCACAGTTTAGGTTTTTACACCTACACATACCTCTGCTGCAGGGACAAATTCACCAAGAAGCTAGCGAGGCTCAGGCCTTAGGGCGCATCTTTGTATCCACCATGTCTAAGGCCTCATGCCAAACTTTGCAATCGTTTTCTTAAGGAGGGTCCCCCAGAGTGTAGAGGGTAGAATTAGTATGTGCTCCAGCCCCTTTATTGTTTCACTCAATGTGGACATCTACTCAGTCTAGAACCTTCTTAGGATTTGCACATACACCTGCTCATTCTCTCCCTCTGTCTGAACTATATATTGCGCTGTGCTCAATACCAAGATCATGCAAATAAAAATCAAAATAAGCACACATTCATGGAGCATGTGTCTTTAAACCCAGCATGGGTAGGTCATAAATACTTCTTGAATTAATCATATGTAAATCAGGCCCAGGGGTAGAGGGTGGATATTGTTACCCATTGACTTATATCACTAAAGAAGCCAGAGGAATTTAACTGGCTTCTGGCATGGGCTGGATCTAGAAATCAATCTCTTCCTCTGTTGGTTCTACTTCTATTTTGGATTCACTCTCAGGTGGGTCTAATCCATGCACTCATATGACCTTTAGCACCTCTAAAACATCCTATTAGCTCAGAGGCCCCAGAGTCAGAGGAAAAAAAAGCTCCTTTTTCCCAAACTTTCCAACCCAAATTGCAAAATCCAGTCTCATGAGGCCAGCTTGAGGCACAACTTGTCCCTTCTGCCTTGTGCCTGGGTTAATGGACCAGAGTGGGGCTGCGTGCACTCTGGGGAGTGGGCAGGTGGAAAGGAGGCTATCCCCCATTAAAACCATGTGGATCAGGAAAACAGTAGGAGGTGGTTTCCTGGCAGAAAATTGAGGAAGTCACTTCCATTTCTTTATAGAAAATTTGAAGAGTGATTACAAAGCAAGGGAAATCTTTATAAACTGCTAGATGGAGAATAATTTGGTAGAACCACTGTAAAAGATAGCTTGGGGTCATCTCGTGCATTGTCTGTGAGCTAGAAGTCCCACTGCTCGAATCTGTGCCCGAGAATGGCTTTCACACATGCGCAGTGACCTCCGCGGCAACATTACACAGAGTACCTGTTACTTATTTGGAGGTGGAAAACGGTGATAGTCTATCAAGGAGGTCAGTGGGAAGGTAGCAGGATTAAATGCCCAAAGGACACCCTCCTAAATGACCCTTCTCCCTTCAGAAATGTATAAGAATTTGAATACAATATAACTTGTCCAAAGTTACATCATTAAGTGATAGAGCTGGAGTGATCCTTGAACGTAAGAGGCCAATGTCCACACATGGTCTTTCCACTAAGATTAAAATTGTTGTGATTTTAAAATATGTGAACTATACACATGCCTTGCTCTTTACATACTTATCCTGTATCATGTTTGTATATATATGTATACATGTATACACATGTGTGTATAGCCATAAATTCATATATACACATATGCGTATGCACACACACACATATGCACATCTATCCAAATATAAATAAGATAAAAGAGAATGGGTAGAGAGTTAGGCATGTATATAATTCACAGATATGTCTAATACATATGGCTGACACAGCTTCTTTGGGTAATGAGTCTTACATATTTACTACATGTTTTAACAACTTGTCTTTGAAGTATATGCCTAATAGAGATCATAAATCCAAGGACCAAGTTTCCCTCCAGTCTTGAACCTTGTTTAATTCTCAGATTGTACTCAAGAAATACTACATTGTGACCGTATTATAGGAAACAAAGTAAACAATTCAAAATCAGAAGTCACAACCAGGGAAAAATTAAACTGGTCATTTATGGAAAACAGAGCCAATAGTTATTCTATATCTAATCCCTTCTAACCAAGATAAGACTAGAAGAAAAAGAACAAGTCGATTACACACTACAGGAAGTATACTGATTACTGTAATCCTTCTTTATACAGACATGTAATAGAACAAAATTTGGCCCTTATAGTATATGTTCCTGAGACAGGGTTGGGCAACTTAATATTAGCATTTCAACTGTAATTTTAAATTTCTTACAATTCAAATATCTACTAGATGTACTTTTAGGCAAGCCTATTAGTATTTAAAATAAATTAGACCTCACATCTGGTAAGTATAAGGACTCATTTGTTGCAATCCAGCTAAAGCAAATGGTACTAAATTTTGTGTTTGTTGGTAGATGTAAGGAGGGTGAACTAAACTTAGACTTTCAACACACCATTCCGCCAATGTGGAATCCAATGGTTGAATTCAAAATAAAATGAAATGAGACATATCTGAAAAGTAACCGCTCTACTTATGTGCTAATCACACCTCAAAGCATAACATTGCTTGTTTTTTTTTTTTTAAAGAGAAGCAATAAAATCCCATTATGGATTAATCTTGTGCCAAATTTTGTTTTTTAATCAAATCAATTTTCAGCTAAAGAAAATACAAAATGCAAATGAGGGGCCTGATCCTCCAGATCTTGTGAACATGTAAGGGCTGATACACTTCAAAGATTTGTTTAAAAACTCATAAATTAAAATCCTCATACAACACAGCAAAACATACTTATTTGCAAACCTTTTAATTTCATATTCCATGTAAAGTTTCAACCTTATAAAAGTCTTTGGGGGAGAAGATTTTAAAATTCCTAAAATTAGATGTTTATAAATAAATACTGGTCTAACTTAATTTCTTACCTATGTACCATATTCTTAGGCTGCAAGTGAGAATTTGGATTTTCATGCTGTAAACAAAACCAAACAACAACAAGAAAATCATGTTGAAAAGAGTCAGGGCTCTTGACTATGCAGCCCCACCCTCTCTAGTATACACACCACTCGAACACAAAAGGTGGGTGAGTTCATGGAAGGGTTGTTTGTGCGGCATTCCCCTGTGTGCTTTCTCCATCTGGGATGAAATATTCATTAGCAGACCTAAACAAACTCTTCAGAACATTTTTATCTCAAAGTGAGAAAATGCTATTCGAACAGGCTACTAATGAAGCCATCCACCATCTTGTTTGATGTTCTTGTAGTTAAAGAGTGCCCTGAAAGGCTTCAGGCAGTCCCTACTCTCAGTTGGCAACTGTTTCAACTGCTGTGGGGCAACTGTGTAGCTGTAACACAGACTCCTGTAAAATGCCAACCCACACGCTGTAAATGTAAAATACCACAATATTCATGGACATCAACTATATAATAGTAGGTATCACATAAACTACATTTCACTACATGAGATCACACTCATCATAACATATCATTATGAGGATGCTTCTTCTGAGAATTCAAAGCATAAGAAAGAATGTGATTTGGTTTCTGTCCTAAAGCCAGAGAACACAGAAAATATTGGGAAATAAATGCACCCTGTTGATGAAATATGTAAAATAAGTCATTTGTGCATATATATTTCATAGGATATCTCGAACTGCTTAGAAGCAAATATGGGAAATAACTTTATGTGATTTCAAGATGTGTGTGAGTGTGTGTGTGTGTGCACAGAACTAAGTAAAATTAAAGTGTATAAAATGAAAATTTTGTACTATTACTGTAATGATTCTGTCAAAGAAATTGTAAGATGTTTTCATCATATGTGCTATTACTACTTTTGTTCAATTAGATTAGTACAGTCATTCAGAAGATGATTTCACAGTGTTTGTGCTGAAGTGGATTGTGTGCCAAAGCCCATAGGTACCATGTAGAAAGTCACTGAATATAGTATTCTATACCCAGATGACACACAGGCATTTCAAATTTGATATATCAAAAGCTAAACTCAATATTTAATCTCAATAAAATTGTCCCTCTTCATGTGTTTTCTGTTTCAATTCATGACAAACTCTCTGTCGTAGGCAAAATTTTAAGATGTCCCCCGATTGGCAATACCCATCAGTGTTTGGATAAGGCCTGTGAATATGACGGGATCATATTCATGGGATCACTTCCATGATTATGGTACACTGTGTGGCAAAGGCAAAGGGATCTTGCAGATGTAAAGTCCCTAACTGTTTGACTCTGAGTTATCCAAAAGGAAATGAAGCTGGGGCAGGCCTGATATAATCAGGTGAGACCTTTAAAAGAGGGTCTAGTAGTAAGGGAGATTCTCCTGCTGGCTCTGAAGAAGTAAGCTACCATGTGGGGAAAGGACCTGTCAGAGGGCCACATAGCAAGGAATTGTGGATGGACTCTAGGAGGTAAGAGCAGTCCCTGGCTGACAGGTAGCAAGAGAACAGGACCTCAGTCTTACAAGGGCAAAGGATTGAAATCTGCCAACAATCCATGAGCTTGGAAGAAGACCTTGGGCTCCAGAAGGGAACACAGCCAGCTGCCACCTTGATTATAGCCTTGTAAGACCTGGGCAGAGGACCAGTTAAGCCGTGCCTGGGCTCTCCATGGAACCTGACATAATAAATGTGTGTGGTTTAAAGCTACTAAGTTTGTGGTAATTTGTTAAACAGCAATAGAAAACTAATATATTATCTCCCCAGTTTCCCAAGGCAAGGCAGAAATCTTGGGCGTCATCCTCAGCCATTCTTTGATCATGATTATTCACAATCAATCTTACTTCCAAAACATATTTTTATTCCTCTTCCCATTATTTTCTGTCAGGTCTGTAGTATTTCTCACCTAGATTGCTGTACTAGGTTCTCAAACCTCAATAACCAATACTTCAGAATCTGAGGCCAGCATTCTCTTACCACAAAACTGATCAAGTTACTCTCCTCCTAAAGTACATTAGGATAACCCTTGTGTTCTTAGTCTGATATTCAAAATTCTTTCTGATCTATTACCCACCTTGCTGGCTAGCCTCATCTTCTGGTACTCTCCAACTTAGACTTTGTGCTCGCTGGCCTTACCAAACGACTGTATTTCTCCCTGCATGCTCATTCAAACCTCTGTGCTTTGCACAGACCATTCACTTTGCTTGAAACACCCTTCCTTTTGTGGGCCACCTGGAAAACTTCCTCCTCCAGTCTTCAAGATTCAAATATCTTCACCTTATCCTTCAGTTCCTCACCTTAGCCCTCCATGGCCACCATCCGCAGACCTGTAGTTTGCTTTCCCCTACAGTTTTTCCGTCAGACTTTGGCCATAACTCCTTCACTATTACCTCAACATAACATCATTATTGGATTCCATGCCTATCCTTCTTCTGTTCTTTTTTATTTTTTTAAGTAATCTCTACACCCAGTGTGGGTTTTGAACTCATGACCCCAAGATCAAGAGTCGCATGCCCTTCCATGCCTATCCTTTAGCCATAAAAGCTTCCTGAAGACAGAGCCTCTATCTCCTTTCACATTCCTTCATCTCCCCACCCCTAACACACTGCTTGGCACACCACAGGCAGTAAGTACAAATTCACAAATGCAAAAAAGACATAGTAGAATCCACTATCATAGTCAAATATTATTTATGAAACTTCCACCTAGATTTGGCATTGTGCAACACACCATGAAACATTTAAAAGGCACAGTAAGTTAAGATCATTAACTAATATTGCTGATGTAAGACAAATCACAGAAACACAAGTAGGAAGAACACTAAGACAAACTAAAGACTAAAAAGCAGACATATTATTAAATTTGTGCTATGCACCAGAAAGGAAGAAAATTAATTTGGGCATTAAAATACGCAGATCTGGATAAGAAGTATAGAACTTCACCCACAAATGGGAAAGACCATTATCACAGAAACTCATCCATTCCCTCTTCTATGCTGTGATGTAAAAGTCCCTGAGTGCCTACCATGTCCCAGACAGGGAGACAGGATGCCAATAGAACATGTCCAACCCAGTCTAGCAGAACTTTTAGTGAAGATGTGTTTTTGTTATTCTACCTTCTTTGAAAAGAACTGCTTGCCTTTACAAATCTTTAAGGAATAATTCAACATTTTATAACAATGAAGAACTGAGGAAAATCCAGTTGTTTAAACCAGATGTCTAGGAATTGGTTAAATAAGAGGTGGTGTGTTCACACAATGGAATAATGTCCAGGCATTTTAACTGATGCTAAAGAGTTGTCTGGGTGGCTCAGTTAGTTCAAAGTCTGCCTTTGACTCAGGTCATGATCCCTGGGTCCTGGGATCAAGCCTTGTGTCGGGCTCCCTGCTCAGCAGAGAGTCTGCTTCTCCCTCTCCCCCTGCTCTTTCCCTCTGCTTGTACTCTCTCACGCTCTCTTTCTCTCAAATAAATAAATCTTTAACTGATGCTAAAAATTAGTATATCTGGAACATGATGAAATAATATTATAGTAGTATCCCATTTCATATGTGTGTAGCATGATATTTAGATTATATTTGACCGGAGGGGAAAATCTTTGAGAATATATACAAGGGGCACCTGGATGGCTCATTCGATCAAGTGTGGGACTCTTGATTTCAGCTCGGGTCATGATCTCAGGGTTGTGAGATCAAGCCCTGAGTGAGGCTCTGTGCTGAGCATGGAGCCTGCTTAAGATTCTCCCTCCTTCTCCCTCTGCCCCTTCCCAGTCTCACTCTCTCTCTCTCAAATAAAAATATATACAAATATATTAACAGCGGTATCTGGTTGTTGGACATAGAGCTTTATGTGTTTTTGTTTGGAATATACTTTTTTTATTATATTTAAAACATTTCTTCCCTTAAACTCCTCTAATTTTCCTACATATTTAGTTTTGAAGCAGAATATATTTAAAAAAAGGAATTTCTGATTAAAGAAAATAACATGAATGGGGCATCTGGGTGGCTCAGTCCAACTGATTAAGCAAGCATCTACTCTTGATTTCAGCTCAAGTCGTGATCTCAAGGTCATGAGGTTGAGCCCCACGTTGGGCTCCACACTGAGCATGGAGCCTGCTTGAGATTCTCCCTCTTTCTCCCTCTGCCCCTCCTTGCTCATGAATTCTCTCTCTCAGAAATAAATAAAATAACATGAATGCTTTTCTCCATACATGCTCATGGCCAGTAGGAGATCAGTGTTCTTGCAGACAAACTTTAGATAAGTGGTCCTCATTCAACAAATATTTACTGAGTACTTATTACATGTTAAGCCTACTACTAAATTTTGGCAATATACTGGTGATAAAATTCCTGCCCTCAAGAATTTCACAGTGTAGAGTGGAGGAAGACACTTGGAAGATGCAATGTAGTGTAGGAAGGCAAGACCCCATATATAGGAGCATGAAGCCTGGGAGGAGAGCCGGGCAGGCTTCTCAGAGGAACTAACACTTAAATTGAGCCCCAAAGATCAAAAGTCAGGAGATTTCTTAATACAAAAAATAACACCTTCCTTCCTTCCATAGTTCATGAAAACCAAAATGAATGAGGATGTGTACTGACTTAACTGAGGCCATTAACCTAAACTCTTGGATGCCTGAGTTCAAGGCTGGGCCTGGCCTCTCAGGGTGCTGGTATTCCTTCTGTGTTTGCAGATGGCCCCACCAACAGAGAACTTTGAGGCTCCCGTGTCATACTTTTGGCAGGGAGTGTGCATGTTCAATCACTAAATTCTCACTAAAAGTTTAACCTAAGTTTCTCTTACTATTGTTTTGAATTACTGCATATCATTGTGTCATCTGTGGAACACAGAAGAGCTATTTTCTCCATACAGTCTCTCTTTTACTTACGAGGTTTGCTTGCTTGTTTGTTTGTTTTTAAGGAGCCCCCTCGGGCCTTTGCTTGAACCCTTGTAATTTTCACTCCTTTTACCTTCCTCACAGCACTGACTTCACCTTGTTTTAATTAATAAATTTCTTCCACCCTCTTCAATATATCCGCATCCTCTAAAAATGCTAAAATCCAATGGAACCTACCTGACACCTAGATTCTGCAAAACAAAATATTGCATTTCCAGCTCTCCCATATGATGCCTCTATTAAACATATCCGGGTCTTGTAGAGGAAAATCCACTGCATTGCTTGGTCATATTCCATGGCACTCCAATATGATTGTGCTTCTATACCTTCCGTCTACTGACTTGTGCCCCCTTCTTATGTGAAGCAACTTTGTTTGCTACCTTCATAGCTATGAATATAATGCCGGCTTTTTAAAAATATTCTTTAGGTCAAATTTACATGGAGTAAAATGTGTAGATCTTAAGCATACAACTTGGTGAATTTTGATAAATGTGCACATCTGCATAACAACATCAAAATCAAGAAAGGAGTATTTCTAGTAGCCCAGAAAGTTCTTTTGTGTCCCCTTCTAATCAATTCTCACTGTTCATATTTTTATAGCCATGGATTAGTTTTGCCCATTCTAAAGCTTTGTATGAATGTGAGGACACGTCATGTATGCCTTCTTTTGTTTACCATAATATTTTTGTGATTCATCGATGTGGTTACGTATATCAATACTTTGTTCCTTTCCATTGCTGAGTAATAGTCCATAATGTGAATATACCATAATTTATGTATTCATTCCCCTATTTATGGTTTTTGTCAGCTTTTGGCTATTATGAATAAAACTGCTATGAACATTCTTATTCAAGTAAAATGTCTTATGGACATATAGGCTTTTTCTCTAAGACAAAGACCTATGAGTGGAATCATAGATCAGTGTATGTTTAATTATACAAGAAATGTACAATAAATTTTCAAAAATGGCTGTGTCAGTTTGCATTCCCAACAGCAATGTATGTGAGTCTGAGCTTCACATTCTCACCACTTAGAAACTGTCAGTCTTATTAATTTCAGCCATTCTAGCGGATGTGAAGTAGTGTTTGGCTGTGATTTGTATTTCCCTGATAGCTAATGTGGTTGAGCATCTTTCTATGTGGTTATACATCATGCATATAGCTTTCTTTGTGAAGTGTCAGTTGAAGATTTTTGCCTGCTTTTATAAATTAGGTTGTATTTTTTCTTATTTATTTGTACGGCTCCTTTATTTATTCTGGATAAAGTCCTGTGATGGATATGTGTATTGTGAATAGTTTCAGTCTGTGGCTTGCCATTCATTTTCTTCATGGTATCTTTTGAAAAGCAAAAGTTTTGATTCTGATGATGCCCACTTCATCAACTTTCTCTGATACTTAGGGCTTTTTGGGTCTTAGGAAATTTTTTGCCTACCCAAAGGTCACAAAGTTTTCTTCTAGAAGTTCTGTAGTTTTAGCTTTTCTATTTTAGGCATATTATTCCTCTCAAATTAGTTGTTTGGGTGTGGTATGAGATAGGAGTCAAGGTTCATTAGTTCATTGGGTTTTTTTGCACATCTGTGCAGTTGTTTTAGTAGAATTTGTTGCAAAGATATTTCTTTGCTCATTTAACTGCCTTGGCATTTTGTTGTAAATCAATTGACTATGTAAGTGTGGGTCAGTTTCTGGACTCTATCTTCTGTTCCATTGATCTATGTTTATAGCAAGCCATATCATCTTGATTACTGTAGCTTTATAGTAAGTCTTTTAAAAACTTTTTAAAAAGACTTTATTTATTTAACATTGAGAGAGAGAGAGAGCACAAGCAGGAGGAGTGGCAGGCAGAGGGAGAGGCAGGCTCCCCGCTGAGCAGGGAGCCTGATGCTGGGCTCCATCCCAGGACCCTGGGATCATGACCTGAGCTGAAGGCAGCCACTTAACTGACAGAGCCACCCAGATGCTTTATAGTAAGTCTTAAAATCATCTGAGTCCAGTTTTGTTCTTATTTTTCAAGATTATTTTTTCTACATCTTTAAAATTATATACTGTTTAAGGGGCACCAGGGTGGCTCAGTCAGTTAAGCGGCTGCCTTTGGCTCAGGTCATGATCCCAGGGTCCTGGGATCAAACCCCGCATCGGGCTCCTTGCTCTGCAAGGAGCCTGCTTCTCCCTCTCCCTCTGCCTGCTGATCCCCCCTACTTGTGCTCTCTCTCTCTGTGTCAAATAAATAAATAAAATCTTTAAAAATACATAAATAATAAATAAATAAATTATATACTGTTTAATACAATAAATATAATCTTTGAAAAAAGTCAATTTTAATAAATGAACAGTTCCAAGATGCTTCTTCTAGCCAAAATAATGTCCTGAGGGTCTTGCCAAGTCTGTTTAAATAGATTAGCAGCCTTATATGCCACATTGATATTTGTACATAAAACCATTCAGGGATGGGTGTGAACAGAACAAACATTGACTCACATTTTAGAATTTCACTTAAAAATATTTTAAAAAGCAGCTGTGATGAGAGAGCCACATGGCAATGCTGATGTGCTATTGCTGAAGGGAGTATTTTACAGCCCTGGCAAGTGACACACCTCTTTTTGAGGCTATGATCAACCTCTTTATGGAACACAAGGTTACATATTTGCCAAGAGATTCAAAGAATGCTGAAAAGCTACACTTGTTAATAATGGGATGAAGAAATATACAACTTAAAAACACGCAACAAAATGTAAGAAAAGAATCTAATTTTCTTTAACATACCTCAAGGAAAGGATAATATTTCATGAAAAATGACCCAGTTGATGAGAAAGAGGCAATGCTACCAATAAAAATCAGACATACAGTGACCTGGGAAAATGGAATGCAAACAGAAGCAGTGACAGATTCCTCCCATCAAATGTTTCCCCTTCTACTTCTCCCCAAAGGGACTGTGGATGTTCTGGCAAGTCCATCAAAGTATCTTGTGCAAACACGAGAGGCCCAGGATGCTCATCTTCCATGCAGTAAAAAATAGCTCACTCAAAGTTTGTTTTAATTACAAGAAGGGAGCAGAGTGTTGTAGCAGCTCATAAGTTTTTGAGCCTGACACAGTCTCCATTCTGTCTTACCTGTGTAACATTGGGAAAATTACTGAATCTATTTGAACTCATTTCCTCTCAAGGTTGTTGAGAGGATTATATTAAATAATGTGCATTTGGTCACTGCCTTGGACTCCAAGTGATGAATAAGTCGTCAATGCTAGCTTTTTTTTTCCAGATTTTTCCCAAAGTAGATGAAGCAAACACTTAAAAACACATATGCGAAAATAACCACATAGTTTATAAATTCAGCACTCTCAAAATTACTTAATGACCACAATCTTCATCATGTCCCTGAATGCCAGGAGTATGAAATAGCAGAAAGGGCATACTAGAATGGGACCCAGGGGCCTGACCTCTATCTGGGCTCTGCCTTCATGTGACCACGTGATCTTCAGCAAATTATTTACCCCCGAAGGTTCTCTAGGTTCCTTTTCCATCAAATAAGTGGATTGTCTTAAGAGAATCTCTAAGACTCCTTTTCAAATCTATGATTTTAAGATTTGGCTAAGTAATAGAATTGCTACTGTGCTCAGCTCTAACAGGTCAAATATTTAGGATAAAATATATCACATATCCTCACTCTACTCTAGCACTTGGGGAAGGCGCCAAAGCTATGGCAAAGTAGGCACCAGAGTTGTTTAACCAATCTCAATGCTTTGGCAGAACTCTTGCTAGCTGTAAGACGTTACACTTAATATGGCAAAACAAATGTCTCCAAACAGGTCATTCGAATGTTACTCAGATTGGTAGGAAAACATGGCCTCTGATAAGTCTCAGGTTCATCCCCCAACATAATACCTTTATCATCACTTGAACTAAAGAATTCTCCTAACAAATTATCATAGGAAACCTTTCTTCACTAATCTCAGTTATAACATCTACAATTTCACTCTAGTGTGTAGAACAATCTGGATATTAAAGTTCAAATCCTGGATGTACTGGACAAGAAAGTTTCCTCATCTTTCTGTATTCTCACTTGAAAGAATAACGCCTATGTTTCATTGATTCTAAGATGCATCTATTTTTCAAATTTTAAGATCTTGAAATTGGATGCATCTACAGTCAATGTGTTGGAAAACATTGTATCATAATTTGATTAGCAACACTTATTCTTTCTTAGTAAAATTAATGGTGAGTCTTAAAAGCAATGGAATCTTAGATTGAGTTAAATACAGTAAAATCCTGCCAACCTAATACAGGAGTTTTTGTAAGGCTCTGATGAAATAAATGATCTTCAAAAAGTTTTTTCAATTGTAAACAGGAGAATGGACTGACCATTATCTAAAGTTCCTAGTCCCTAGTGCCTTTAGAAATCCTATATGAATGTAAGATCTTATTATTAAATTGATTTCCCTACACAAAGTGAGCAAATGTGCTAACACAAGCTAAGATAAAACCATACCTACTGTTATGATTCTCTCATTGACCAAAGTAATCAAAAACTGAAATATATAGATTCTTTTTATCAATCATCCCCAAACTATATTTCATTCTCAGAGATAAGTGAAATAAAAAATTTAATAAACTTAAAATCAGTTATAATTAAATCAAGAAGTGTATATAAAATGGATAAACGTCTTTTAAGCAAACCTTATGTATACCAGTACATATGTCCTCAGCTAACAACCCACCTTTGCAAACTATAGCCTTATGATTTTGTCACAATTAAAACATTTCTCGTACTCATCTATGTACTGTTTAAAAAATAATGACTAGAAATTAATCTTTTAAAAAATTAAAGTTCTTTTGCAACCATTTTTTTCTTATTATAAAGAGTAACACATGCTGCTTATAGAGAATTTGGAAAATGCAGAAAAAGATAAATAAGAAAATTTAAATTTCATTACCTTGAGATAATTGCCATTAAAATTTGAATGTATTTTTTAGTCTTTTACATAGTACTATATACATTAGTATAAAATTAGAATCAGAGAGTACTGGCATATGTGCATACGTATAAAGTCTATATCAATATTTTTTCACCTACGCTCATTTTATCAAGACCATTTTCATATCCGTAAGTATTCTTCAAAACATCCTGAAGAGGTGGATTGGAACAATTTGGAAAAACAAAACACTGGATCCATACCTGAGTCTACATATAGATTCTTGACTCTGGTTGAATGTCACAAATCACTTGCAGGAATTCTAAAAAATGCTATGGCCAGACCCTATTCTCAGAGATTCTAAATGAGTTTTTCTGGAATGGGATCTAGGCATGAGTTATTGGGTTTTGTTTTTTTTCTTTTTCTCATGTAATTCTAAGGCATAGTCCTGGATGAGAACTATTGCTTTACATCAAGATAAATTTCAAATAGATAAAGAAATGATTGTTAAAAAAAAACCCTGTGGAATTAGTGAATAAAAATATAACTGTATATGTAATCTTAGGGTACTAAACAACACTAAAGGCAGAAATACCAAAGGAAAATATCCATATATTTAGCTACATAAAAACCTTTAAATTTTTGAATGCCGAAAAACATCACAAACAAAACCAAAGTGCAAATCGCAAAGTAGGAAAAATATTTCCAATATATAGTACAGGCAAAACTCTTAGGAAGTATAAAGGAAAAGATGAAGAACAGAAAAGGTTAAGTATAGGTAAATCACCCAGAAAAAAAAGTCACTACATATATGGAGATAAAAAGCATTTCCTTCTTTTTTTTTTTTTTTTTAAAAAAGCATTTCCTTCTTAAATGGCAAACAAGCTGATCTTCACTTCAGAATGTATTGCTCTTTTCCAGACTCTTCCCCTGCCACTCATAACTCAGGGGTTATACAGTAGCACTTACATTCATACCCTGAAGCTTTACCTCATTAAAAAAAAATCAAACTCTACGCAAATATATTAAAACTAAAACATGAATACATAAAGAGGACAGTCACACTGACACATAAAGTTCTCATAAAATCAGATGCAAAGGAACGTAGCACCACTTTATTACTGCCTGAGTCCAACTCTGCACAGGTTCAACTTGCAATAAAAGGAAGCCTTTTCAATCTTCTGGAGTGACTTTGCCCTTATTAGAATGCATACTCATTATTTTCTGATTACTCCCCTCCATAAAACATTCCATTTTGTACCTTGGTTTCCACACCCCTTGTACAGTATTCATATTTTATCTCTAAAGATTGTAATAAATCACTTCAAACACAATAACCCGTTTAAGAATGGGTTTTATAGGCAAAAAGGCACACCTTTAGTGATGTGATTGCAATCATCAGATGCTCCAATCTCCCCAAGCCCATATTACCCAGTGTATACACAAATGATGCAGGAGAACAGCAGAGACTATTACAGAAGGAACGAGCCAACTCAACCCAATGGGTACTTCCTGGTTGCAGGATGTAGCCATAGGAACCCTTTGAGATGTTTTGTTTTATTAATTTGGCTCCTTCTATTTCTCACTAGTGCCAACACTTTCAAGATAATGCAGTTTAGACATGTCACAGCTGTTGAAACTCATAGCATAAGCTTAAGCTGACAGTGGTGTATCATCAAGCACCAGAAACACCAAAACAACATTATGATAAAGAGCAGAAGTATGAAAAATAAGTAGAAGACAAAGGGCAGGAAATATTACCTTACCGACTTAAAGCAGAGCCCTGGGGGGAAACATCTGGTTCAGAGCAAACAGTGATCCTTTCAGTGCAGTGAGGGGGTCTTGCTGGAGAGAGTGAGGGCTGACCACATGTGAGAGACGGAGACCCAGAAGCTGAAGACCAGGCAGCGCAGTGTTGTTCTCTGTAAGGGAATTTCGATATTTAAGGAGGCGAGAGATCTATGATCTATGATCTTGAAATCCAGATAGGAGCCGTAATTTGCGATTTTTACTATTGTGTTTAAAACCCTCGCTGTGTCAGAAGCGCTTTCTCTTTGAGTTCTCAGGTTAAGTTTATGAACCATTTTATATGCGTTGAGGAACCATCAAAGGTAGACTATTGTTAGTTTGGAAATATTAAACGTTAACAACTATTGAATATCATTTATTTCTATAAAACCTGACGCCTTTACGAAAGGAAATAAAGAATATTACAGTTTACTAATTTGATAAGGAACTTCAGTCCTAGAAATTGGTGTATCTGAGGAAAAACCACTTTTTACTTAAAAAATTCACCTCCCCCCCACCCCCATAAACCTTTTACAGACACTCAAACTTCTGGGTAAGTCTTAAAAACTTATCTTCTGAAAGATCTATAAGGCTCACAGGCTAGGCAAGAGATTTAAAAGTTTATTTTGCGTGGGTGTAAATTGGAATGTAGTCGTGTGTAAATTAGATAGAATCTTGAATGTATTCCAATCACGCCTACTTTCTGTTCTAACCACATATGTATGATTATTTAAAGCAAACACTTTCATTTCATGGACATTTAAATATTATCTCCATGAATGAATAGATTAGGAAGAACCTCAGGTTCACTGAAAGTTTTGCACACAACCTTCAGGTCTGTAAATAAAGAACATTGTACTGAGTAGGCACGAGTACCATACATAATTTTTACAACAATCCCATGAGTTAGTAATATTAAAACCCGTCCCTCACATCTGGTCACTCCTCATTCTAGTCAGGAGGACCCCTTCTCTGTGCTAAAAGAATCATTATTTGCTCCAAAACCAGATTACATATGAGAAAATCAATGAAACATGGCAGAGTCAGGATTTGAAATCAGTCTGTTGTGCCAAAAAGTCCCCGCTCTTTCCAGTAGGTCATAATACCTCCTAAATATAAAAGAATTCAGCACCTTTTACACCTAACCAGCTATACTCTAAAGCACCTACTGGCAATAAACCAAATATAAGTGACACATAAAGCAAACATTCAAAATAATACAACCGACTTTAAATGCACTTCTCAGAACAAACACAAGTCTTGTCTTTCCAAGACAGCCTAAAGAAGTAAGAGATCTCAATATTTTCATTCTCTAAACTGCCTAAAGTTTCTAGCCTATTAGAGATCCCAGATTTTTATTTTTTTAATTTGTATTTTTTTAAAGATTTTATTTGACGGGGGCGGGGGAGAGAGAGCACATGAGCAGAGGGAGAGGCAGAGGGAGAGGGAGAATCAGATTCCTCGCTGAGCAGGGAGTCCAACACAGGGCTCAACCCCAGGACCCTAGGATCATGACCTGAGTCGGAGGCTGATGCTTCCCTGACTGAGGCACCCAGGTGGCCTGAGATCCCAGGTTTTTAAAAATCTTATCAGACTGGGGTGGTAAAACTTCCAAAAATATATTGAATGATAATTCTACATCAGGAAATTTGTTAACACTACTCACCATATTAATAGAACAAAAGAAAAATTGTACTATCATATTTTTGGATGCAGAAAGGATTAGGTAATACATCCAACATCCGTTTTCAAAATTTTATTTTATTCTTTAAATTATGCACAGCAAAACTGACTTTTTTGGTGTGCAGTTCTTTGCATGTTAATACATGGATAGATTCAATAAAATCACAACCACAATCAGTATAGAGAAAAGTACAATTACCCCTCAAAAACTCCTTGGTGTTACCCCTTTGTTGTCATACCTTCCTCCCACCTGTAACTCCTGGCAACTATTGATCTTTTTTTTCCATCACTGCAGTTTTCATTTGAAAATGCCATCTAAATGGAATCATACAATATATGACCTAAGACTGGCTTAAAAAAAAAGACATATATTTATTTATTTGGGGGTGGAGGGGCAAGAGAGAATCTCAAGCAGACTCCCCACTGAGCGTGGAGCCTGATGTGGGGATTGATCTCACAATCCATGAGATCATGACCTGAGCTGAAACCAAGAGTCAGACCCTTAACCAACTGAGCCACCCAGGTGCGGCAAGACTGGCTTTTTTTACTCAGCATAATGTCTTTGAGACTCGTTCAAGTTGTGTAAACCAATAAATAGCTTGGTTTTTTGTTTGTTTGTTTGTTTTGTTTTACTACTGATAGTATTCCTTTGTATGGATACATTATACTTTGTCAATTCAGGACACTTGGGTTTCCAATTTTTCATGATTGTGAATAGCACTGTCATAAACATTTGCATACAGCTTTTTGTGGGAATATAGCTTTTCACTTCTCTAGGGTTAATACCTAGAAGTGGGGTTGCTGGGTCATATGGTAATTTATTTAACTTTATAAGCAACTGCAAAACTGTTTTCCAAAGTGGTTGTGCAATTTTGCATTCCCACCTGCAATGAAGGAGAGTTCTAGTTGCTCCACATCCTTGGCGGGACTTGGTATTTTTATTTTGGCCATTCTAATAAGTACATAGTGGCTATCTCACCGTGATTCTAATTTACAGTTCCCTAATGACTAATTATATTGCACATCTCTTCATGTGCTGATTTGTCATCTATATATGAAGGGTCTGGTGAAGACTTCGGTCCATTTTTTTTAACTGGGTTATCTTCTCACTGTAGGATTTAAGAGTTCTCCATACATTCTTTATGTAGAGTCCTTTACTGGATATGTGATTTCCAAATATTTTCTCCCAGACTGTAGTTAGTCTGTCCTTTTAACAGTGTCTTTTGTGAGCAAAAGTTTTGAATTCTAATGAAGTTGGATTTATCAATATTTTCTCTTGGGGTTTGGGCTTTGGTGTCTTAGAACTCTTTGCCTAACCTTAAGTCACAAAGACTTCATCCTATGTATTCCAAAAGTTTTATAGTGTTATGCTTTACATTTAAATTTTAATTCTGAGTGAATTTTTGTTGTAGTCGAGGTTCATTTATTTTGCATATGAATGTCCAATAGTTCCAACACTGTTTGTTGAAAAGGCATTCACTTTTCCACTGAATTGCCTTTACTTCTTCTCTCCCTCCTCTTATATTTTTTGGAAGAGATTGTGTAGAATTGGTGCTATTTCTCCTTTAAATATTTCGTAGAATTCACCAGTGAAACCATCTGGGCCTGGAGATTTCTGTTTCCGAAGTCTTTTAAACAAGAATTCCTTAGTTGTTATAGGACTATTTTGGACATTTAGTTTATCTTGAGTGGGTTTCGGTAGTTTGGTATTTGTAGTGATATGCTCTGGGTCCCAGGCATGCCTGCATGCCCTTCCTGGGTATGCCAAGAATGCAAAGCTCTAATCACTTTTTCTCTGGACCCTTTCTCAGGGCTGTGTTTGCAGGGAACAGGATGAGGTAACATTTTCCTTTCAATCCAGTGCCAGGGTTTTTTGTTTTGTTTTTTAGACAGAGAGAGTGGGAGGTGGAGAGGGAGAGGGAGAGAGAATCTTAAGCAGGCTCCACGACCAGTGTGGCGCTAACGTGAAGCTCGATCTTATGACCCTGAGATCATGACAAGCTGAAATCAAGTCGACACTCAACCCACTGAGCTGTCTAGGCATCCCCACAGTGCCAGTTATAAAAGAGATAAATTTCCCAACTTTGGTGTTCCTTGGGGGTCACATGAATCTCACTGTGTGTGTAACATCTATCTAGTCTCCCACAGACTATACCTATTGTCCCAATGGACTTAGTTATGTGTAACTAATGCCAACCAAAAGGAAGCTCATGATATTTGCTATACTAGGAGTAACAAAGTCCTTCATCTCTGACGTAGGAGTCTCGTGTGTTCTGCAGCCTTTATGAAGCAGTAACAGGTTAACTACTGAGCTTGTAAGTACGGTAAGATATTGGAGTCTTCATAGTTCTTGACATATACTTCACAGAGAATTAGTTATTCAATCTAAATTGTCTAGAGGACTTTTTTTTTTTGCAGTATTTCCTTATTGTCCTGTTAATGTCTGCCGAGTCTGATACCTCCTCTTTCACGACAGATATTAGTAATTCATGTCACCCCTTTTTTCCTTTTTCAATTTTGCTAGAAGCTTATTAATATTATTGATCTTTTCCAAGAACCAGTCATTAATTTTCTCCATGGATTTCTGTGATCAAGTTCATTGATATCTACTCTTTATTATTTTCTTCCTCCTGCTGCTTTGGGTTTACTTTTTATTTCCTTTTTGTTTTCTTAAGTTAAAAGCTTTAGATTATTGATTCAAGACTTTTCTCTTTTATAAGCATTTTTGTTTTTTAAAGTTTTTTTTATTTTACTTTTTAAAAAAGATTTTGAGAGAGAGTAAGAGAGAGAGAGAGAGAGAGGGAGCATGAGTGGGGGTAAGGGCAGAGGGAGAGGGACTAGCAGACTCCCTGCTCCGTGGACAGCCTGATGCAGGGCTCAATCCCAGGACCCTGAGATCACAACCTGACCTGAAATCAGATGCTTAACTGACTGAGCCACCCAGGCACCCCCAAAGATTTTATTTTTAAGTAATCTCTACACCCAATGTGGGGCATGCACTTACAACCCTGAGATCAAGAGTTGTATGCTCTACTGACTGAGCCAGCCAGGCACCCCTCTTTATAAGCATTTAATACTATGAATTTATTCCTAAGCAATATTATTCCTTCCATATATTTTGATATGGTGTATTTTCATTTTGTCATTTCAAAATATATTTAGTAAGTATTGTTTTTCATGTATTTGTGGATTTTCCAGCTATGTTTTTGTGATGGATTATGATCAGAGAGCATATTGGCATAGTTTCAGGGTTTTTTTTAGATTTGTTATGGTTTATGACCCAGGTTATGGTCTATCTTGATGAATGGTCTGTGTGTACCTTATGTGCTGTTGGGTTGAGTGCTCTATAAATGTCAAGTAGATCACATTGATGGTGTTTTTCAGTTCTATATTGTAGCTGATTTTGTACTAGTTCTATTGATGACTGAGAGATGAGTGTTGAAGTCTCCAACTACAAAAATGGGTTTGTCTATTTCTCCTTTTGGCTTTGTCAGTTTTTGCTGTATGTATTAAGATCTGCTGTTTGGTGTATACATTTAAGATTGTGAGGTCTTCTTGGTGAATCATCTCTTCTATCTTTCCATCCTTTGTTTATTCCTGGTAATTTTCATTACTCTGAAGTGTACTTTGGTTTTCTTATAGTCATTCCAGCTTTCATTTGATTTTTGTTTGCATGGGTATATCTTTCCTGTCATTTTAACATTATATTTACATTTAAGTGAGTTTCTTGTAAGTAGCATACCATTGGGATATTTAAAAATCTGACAATCTCTGCCTCTTATTTGGTAAATTTAGAACATTTACATTTAGTGTGATTATTGATATGTTTGGATTTGGGGCTATCATTTTATTATTTGTTTTTAATTCCTCTGTTTCCCATTTCCTCTCTTCTTTTGGGTTATTTGAACTTTTTTTTTTAGCATTCCATTTAAATTTTCATATTGTAATTTTGACAAAACAATTGCTGTGTGTGTGTGTGTGTGTGTGTGTGTATGTGTGTGTGTAGTTGCTGCTCTAGGGATCACAATATATATATTTAACTTTTAACAAAGTCTGCTTGGAATCACATCATGAGGAATGTAGAAATCTTACTGCCATGTTACCAAAACGAACTCGGTTTGAAGACACTAGCAATAAGAGGGTAAAAATGAGAGGTAAAAAAGAGAAAGGAGAGAATAAATATGATCACTATATGCAGCTGACACAATTGTTTGCCTAGAAAATACAAGCAAACCGGCTAGAAAATTATTACAACTGTTAGGAGAATTCAGTTAGATTGGAATCAAAATTAAAATACAGAAATCAACAGGCCTCATGTGTAAAATAACAACCATTTGCAAGATACAATAAAAGAAAACACTAAAATATCCAGAGGGTATCATGAAATGTATAAGGTCTATATAAAGAAGTCCTTAAAAAGTGACTAACACATGTTCACATTAAAGAAATAGAAAGGTATTTCATACCAGTTTTTTAGATCACTCTGAGAGCAACCACAGGTTCACAGTTAATGAAATGCTTTGCTAAGGAGCTGAAAAGATGAGCAACGATCTGTGGGATTAACATCCAACATGTTAAGGAAGTCAAATCTCCCTAAATTGATATAGAAATTTAATTCACTGAACTAAAAATAGTAAGCAAGATTTTTCATTGGAAAATCAGAAAAGTTGATTCTAAAGTTCATATAAAAAACCAGTAGGTATAATCATAAAAATTATAAAAGAAGAAGAGCAAGAGCACTAACAGGTAACTCTCCCTACCACATAGTATGGCATATTTTAAAGCTACAATAATTGAAACAGTGTGGTTCTAGATCATGAATCAAACAGTTCACCAGAACAGCCTTAAGTCCAGAAATAGACTAGCAACAAATCGATAAGGAAAAGGTAGAATACACAATCTATGATGTTGTAAAGGTGGGAAATCATCTGAAAAAAAAATTAAGTTGGATCCCTAGTTTATATTTATAGCAAAATAAATTCCAGGTGGATCAAAACTTTAAACATATAATGGACCAACTGAATCACTGGCCACAAGGCTGAACTTAATCTCCAGTCCCTCTTCCCTCCCGAGGGCTCAGGCTGCTATCACTGTGACTCAAAGGCCCAACTTTCTAATCACACGGTTGGTCTTCCCGGTGTGGCCAGTCTTCATCCTGAATCATCTGATTAGCATAAACTATCAGGTCCACCATGAATAACAGAGACACTTCTCGCACTCACGAAACTCCAAGGATTTACATCCTGGGAAGGTGAGGATGGGCTGTGGTGCTGGGAAGAGGGGAAGAGGGCCAGGCAAATTTTTTATTCATATTATTCCTGTTTAGAAGCTACCTGTAATAGCAAAAGAGTGGAAACCAACACTGCCCCGTGATAGAGAACTGATTTTAAAAAAGTAAAATACACCCATATAATGGGGTTCTATGTGGCCAATGAAAAAAATGGAGCAATTCTGTAGATAGGGATACAGAATAAACTGCTGAATGTACAAAACATTGTGTATGGTATACTATAATCTGTGTTTCATATATATGTGTGTGTTTATATATACAGGAGGCCATCCGGAAGAATAAACAAGAAACTGATAGCAGAGGTTGGATCCAAGGAAAGGAAATGGATGGCTGAAAGAACTTAATTTTTTACCCTTTTCAATCTTCTGATTTTTGCACAACATGCATACATTACCTGTTTGAGAATAAAACATTACAATGTATTTGCACATTTCTCTGAGGATACTGAACATAATGTTTAGTAATTTATAATTTAATCTACTAAGAGCCATTGTTGTAAGTTATATTGAACAATAAAGCTCTTAAGAGTCTATTCAGGCACACAGGGCTGTTTTCATCCACACTAAATGACCCCAGACTCCTGTGATATGAGTTATTGTCATTTTTAATTTTTCTGACTTCTCCCAGCTACTTCTCACTACCATCAACCTTCTTCCTCTAGTTGACTCAAACTTCTTTTACATTGGTGCTTTTAGTTGTCGTCTAAGAAACAAGGCACATGGTCCTAATACTATATAGAGAAAAACTGCCTCTTTGACAACTTGAGGAAGCCTCTCACAATTGGTGAGTTTGAGAGATTAAACTTCATAACAACTACATGACTACACAAGATTTTTACACATTCTTGGTTCCATGTAATTGAAGAAAGAACAAAGGCATTATTTTAAGTCATTACGGGAGGTCCTATGATTTAATTAACACTATATTGCTAAGTACATGTCTGAAACTTTTTCAAAATTGCTTTCATTCATTAATTCAAGAAATACTTTTGAGCATCTAATGTGCATCAGGGCATGTTTGAGGTGCTAGGGATACAGCCAATGAACAATACAGACAATGGCCAAACTCCCTCAGAATTTACATTCTAACTGAGGACAGAGGCAGCAGGCGGAGATAAAAGTGGTAAGTACTGGAATAAGAAAAGGGGAAATGGGATGGAGCAGTTAGGACAGGGTAGCACCATAGACAGGATACCTATCAGTCAGCAGCTGATCAAAGAGCCACTAGGATATCACACTCACACACACACACACACACACACACACAACCATTTTAATATATAAAATAATATATAAAATAAGGGACTATAGGAGGCTGTTCTTTTGTGTCAGGCAGGTGGGAGGGAAGATGGGTGTAAAGTGGGGGAAACAAAAACATACTGGGACCTGCCAGGATAAGTAGAACCCGTGGGGATTCATGCCAGTCTCTCACTGCCTCCAAGCCTCCAATCTCAATGACGAGGCTGTGCTGCAGAACCTGGCACCCTTTGTCACAGCGTGAAACACGCACCTGGCCGGGGAGAAAATAAAGGAAGTGATCAAGTAGGAGCTGCCGTTCCTGTGTGCCTGGTTGTTGGCCCACAGACCAAAAAGATAAGCCAGCAGATAAGCAATAATGTGGGTGAGCTGCAAAAATGCATGGCCTACTTGGACCTTTCAATTATAAAAAGAAGCTGGATCTGGCTACTTAACTCCTGCCTTCTAAATCTCACACCACCCATCTCTTGTGACCCACACTGTCCTAAAATTATGCAGGGAGAATTAAGAGGAACCTATCTCCAGCTTGGCCACATAGGCACTATATAAAGCCACTACAGATGGTCAAGTCTCTGAAAGATATTGGAGCCGAGAACCTGGTGGGTGAGGATTCAGCCACACAATCACGCCAAGACTTGGAAGAGAGTATTCCAGGCAGAAAAAGTAGCTACTGCAAAGCCCTGAGGCAGTGATATAAATGAGGTATTTTTTAATGAGGCTGGAGTATGGTGAGAGGGAGAGTGATATGAAATGAGATCAGAGATAAGAGGCAGGGACCAGATCACATGGGGCCTTGTAGACCACGGTAATGAGCATGGATCACTTCTTTTCTAAGTGCAATGGGAAGCAAATGGAGAGTTTTTAACAAGCTGGTAGTAGTTTGATCGGATTTATATTTTTTAACTTTATTTTAAAATAATTTCAAACTTAAAAAGAGGCATAAGATTAGCACAAAGAATTCCATTATCCAACTGATTTCCCTTCCCTTTGCAGAGAATGGGCTTTGGTGGGCAGGGCCACTCCTTTCTAGGACTCCTCCAGCTCCTGGTGTCCTATGTGAATAACACTCCTGGAGGACAATGTGTATGATGTCCTGGGGGTTGTGCAGAAAAGGCTGCCCAAGTGTGGAGGCAGGAATATTCTTTCGAGGACTACTGCAAGGAGTTCAGGCTAGTGTGTTTCCACAGTAGTTTGCAGATTTCACAGGAAAACCAATCTTGTTATTTGTCTCAATTCTCGACTTCATGTTGGAACAAAAACCAGTATTACCTCTTAGATCTGGTCCTAAATTGGTTACTGCATTACTTCTCAAAAACAAACAGAAAAACCTCACAGATTTGACACCACAGAAGCTATTTAAAGAGAATGTTATACAAGTAATTCCAGATTTCCTAAGAATTTCCAGAGAATAGGCACAGCCTCCTAAGGGAAACAGGCTGAAGGGCCACCATTCATGTTGAGGTATATGTTCCAGTCTCTACATTATAGTTGGCCTCAGACTTACAGATCTTGTCTTTTCAATAGACTTGGCTTACAAGTTGCAACCACAGAAAACCTTCCTAAAACAAGCTCTTCTGCCTAGATTCTCTCTCCCTCTAGCTGAAAGCCAAGGTTCAAATTTGAAATGTGCTGAGGTGCATACTTACAGAGAGATACGCAAGCTCATTTCTGGCTTCAGTACAATTCCAGTTTAACATTAAAATCAACAACTAAAATTATGGATAGCTATGCATTTTCACTAAAAGCATACACACCTAATAGGTGCTCATTAAATCATGAGGGTAAAAAGTAGAAAAGTGAAAGAGAAGTCTGGTGCGTTTAGAGAAATAATTTCTTATACTCAGTTAAAGGGGAGCTCTGCTAGCACAGTAGGGCTCAGTGATGAGAGTAAGTGCCTGACGCACAACAGACATTCAGTTAAGTAGGAGCTAATATTATTACATGTGTCAAAGAAGTAAATATCTTCTACCCCTTCCTTAAGAAAAGAAACAAAATGCTTCTGAAAAAAAAGAGCTCTGCACACAACCATTCATCTTCTTTAAGAAAAAACGTAAAAATAGATTTAAAAAAAGCATGATCTGACAGAAAGAAAAGTAGGAAAGTTTTGATCTTTAATGAGAGTTTGCAGTATATGCTTACCCTTCCAGGCTCTGTGCTGACAGAGCTCCACGCAAACATTCAGCAAGAGAAGAATGGATGCTGTGCTATGACTTACGGACTATAAATTTTCAGCTCTGATTACTAAATTTATTAGTGATGTCTTATACATTATTAACAACTATTCTCCTTCATTTAACAATGGCTCTTGAATAACAAAATAAATTATCAACAAATTCAACCATAAATTAAAAAATAATAAAGTAAAAAAAAAGACCTGTTAGAGTTTCATATACGCAAGCGCAGTAACACATTTCATGTATTTGGACTACAGTTTTTACGTTCTTTGTGTAAGGTAACAGAAAAATTGTTCCCTATTTCTACTGGTGCCAAGTTCATAAAATTTATGAAAAGGGTTCCCCTTTTTTATTCTGCTTAATTCACTGTACCTCAGTTGAACACAACAGACAGTACCTGGGGTTATGAGTGAGATGTGGTTAAAAGGAAGGGTCACGATCACACAACAGATCATGTAAACCTAAAATATACCTCAGACTTCCTAGAGGTAACCTGTAGCCCTCATTTATTAAATAACTTACAAAGAACCGTTAAAGGATGATTTAATGAGCAGGCTGACCTCTGTCACCTCTGTCACTCTGTCACTCATGAACATATATATTTTGCCTTTAAAATGAAACAGAATACTGTTTCAATGAGACTAGGTGTAAGGTAAGAACAAAGATGAAGCCACAGGTACTTTAAAGTTATGCTGTGTTATTTTAACTATTTAATTAAAACCTTTAATTACCAGATCAGCACACCATTTCTTGCTTAAAAATGTAATACCTTCGGAAGTAGATAAAAGATATTAAAAAAAAAAAGCCAGATGTAAAAATGAAAAGGCCTGAACAGCATGACACACAGAATAATTTCCAATCAGTGACTACTAACGGGAATACTCATTTTATACAGCAGGTATTGACAACCACTTAGCAATTCCTTAAACAGGCACTTGTTAGAGTATTTTGTCGCTAGCATACTCAATACTGGGGCAACGCACACACAAAAAAATATGGCTTTATTACAAAGGATTCAAGATGGCAACTACTTAGAATCCAGTGCCAACACGGATTATAACAAATCCAGTGAGTATTTTGTTTTTCAATTATTCATAGAAAATTTAATCCTGATTAAGTATCCTTGGGCAGGAATTCATGGATAGTTGAGGACTGAAACCAACATTTACGTGAAATGCTTCTGTTAATTTAATCTGTGTATACGGCTTAATTATGATTGGGGATTCAATGTAAGAGAAATGAATTATATCAGGATTAAAATTTTAGTACCATATCATATAGTACGTTTTTCTTCTTTCTTTTTAAACACGTAACCCTGCTTGTCCCTTCACCTAAGTGCTCAGATTTTAAATCTCTTCATAAGGAACAACCAGTGTAATGTATCTAAGCTTTATTTTTCATAAACTATCTGTCAAAAACCCTTTGCTAATCAAGCCAGAACCTGAACTAGAGCCAAAAGTGATCGAAAAAAAATGGAGAAGAACCCCACACATAAATAAACAAAAACTTATTTAGCTATAAATATATTTTATATTCACATTCTGAAGTAGTTTCATTTTCAATTCCTTTAAACTCCAGTATGAAATGCATTTTCCTTAAAGCATAAAAAGCAGTTTTTAATCAGTGTATTACACTGATATCGTAATTGGACTTAGTTTAGATATGTAAGCAAGTAATCATTTAACTGATTACTTTTTATAGGACTATCAAACCTGAGTTAACTATTGATATAAGATGAGGCATTACAAGTGGTGAATCTCTTACCAAAATATCATATAATTCTTTTTCATCTTAATTTCCAGAGAAATTGCATAAGTCACCTTATAACACACTTTTTGAAAGTTTATTAAGCATATTTCAAAACATTTCATTTATTACCTTTTTTCAGTTTGATACTGCTTAAATGCAGTTATATAAATAACATGCTCTGCCTTCTTTGTTCAATTTTTCATACGAAAAGTATGAAAAAAAAAAGTCACTGTATTTGGATCCTTATTGCACTCTTAAATCAATTCACTTTTCCTTTAAAGAAAATCAAAGTATCAGAAGTGAGGCCGACTTTTGTGTCCAGATGATATGGTCAGTGGTAGTGTTACTGAAGAAAGTGAAGAAACTTCCCAGTATAGACTGTGGGACAGAAAGAGTCTGTACAGAATAACCATGGAAACAGACTGGCAAAGGATAACACCTATTGTAATAACCTGAAAAGAAGAGAAAGGGAATGCTTTTACTGCATGCAAACACAGACAAATTATATTCAATTTATCAGGAGCCTATATACTTCCCATTTACACACAAAACATACGTAGGTACCCTGCTCTCTCCTCTATCTTTACCGTGGGTACATTTTATCAAAGAAATTTTCAATAGGAAAATATGACTAATGTTCAGAACTGTAATTGTTCAAAGGCAAAATTTATTGAAGAGTTAAGTTTACAGACTCCAAAATAAGACACATTCAGTTTGCTAAACCATTCTCTCCTCAGGTGCACACGCTACAGAAAGCGGTAAGAAAAATCCGGTTCCTGGCTAATCTGGTAAGAGGAGGAAGGCAGGCCCCACCTGAATCCTGAAGAGTATTCTAAAAGCCCTTTCAAAAATTCTCAAGTTGCTTTAGTTTTGTAGACTACCTTCCTCTCTATTTACCCTTTGCAGACACCTCAGGTCCAAGAGCCCCCTGCGCGTTCAAGCCCACACGGCGTGGCTTGTAAGAGGTGGCTGGCAGAACGTGCCAAAATGACAGCGCCAGTGACCTGAGAAGGCGGGGCTCAACACCATCCCACGTGGCCCCTCAAGTGTGGCGCTCCAGTCAGCACTCTGGTAAAGCAGCTAGACTGATTTTTCATAAATCTGTCTTGACTTGTAACCACTGTGTCGTACAAAAATTGAATCAATTGTTCTTAACAAAGATGGATTATGAATTGTCTAATTTATAAAACAGTATTATGAAATAGGCTGAAATAATGAAAGTGATTTTCATCCTTTTTTAATTAACTAAAATTAAACATTTTTCTTTTATAATTTAAATTTCTTACTTATATACTCACCAGTTCAATTATTCTGCTTCAAAGTTTTGTTTTAAAGAATTCAGAAAACCTGATCAGTGGATAAATAAGGCTTTTCTACTTTAATAATTTCTCAATAAAGACAACAAAAAACTACTGTGATCATGTATATTACTTACCTTATCTCTTTGGTAGTCACTAAAAATGACAGAAATACATGCAAGACCTGGATGGCATAAAAACCACAAGATACAGCCCTGAAACAAACGACAAATAAGTCAAGTGAGTACAGCTGTATGTTTATTTCCAGAATGTGCCAAATAAAAAACATTACTAACCTATTTAGGAGGTCCTGATTGACCTCAATTGGTCTTTAGAAGTTCTATCTAATAAAATGTAAAAATAAATTTGCTATTGCTATGATAATATTTTGTTTCTAATCAAATGCGGATTTTAAATTTTGCATTTGTAAATCTCACATTTTAATATACTACAGTGTATATATTACATCTTTAAACATGAAAATACATTAATATAAGTAACATCAAAAATTGAGAAAAGGTACAAGTGTGTAATATTCCTATAAAAAGAAAAAAAATAAGAATGTATAATCATATTTGCATGTAGAGATACACAAAGAAATTCTGTAAGAATACCCAAAACACTGACTAATAGTGGTGGCCTGTCTGCGGGTTAGTATATGAGTGGAACTAGGCAAGTAAGAATGGGAAACGTTTTAGCATTATACTTGTCAAGCATCTCTTTTCTATTCCTCCAAGAATGGTCATGTATTTTCTTTTCCAAAATTAAATTTGAGGTAAAAGAACAAGTTAATAAATAGTTGTTGAGATGCTCAGTACATTGAAGATAAGGGAAAAAAACAAGATGTAAAAAAAAAAATGTGTTTAGCACTGCTACTGTTTGTGTAAATATGGAAGGAAATACACAGGAATATTTAAAATTCTCTAGAAAGATAAGTTAGGAATTAATGGCAGTGATTATATGAGGAGATAATAACTGAGTAGGTGGGAGAGAAGTAAAAAATACTTTTGCTTCTTTTTAAATACTTTCAGATGTTTGAACCCATTTAAAAACTTAAATTAAAACATAAAAATAATTTTCTTAAGTTCAAGAAAAAAGTTTGGACCAGTTTTAAACACAGAACAAAAGAGGAAATGTAGTTTGAAAACATCTTAAATACATATTATCTTTCTAAACAAAAAGCACTCCCATCCCTGTGAAAAATTCAAAAGCAAAGTGGCATTTTCTTGCCTGTTTGGTACTCAGAAAGCTGAAGTGGGTTCCCGGGGCTGCAGGAGCAGCTTTAAAATGCCGAACAATGGGAATAAGGAATCTGGCCCTCCTTCCACAGCTGCCTTGGAATGTGGAGCACTGCGCACTCGGGTGGGGGGGATGCTGATGAACAGCTTATCTGAATGCTGTTCTGAGGTGCCAGGATGAAGGTGTATGGATTCTCTCAATATGACAGAAAAATAGAACCTTCTAGGGAAGTAGGCTCCTGCAGTGTTACTACCCCGACTTCTCTCCTCATCTTTTCTTTTGTTAAATGGGTTAAGAAAAAAAAAGTCAAATTTGCTTTGAGATCCCACTTGTGTAAGAAGGACATAGAAAGGAGGAATAAAGTCAATGTGACCTCACACGGAGGTAGTGAAATGGCTGAAACATAGTATGTCCTCAGCCTCCTGCTTCATCTGCTTATGCTAAAGAGAGCTCTTCATGGTTAGAAAACACTGCATAACTTTGACGGTAACAGTTCATAATTAGTAAGTGTTTTCTGAGAAATGTAAACTGTTTTCTAATTTAATTTTTTAAAAACTCTGATACTATAGGGAAAAAAATGTGAAATTCCTATTGATAAAGAAATTATGATCCAGGCTAAACTGACCTACCTAAGATTACATGGAAACTACTATTCCACAGGTTCTGTAAAATGGGATATCATCTACATCTCACAGGTTGTCAAGATTAAATGAGTTAAAGCATATAAAGGGCATATCTTAGTGCTCCAGCACATCATAAAAGCTTAACCAACATTAGCACAGCAGAACAAACTTGATAATCAGAAGAAGCCATTTTCTACCCAAACCCATACTTTGGCAAACGTGATGTAAAACTCCCTTTTTAGCGTGCTTCTCTCCACTGTGATGATCTGGTAGAGTCCACAGCCTAATGACAATGCTAGGCAAATCCTTAAAATGATTAGCAAGATCCCTGCCAAGTTGTGATGTGAATGGTAGCTGTGAGGACTGGTATCTTCAAACTGTTCCCAAAGTAGTAAAATACTCTGCAAAATAAAATATTACATTTAGAGAAAAAAAATCCTGTCTACTCATACACACTTCGTCAACTCTTTTCAAACATCCCCTTAAAGAGTATCTAAACATTCCTAAGAGGTTCTAAGATTTACCAGACTATAAAGGTTGTTGACTAATAAAGCACAGGCATCAGGCATAGACTTTTCCTCCCTGATACCCTAAGCTAGAAAAAAGGGATTTTTATCAAGTAAGACCGCATACAAAGATAAAAAGTGCAATTGAGACCACAATTCAAGTAAGACTTATCTCTAAGGATGAAAATAAGTTGAAAATACTAAGAGAAGAAACCTAAACTTTCTTCTAAATCTCTCTTCCTTCAGCACCATATTAGGAATCAACGTATTCAAGCCCATTATCTCAGTATAACTCTGAAATATCTCAGTATCTTCTGTAATCCAGAAGTGAACAAGTCAGAATTGTTGATTTCAGATGTCACTCCCCAGGGTAAAGGGAACTGTGTGTGTGTGTGTGTGTGTGTGTGTGTGTGTGTGTGTGTGTGTGTGTGTGTGTATTTCTTTTTGAGTGTGAGAGAGAGAGAAAATGAGTACTTGCACATGCACAAGCAGTGGGGAGGAGCAGAGGGAGAGGGAGAGAAACCCCAAGCAGGTTCCACACCCAGTGTGGAGCCAGACAGGGAGCTCAAACCCAGGACCCTGAGAGCATGACTTGAGCCAAAATCAAAAGTCAGACCCTTAATTGACTGAACCATCCAGGTGCCCTAAAGAAGAGTATATTTTTAATATTCACTATAAGCAACCAGGTTATTTATGAATAACCTTTTGTTTGTTGACTTCCTTTCCCCATATTGTTACCATTAAAGTAAAAAGCCCAGCAATTCCTCATTAGCTGTTCTGTTTATTGCTATTCAATGGAAACACTTTCCTTCCATCTTTACCAAACGTCAATCACAAATTACCATAATGTTTTTGCCATCACACGTCAGTAGCCATGTGTTTCCTTCATCTGCCAACTCAGCCTTCAGAATGGTCTTTAGCGGCTTCCAAAGAATTCAGATCAAACCTCAGTCATTAAATCCAATTCTTAGGCTTTATGGGGTTTGTCAGCAACCCCTTCCTCTTCTCACTCTCAAATCTTCCATCCTGGTCTTACTCCTACTACCATGCTCGACAGCTGAACTCCTCTGTCATCCTGGACACGTGTGTTTCCTTCTTAGGCTAAATATTTGCTCTCCAATACTGAAGGGCTACTTCTTCACCCCCCCCCCAAATTATTATACCCTTACGATTCCTTAACCTCTATCTTTAAACTTAACTTTTGCAGTAAGGACGTGCTATTGTACAACTACTATCTCCCGGTATCTATGTGAGGTGATGGATATGTTAACTAGCCTGATTTTGGTGAACAATCACTTCACAATGTATACATATACCAAAACATCAAGCTGTATATCTTAATATGTACAATTTCTATTTAATTATACCCCAATAAAGCCAATAAAAACCCTATCACTTCCCATGATTCACATTTTTTACAGACTCAAACTCCACATTTTCAGATGTGTATATAAAATGTGACCTGTGGAAAATACGCAGGTATTTATGTAGTTGCGTGCACCTTGTCTGGGTGGTTGCTGAGGACCAGGGCCTTGTCAAACATATTCTTCCCAGATGCTTACATAAACTCTAGATTAGTGTCATCATCTCAGTTCTCAGTTCTTATTTGTCTATGATAATGGGTCAAAATTACAATGAAATCATGAAAATTCAATTTTAAAAAAAGCTATTTATTGAGAAATGAGAATTTAACCCAATATTAACACTACTCTCCATAAGCCCTGGATCAAAAACATCAAGTCGGTAGAATCTTGCCCTTATTTTAATCACTTCTAATTCAGTTGTCATTAGCCCTTTGTTCTAATGCCTTAGAAAGGCATTATTTCCTAACTCAGTATCACCACCTGTGATATGGTCTCTTTCTAACTCAATCATGAAATTCAATACACCTATTTCACTCAGCACCTACTACACTAAATACATACAATGAGTATAAAGATGAATAAAGCACAGGACTTATACTTCATTAATGAATTTTTCACCTTATAATGTCCTTTGTAGAGCCCAGATATATATTTCATTTTTTTTTAAAGATTTTATTTATTTATTTGAGAGAGAGAATGAGAGAGAGAGAGCACATGAGAGGAGGGAGGGTTAGAGGGAGAAGCAGACTCCCTGCTGAGCAGGGAGCCCGATGCAGGACTTGATCCCGGGACTCCAGGATCATGACCTGAGCCGAAGGCAGTCGCTTAACCAACTGAGCCACCCAGGCGCCCTATATTTCATTTTCATCTACAGCTAATGATGGTCACAAACTCAGTATAAATTTTTGTTTATACTTTCCTTAATAATTTTTATAAAATCCATTGCACATAGGCATATGGAGATCCTAGAATAGAAGAAAACAAATAAAAAAAAGCTAAGAGAACTAAATTCTCTAAAAGATTAAATTTGATTTTGGATTTTTCAAAAACTAGATCCCATTCTTTCTCATTCTGTATTTTGCTTTTTCATTAATCTCAGATATTCATTTGAATTCTTTCATGTATAAAGTAACAGAACTGGACCTAAAAAAAAAAAAAATCCTTGCCCCTGGATGAATCTCAAATTCACTGATTCACTCATTTAAAGTGTTGAGTTCTTACTATGTGTTAGAAAATATAAAAGAAAGCTATTAAGTAGGAAATAAGAATCTATACTAATATTAAGCATTCTGCATATTTTTAAATAAGCTGATTGTGAAAGCTCAAGTTCAAGTAAATTATAACTAAATTCTGCAATCTACATATACTAGCACTTGGAAGATTACAGGTTATTTGATCTATCACTTTTTTTTTTTAAGATTTTATTTATTTATTTGACAGAGAGATAGAGAGCACAAGTAGGCTGAGAGTGAGGCAGAGGGGGAGGAAGAAGCAGACTCTCCGCCGAGCAGGGAGCCCGACAGGGGGCTCGATCCCACAACCCTGGGATCATGACCTGAGCCGAAGGCAGGCAGCCACTTAACCAACTGAGGCACTCAGGCACCCCAGATCTATCACTCTTTAAATTCATACTTCAAAATGACAAATTCCTCATGAGTCCCAAGTTTCACTTCTGAAATGAGGTTTGTTCAAGTTTGCATTTCTGCATATTGTAAAGTACAAACACTGAGTATCAATACTCACCTGTGTTATCACAATGAATACAGCAATGCCAGTGGATGCAGGAGTAGAATCCCACTGGAGAGGTCTGCTTTGAGACTTCTTCATTCTGACTATCGTCCAACCCATGCATAGACTCAGAAGCAGGTATAACATTTGAATTTGGGAAGCAATGTCAAAAACTAATGGGAAATGAAAACCAAAGTCAACCAAGTTTTCATATTACAAAGGATTTGGTCCTTTTTGCATTGAGAATATAATTATACTTTTAAACACAAAAAGATAGGCATTTTCAAAGAGAAGTCGATAAAATTCAGTAATTCAATAACAAGAGATATTCAAGTAGAGCTCTAAAAATTAAAATTTTGCCATTAAGTTTGTAAACATTTCTGAAAATAGAACACTGGCAATACTCTCTCTCTATATATCCATATATCTTTATTAAAACCAACTTTAAATCTCTGTGTTTCCCAGTTTTCTTAGCTTTTCTAACTACATAATGCTGTTCTCTATAACAGACTGCTTATTAAAAATAAACACATTTTAAATGTAATTTCTGCAATGTGGAGAATACTAGTGCCTTCATTTCCAGGCTGTTAATTATTTTTTGATGGTTGAACTATATAATGTGAACTTATTTTCTAAAACTATTAAGAAATAGCATGACAATAAAACACATGGCTACTGTAACATTCAATGATGTTGGCTTTAGTGCTAGAGTCCCGAAGACGCACGAAATGGTCCGTGCATTAGTGTGACACGCCACCAGGTGGCCATCACTGACACTGCAGGGGAAGCCTGCTGCTTTCAAAAACGGAGGCAACAAGACCACCCATCCAAGTTCCAGACTTGGAGAAAACAACAATCTATAAATACTCCAAGTTCCATGCATTTTTATTTTGGAAACTCGTATTTATTGACTTAAAAAAGATGATCACTTTCTCATCATAGGGTATTTTGATGAGGATTTTGGAATAAACGTGATCAGAATTTAACAAAGTGAAACTTTCTTCAAATTGCCAGCCATACCTTTGACGTCTACAACTTTTACTGCTTTTATATAAAGATATTCTTGCAAAAAGAGGTGCAACTAGCTGTACTATAATATATTAAAAAGTTACAAGCTGAAAACCTATTAATGATACACTTTTCCAGATATATTTTGACCATTTTCCCTCTACTCTGCCATGCAAATTAAAACTGGATACTCGACATTTATGCTCACATATTTGTAAGAGTAAATTCTGATAATAAACTGTTACTACATTTGAATGGTACAAAATGTCATGGCCTTTCAGATCAAGCAGTTTTCTTTCATCACAGATTGTAAATGACTGTGATGCCAATTACTTTTATTAAACATCTACAAATACATATTCGGTTATTTAAAGAAGTCAGCCAAAGGAATAGTCCTGCATAAGTTGCTAATTAGCAAACCAAATACCTGGGGGGATGGAACCCCTCTGTTCTGGCTCAATTCTTTGTATACTAAGTAAGACACATATTGACAGAATACTGTAACTGTAAGCATAGGTAGATAGGACACTGATTATCTGCTGTCACTGAAAAATACCTAACTGTAGACAAAATATACAGGACACACAAAAATCGCACTGTGTGATTTTATTAAAAATCTTGACGTTTTAATCATTTAACTTATCAACCTGTTGTCAGAACACCAAAATTTAGCATTTACTGTAGTTTAATTAAAAAAAAACAAACACTTTTGCTTTTTAATCTACAGTGAAGATGCCAGACAACCTAAAACACTATTTTGTATGCAGCAGACACTCACAAAAATTCAAAAGTCCTTGATTTTAGTAGTAGCTTCCACTGATGGGCTTCTGTGTGCTTTGCCTGTCAAAAGGCATAAGCTAAATTATTTCTCAGGTTCTGTTCGGCTTTAAAATACTATGGTTCTATTAAACAACCTGAGTCACCTAAGAGACCAGAGCAGGAGAAACCAGTGCTCTCAATACTGTTCAAAAAGGAGAAGCAACTCGCGTTTGTGTCCAAGAGGTGACCAGTACACATCCTCTTCAGGAGGAAAAGAAAGGTTCTAGAAGATTTAAAATCTTAAAATAGGCAGCAAGATGAGGACAGATGGGTCCTGAGATCATTACAGAGATTACCATGAGCTACCCTATTAAATAAAGAGAGATGAGACTAAAAGAGAATTATGGAAATATTTTAAAAAGTAAATCCTGGAATGGTCTCATATTCAGAATTTGCTTTCTTAGAGCAAATCTTGACTACTTTTCTGAGACTGAAAATGGCATTACAGATTATGGGAACTTTTAAATATTTTTCCCATCACGCTTAGTTGAAAAATTACTTCATCAAAGTTCTTCATATAAATAAAGGAAAGAAGCTGTGAGGTCAATTCAATTATAGGTATATTCTCTGGCTCTGCGGCAGAAAAAGAAAAAGTCAAAAAAGGGATGAAAACAGGAAAACCACCTTCAGCTTTGGGATCAGAAAACTTGGGTCTGAGTTTGGTCTCTACCGTGCAACAGCTGCTGACATTTGGAAATGAGCTTCCTGTCAAAGAGCCCCGATGCTTTATGTGCAAACTAGGGATAAACATCTCCACATCACTGAGTTTTTCCTGAGATAAACTGAGGGAATGCATATAAGTAAGCTCCAAAAACAATGAAGAACTACACATTTTACCTATTATCAAGAAGAAACTAAACGGGACAGATGGGAACTAAATCTGTAACCCTCTTTACACTTGGGCTGAATTCTAACCAACCCTGGATAGAAAAATTGTATCATGACGAAAATAATTTACAAAAAAAGGAAAACAAGCCAGAAGCAGAGAGCAAGTTTAGGTTTCAAAAAACACATCTCAGAAGAATACTCACATTCTGCCAAACTTCCCATAAAAGGTATCCCTATTCCATCTTTGGAGTAACTGAGGAATTGAAGAGAAGAGTATTAGTGTAAATTACAAATGCACGAAGATGGTTCATAATCAAAGCCAGCATAATTTTGGCGAACTAATTAGGATTAATTAGACGCAATGGTGAACACAGTTTTAGTGGTTTCGAGTTACCTGGAGAAATGAATATAATTAGCTAACGCTGAGCCGGCCTGTAGCAGCAGTGCAGCTGTCAGAACCTTTAGGATCACGTGCATGGGCCCTCCCTTCTTGATAGCCTGCCACAATGACTGAGCATAAATGCAAGCAAGCACAAAGTACACCAGGACTAGGAGGAAAAAGAACTCATGTAACCCTGTGAAGAGAAGAAAGGAGTTTGCTTCAGTACAACAAAGCCAGTGATAGCGTGGGGTTGCTTTCAAATCTTCCTTCAATATACTTCTAGAACTTGCTTTTTTAATTGGAGTCATAGCATTCCCTTTTGTATGGAAAAAAGGGAAATTGTTAAAATGTGAACAATTTTTTACTTTGGGATAAAGATTTAAATATAAGAAGGCAGATTAAACTAATGTAGATAAAGTCAATCTATAAAAAAGCATCATGGTCAGGGGATAAGCCAGAAGACTAACCGTAAGAGCAGTTTTGTTAAAAAACAATAAATTAAAACAAGGATTTTAGCATTCAGTTAGACATACTTTTTGCATCCAAAGTGGATGACTTTAGTATGAAATTTAGGAACAGATTTCATCAACAATAGTTAAATACACCCTGACGATGGTTCTCAAAGTGCGATCCCTGGGCCAGCAGCATCTGAAGGGAACTTGTTAGAAATAGAAATGCACGTTCTTGGGCCTTATCCCAGCTCTACTGTATTAGAAATTCGGGGAGAGGGGAGCAGCAAGCTGTATTTTAATAAGCCCATCAGGTGATTCTGATGCAAAAGCACAGCTCTGGAATGTACCATTACCCTACATTTCCAGCTAGACAGTTTCAAAATACCTGTTGTGACCAGAGTCCCCTTCTGAAGTCAACTGTCTTCAGCTCTTGTCAAAGAGGAAATCCTATGGAGACCATGAGACTCCATTCCACAGTTGACTAAAGCTAAGACCTGACCTGACCAAACGGCCACCAATCTGAAGACTAGCCACTGGCCACCAGAGTAATTTGGGTCTCAAAGATAAGTCAGGCTAACCATATTCTCTCAGGAAATGAAACCACAAAACATGGAAAGAATTAGGCAATAGAAACTGAAGTTGAAAGGAGCTGATGTTGGGACAGACCAAAGACATCAGATCAGGCCACAGTGAAATAAATATTTTGAGTGAGCAGAAATTTCGAATAAGCAAAGGGAGTTGGTTGGTAAAGACAAGAACAAAGTAAACAAGCAGACTTTGTATTAAAAATGGTGCCACTCATTTAGCAGCTTCTAGTTCCTACTAACAGCTTTCTAGTGCAGGGTCCATGCATCCACAACACGAACACCCCCTTTTGCTGCAGTACCTGGAATCTTTTGACTGTGTCTTCATTTTTCAGAAATTTCAGAAAATTTTTATCATAAACTAGAGGTCTAGCTTTGAGTTGAATAGCTTACTTACACCAACTTGGTTACATCTAAAGCTAGTCCCTAATATTAGGATTTTATATTGTATCTACATAACACCAGAGTATAGTGCGGGTGGCCATGAAGGGGGCTGCCTCTGCTGAATCTGTGGATGAACAGTCTGAACTGCGATCACTCCCACCCAATCGTGAGTGCTGAATCTGCTCCAGTTTCCCATGTGAGGTAAGCTCCAATCAACAGGCAGAGAAAGGCGTATTAATCTTGAAAAAGCAATCCAGAAGATGCAAACAGTAGGAAAAACAGTCATTAAACACTTCAATCTCAATCATGTTTTTGGAAAGGTTAGGAGGAAAAAAAAAAAGAGAGTAGTATTTCAGCCACTGGGTGTCTCTCCTGCTCTACATACATAAATGTCACTAGTTACTTCTCTCATCCAGGTGAAAAAGCATGTTTAGACTTCAGGAAGAGAAGATCAAATAACTGAAAAGGCATAATCTCTTTTTAAACTCCTTACATAGAAAGTATTCCAGCTTTAGAAATAATGGGACGATAAGCCTGGGATTGTTATAGTAATAGAACAAGACAGAAAATACGCTAAACGTATCATCATTGTGAGTCAGTAAAATTCTTTATGTGGTCCGGTCTTTTGAATCTTAGTTTTTATTTTTCCTTCTTAGTATAAAGAATTAAATATGGCATTCTTTTGTTTTATTTACTTAAAATACTTTACAGAGTATCCATTACAAGATAAAGTTTCAGACTCCATCAGGTTACAAATCCATGACGAAAAGAAAATCCTCAGACTATTTACTGAGTAATCAGAATAATATAGGAGGAAGGTACTTGTGAAAAGAAGACCTATGTCAGTAGCACAAAACAGGATTATTCAGTATTAAATGTACCTTCCATTAAAGTTAACATTATAAGCAACAAATTTCTTTTCATTCAAATGATATATTAAATAACTTGAACTAGCTCAGGACATTTGTGTCCTATACTTAATATTCATTCATTATTCTTATCTTGACCCTGTCCACAAGACAGTCTAAAG
Organism: Callorhinus ursinus; assembly: GCF_003265705.2. Classification (NCBI taxonomy): domain Eukaryota; kingdom Metazoa; phylum Chordata; class Mammalia; order Carnivora; family Otariidae; genus Callorhinus; species Callorhinus ursinus. The sequence continues at coordinate 10,936,606 of NW_027397069.1, forward strand.
ATAAAATGCTGATTCTGCATGCAGTTCTCTTAAATAAATCCCCTCTAGAAAAAAGCAGTCTGTTTTTTTCTCCTCAGTGATCAACTTTATTCTGTCACCATCCTTCACAAGAAAACAATCTATATTTGTTCACTGTGAAATTAAATTCTAATTATAAGACAGGTGGGTACTAAATATTAATGCTCACCTATATACAAAAGAAAAAAACTACTGTCAAATGAGCATGCAACAGGCAGCAAACGTATATGTTATAAGGAAATGTGTAGATTTTAAGGCAAGCTTAATGTGAAGAAGCACTGGCAATATTCAGCAGGAAGAAAACTTACAGGACAGCTTCAAAAAACAGTTCCAGCTACATGATGGGAGATGGGAGAAAAGAGGGTAAGAAAAGGAGAGAGTCACTGGGTGGAACACTCCTGCCTACCCCAACGTGCACGTGACCCGCAGTGTTTCAAGATATATCCTGATTAGCCTCAACTGACCACAGCAATTCCAACACCCCTGCCAATAAGAGGTAAGCCTAACCCTGTACTCTGACATATTAATCTACTCTCATCTCTTCCCGACACCTTCACTTACATTTGTCTTATGATGTTGTAGAGCAAGGGCACGTGACCTAGCTCTGGCCAGTGAAACCTGACGAGGGGCTTCTGAGAAAGGTTTCCTTGCTCTCAAAAAAGAGATACTGAATATTGTCATTATCTGGATGTGAAGCTCACAAAGTGAACTGCAGTTGCCCTTGAACGTGAAGGAGCTAGCCTAACGACAAAGCTGACAGTCAGAAGATAGGAGGGTACAGAGATGCTGAATAAACCACTGTGAAGAAGCCTCAGAAATTCTTGTTAAGTAAGAATCTAATTTCCTTAGTTTATACCGCTTGCATGAAAGTTTTATAGTACTTTAAATCAAAAGCATTCCAACATGTTACCAGAGCTAATATCTGGAATCTTAAAAACAGTGAGATAGCAGATGTGACAAAGAATAATATTACAATATTATTCCGATGAAAACCAGCCTACTTTAGATGATAATGCTTTAACTTTCGGGATTCTGAGTACTTGTTTTGGTCTCTAACAAGAGCACAAATATAGTCAATGAAGATTCTAATTTTTTTAAGAAGCAGTTTTACTTTATTCTCCCTTAAAACATAATATTCCCATGTAGTATTTTGTCAAGTGGCATCATCCTCGCCTTAGTGTTTTTTTTAAACCTAGACCAATCTGTAAAATATGAGATTAACCAAAGTCTGACAGATACAAAATACATAATTTGTTTCAAAGAAAACAAATTATAAAATCTAACCAGAATAACATGTAACATTAATTGCAGCTATCTGCACCAGGTTATTCTAATTCAAACTCCTTAAACATACAGCTTAATAGTCAATTATCAGTAAAAACCATAGCAAATCAATTTTCCCTACTCAGGGCAGAAAATTAGACAAATAAGCAAAAGTTTCTAAAATAAACTAACTGGGGATTATTCCCTGGAAAGAAATTCCATACGTGAGGCTACAGAATAGGAAGAATCCCTCTCAAGGCTCTACTGTAAAACCAATATAACAAAGCAATGTGGGATATGGACTTTTTTTTAAGATTTTATTCATTTATTTGAGAGAGAGAGTGGGAGAGATCACGAGAGGGGGGGAAGAGCAGAGGGAGAAGGAGAAGTAGACTCCCCGCTGAGCAGGGAGCCCAATGTGGGACTTGATCCCAGAACCTGGGATTATGACCTGAGCTGAAGGCAGATGCTCAACCAACTGAGCCACCCAGCCACCTGGGATATGGACTTTCAGATCACTGGTTCCGCACATTAGAATCAATTTGGAGCTTCGACAAACCACAGTTGCCTGGCTTTCACTCCAAAACCAAATCCATCTGAGTCTCAGGGGGTGGACATTTGTATTTTTTTTAAAGCTCTCCAGATGCACAGTGATGGGTTGTGGGCCACTGATTTAGCCTTTGATGTAGAACTAATCATATGTCATGGCAATGTAGAATTAATCATATTTTAAGGGTTTCACATACCTTAATCAATAAAATGATGTGATCCCTAGGAATTAAGCCAGCCTTTAACAACTGAATACTTCTGAGTATGTCTGGCACTTGTAAATAATCAATCCCCACAGATTAGCCTTGCACAGAATCATGCTTAATGAAAATACATACTGTAGGAGGCTCTGTCCCTCATTTAAATATTATTGGTGACATGACCATGTAACTTCCTCCATTCTAGTATAAGACAGATTTTAAACATAAACATAAGCATCAAATCAAAATCAGTCTTGGAGAAGGTAGGTCAGAAGGAGTCCGGACTAAGAGCTGAATTAGAATGGTTCCTGTGAACCCTAAAGAAAAAGCTAACCATAATTCAGGATGCTGGAAAAAAACACTGGAAGACGTGGGCAAGGTTCAGGGTGAGCCTGGGCAAGTATGGCTGACATTCAGTGGCCCAAGGGTGGTACAGGCCACAGATGTGATCACTCTATGGCCTACAGTCTATGTTCAGATGTCTAATCGGGAATGAGGAAAGTGACCAAAAATGGGAGCCTGGATAAGGAAGCAAAAAAAAGTGTATCAGGATCTAGTAGAGTCTCATGGGTCCACAAAATAAATAAAACAACCTCTTGAGCTACAGGCAAATTGCCAGGAAGGCAAGAAGGGAAAGGGCTTTTGGACCAACTGCACTATAGGCTGTAGTGTTTGCACACACAGTGAATGCAGCAGAGTATTACTTCCTGTTGAGCCTTTACCAGTCCTAAAAATAACTGTCATATGAAATAATAAAGACTTACGGATAAAAGGGAACTTACAAGCAATTTAATCCACCTGTCCATCCAAAGCGATCAGTTAGACCTGGGTTTCACTGATGCCTTTCCAAACTACAGAAAATAAATGTCAACATCTTTTATAAAGATTAAAAAAATGGGGCCCCTGGGTGGCTCAGTCGGTTAAGCATCTGACTCTTGATTTAGCTCAGGTCATGATCTCAGGGTCGTGGGATTGAGCCCCATGCTGGGTTCTGTGCTGGGGGCTTGGAGCCTGCTTGGGATTCTCCCTCTGCCTCTCCCTCCCCCCTCTAAAATAATAGTAATAATAATAATAAATAAAGATAAAAGAAATGGTAGGACTGAATTGACTTTAATTTTTTTTTTAAAGATTTTATTTATTTATTTGACACAGCGGGGTGGGGAGCAAGCACAAGCAGGGGGGGAGCGGCAGGCTGAGGGAGAAGCAGGCTCCCCGCTGAGCAAGGAGCCCAATGTGGGGCTCGATCCCAGGACCCTGGGATCACGACCCGAGCAAAAGGTAGCCACTTAACCAACTGAGCCACCCAGGTGCCCCTGAATTGACTTCCAATAATGATCCATACTGATCCAAAGTACTGTTAGGTAAAATTTAACCTTTAAATTCGCTTGCATTCAAAAGTAACTCAAGTAGCTTACCCTTCTGTCATTTCCTTCACAGAAAGAACTTTTAAATTTAACTATTTAAAAATGTTTGGCTCTCCATTCTGTTGCTATGTAAATATTTTTTTCAGACTAGAAGATATTAAAAAATATTTATCTCTTCATACATTAAGTTACTGGTGACCTACTGTCCATAACACATGCCCCTTGAGTTACATTTCTAGCTGTAGCAATTTACACTTTGAATTAAACAATCAGTTGCATCTAATGTAGCCTCAATTTCTTTCTACCTGCACCCACTCACCTTGATGGCCAATGAGATTTAATGGGATTAAATTTCTAAGCCGACTGATTCTTCAGATGGGTAATGAACTCATTAAGAAGCAAACTCCTAGTCCTCTTCTTTGATAGACATCCTACAATCTTAGTCTCCATTCTGACATGTCAATTTACAAATCTGCTATAATACTGGTATAGCATGTTTACCATTAATCACAAGAAGTCGTTCATTTCTGTTTGGGCTATGAATCTTACTTCTGTAGGGCAATACGCAGCCAACCCTAAAATTTTGATGAAATATTTTATGGGAGTAAAACAGATTTTGGAAAACATTATAAACTTTGATCATTCCTAAAATGGTTGCAAGCTCCCATGAAGACAATCCCTAATCTCTTTAAACAACTTGGTGAAAGGACAGCCATAGAAAATAGTGAAGTTTCCATCTCGCTTAAAAATTGATTTTCCTGGGGAGGGTATGTGCTATGGTGAGCACTGTGAATTGTACAAGACTGTTGAATCACAGATCTGTACTTCTGAAACAAATAATGCAATATATGTTAAGAAAAAAAAAAGAAGAAGATGATAGCAGGAGGGGAAGAATGAAGGGGAGTAAGTTGGAGGGTGAGACAAACCATTAGAGACGATGGACTCTGAAAAACAAACTGAGGGTTCTGGGGGGGTGGGGGGATGGGTTAGCCTGGTGATGGGTATTAAAGAGGGCACATTCTGCATGGAGCACTGGGTGTTATGCACAAACAATGAATCATGGAACACTACATCAAAAACTAATGATGTAATGTATGGTGATTAACGTAACAATAAAAAAAGTTTTTAAAAAATTGATTTTCCTTTCTCCCACTCCCACTCCCCCTGCTTGTGTTCCTGCTCTCGTTATCTCTCTGTCAAATAAATCTTTAAAAAAAACCTGATTTTCCAATTTAGATTGCTCAATTTATTAGCATTTTTCTGTTTATAAAAATAATGCTAGGTTATCATAAAACCCACAAAAATGTTTAGAATGCACAGAGAAAACTAAAAATCTATAATTCTACTCCCCAAAATAGAGAAACAATCTACTAATATTTTTGAACTTCTTTCTGCTTAATTCTCTGCATTTTTTAACATACTTGAAATTGTAAAATATAAAAATTTAGTGTTCTGCTTTTCTAACTTAATAGTACGGCTATTATTAAAATGCTGTAAGAGGATTCACTTACCATCTGCATACTGTTGGACACAAGTTGTTTTTCATTTTTAATATTCAAAAAACATAACATGAAGATATTTGTGCACAAGTTTTTTCTATATTTAGGACAGCTATTTAAGTATATATTCTTACCAGATTCTCCAGCACTAAAATGATCAAATGGATTCCCTTCAGCATCTGGGTTTAGTAACATCATTTCAAATGGGATCTCTTCCGCCTGAGAATTCTCATTGTCATTTTTGCATGTATACTTGTCAGCATAAAACACGTGCCACGTTTGTGGATATGGAACCTGGGACACGGTCAGATTATGTTCAGTCTGATTCATGGTCACTTTAAAGAGAAAGAAAATAGCACTTTCAAAGCAAAACTCTCAAATATATTCATTGTTTCAGTCATATAATCAACTCAGAGTTAGAATTCTTTTGTTTTGTTCTGTCTTAAAAATCAAAGCCCTGGTGTAGTACTGAATAAGGCCTGTAAATCATAAGGCAGATAAAAAATAATGTATCCTCAACAAAGGGGTCACTATAAAAGTACTGTGAAACACCCAAAATGAGTAGAATGGTTTCAATGAAGTTTTGAATCTGAATTTTAAATATTTCAAAGTTTTCAAGTAGATTAGTAACATTAAGAATTTTTTATTGTGGTAAAATATACATAAACACAAAAGTTACCATTTTAGCCATTTTGAAGCATACAGTTAGCTCTGTGGCATTAAGTACATTCACAATGTAACAACTTCATGACAACGGGTAACAACTACAGTGACATTTTGAAAATTATATCTGAGTTAAATTTAAAATGGAGCATTCAACTCAGGGATTCATTAGATTTAAAAACTATGACCCACAAATACTTTCAAAAGATTTTCCAAAATCTTTTTCTCATTGATTATTCTTTACAAAGGTACTGAAAGGAGAAACGTAGAAATTACCGGAATTTAAGAGTTGTTCTACTGGGTCAGGTCTACACAGTGGGGGGATGGGGAGGCTCATGTTGTAGCTGGCACTACACAGATCTGTGTTGAATCCTGGCTCCAATACTTACTTACCTTCTGTGTAAACTTGGGCAAGTTATATAAGTAATGACACTTTCTTCATCTGTAAAATGAAGATAATACTTAGAGCAAAGAGTTGATGGAAGGACTAAGTTACATGAGTCATTTACCACGATACCTATCATACAGTAAGTGCCGAATAAAGATTCTCTTTTTCCTTTCTTTGAAACAAGGTAGTTATACTAATAAATGGTTCTTTTTTTTATTATGTTCAGTTACCCACTGTACAGCACATCATTTGTTTTTGATATAGTGTTCAATGATTCATTAGTTGTGTGTAACACCCACTGCTCATCACAACACATGCCCTCCTTAATACCCATCACCCTGTTACCCCATCTCCCCACCCTCTCCCCTCTGAAACCCTCAGTTTGTTTCCTGGAGTCCAGAGTCTTTCATGGTTTGTCTCCCTCTCTGATTTCTCCCCCTTCAGTTTTCCCTCCCTTCCCCTATGGTCCTCCTTATGTTCCACATATGAGTGAAACCATATAATTGTCTTTCTCCAATTGATTTATTTCACTTAGCATAAACCCCTCCAGTTCCATCCATATCGATGCAAATGGTGGGTATTCATCCTTTCTGATGGCTGAATAATAATTCCATTGTATATATATGTACCACATCTTCTTTATCCATTCATCTGTTGAAGGATATCTTGGCTCCTTTCACAGTTTGGCTATTGGGGACATTGCTGCTATCAACACTGGGGTGCATGTGCCCCTTCTTTTCACTGCATCTTTATCTTTGGGGTAAATACCTAGTAGTGCAATTGCTGGATCATAGGGTAGCTCTATTTTTAACATCTTGAGGAACCTCCATACTGTTTTCCAGAGTGGCTGCACCAGCTTGCATTCCCCCAACAGTGTAAGAGGGTTCCTCTTTCTTCATATCCTTGCCAACATTTGTTGTTTCCTGTTTTGTTAATTTTTGCCGTTCTAACTGGTATAAGGTGGAATCTCATCGTGGTTTTGATTTGTATTTCCCTGATGGCTAGTGACGTTGAGCATAATAAATGGTTCTCAATCCAGGGTAATTGTGCTCCCCTCCAGTGCATTTGAGAATGTGTAGAGACAGTTCTGTTGTCACAATAGTTAAGAAGGTCCTTGGAGGGAGGCTGTGCTAAACTTCAAGCAATCCAAGGTAAAGTTTCATACAATAAAGACCTGTTCCACCCAAAATGCCAATAGCACCCCCTTTGAGAAACACTAATGATGTCTAAGATGCCTTCCAAATCTGAAACTATGATTCTGAGGCACTCACTAACACTACCACGAAGCTGTAGGAGAGTAGTGTCTCAAATGCTATGTATAATAAAAAGAGTAAAAAGAGTTAGACGAGGAAGTCTTGGTGCTGTTACTTAATAACCTTGCAGCTCAGCAAATAAATTGCTTAACCTCTCGAAATGTGTTTCTTCAGTAGTAAAATTAGGATACTGACTGTTTAACACAGAGTTCTCATGAGGAGCAAATGAGACAGTATCTGAAAATCCTATGTAAAGAGCTTGATTCTATACAAAGTAGAGTATTCTTAAAATATAAGATTATTCCCAATTCTAGATTGCCCCCATAGCATGCCAGTTAGTCTTGATCTTTTTCTCAATTGAAGAAAAATGCTTTTTAATAAACAAAAGACACTTTCTGAGATAAACGTGGGGATCTGCACTGGGGCATTATGAACTTATTCATTTTCATGGTGTCATAATGGTATTGTTATTATGGAGAACTGCTCATGACACCCACAGCTTATTTTCTTATGCCTTGATTAAAAACAAAAATCACACACACAAATGTAAAGCAAATGTAACAAAATATTAACAATTACTGAATCTAAGCAAAGGATATATGGATGTTAGTTGTACTACACTTTCAACTTATCTTTATGATTGAAAACTTCCCAAATAAAATGTTAAAACGCTATTTATAAGTTGTCTTTATAAATGAGATATGGATTTGTCTAGTCAGGATTCAAATTTTGAGGACTTAGACTTTACAACTGGGAATTTCATTAAAAGTAGTTAAAGGGGACAAGATGATTTTTATTAACAATGCTACAGCATTTTTTGGGGGGGCTATATTAATTTAGCTGACATTTATACTACTGTTTTTGGTTTATTTTTTTACTGTATAGCTTCTTGAAAAATGTAGCAAAGACTCTACTTTCTGTTAAATATCTGAAGACCTTTAATAAGAATTCAATATATGATCAATAGTGGCTCAGAAATCAGGCTTTTGAAATATGCAGCTCACGATTACATAATCTGGACTTTATAATATAAAGGTTCTGATAAGTTGCCGTTTTATCACTTGCACTTTTTTCTTAGATAAAACAACATAAAAATTAACCATTACATTTTACCAATATACTTTTTAATGTTTCATTTTCAATTATGCAGATTTACATAAAATAAAAACAAAAGTGTGCTTCAAAAAGTGATATTGGCCTTCAGTTATTTGTCTTGTGGCCTTTTTTAGCAAGCCTGGGAAACAAGAATCTTGACAAAACTGTATGTTCATTGTTTTTGAGACAAAAGACTACCACACAGCATACATAGTCCATGCTGATGTAATTAATATCTCACATATTAACAAAACTTGAATTGCAGAGAATGGTGTCACCTGGCTAGCTGCCCAATCATGTTATAAAAGAAAATGCACAGAATAATAAAATGCTAACAGCTTTAAATGATTTATAAAATACACCAAATGTACAAAAGGAATTACTGTGTGTGATATAAAAAGACAATACTGAAAATGTTTTATAAGCAAAATATTTAGCTCTTGTAACCCAAACCTCCTTGTTAATTTTTTTTTACATAAAGTCATAATTTTCAGTGCTTTTAAATGTCTCATTTGCTTTCTTTAAAAACCTGCAAAATAGTTTTTATCATTTTTAAAAAATCTGATGTTTTATGACTTTACTGAAAGAGGAAAAAGGAAGACTGAAAAATAATTTCTCAAACATTAATTTGGGGAAATGTGTACACACAAGCAACATTCGACACTACAGAATTTTTCAAATCTGCTAGTCTTTTCACAGTTCACAGCAGCAGTAAGGTTTTACATAGGAGTTTGGCATAGTTAATGAACTCATTACCAAGTAGGTGAAAGGCTATTAATTCTTAAAAGTCTCATTAATGGCCAGGAAATGAGAATTATTTCTACAAGAAATTATTTAAAAATACGTGGTACAACTACATTGTCATGAATTTAAGGATATGCTTTTTGTTTCAATGCACCAAAGCTCCTGAATAATAACATACTATAAATATGACAGCTAATATGTAAAAGTTAGAGAATATTTCTTAAGACTTGGCTTTTGTTGCTGGGAAAAGAGTTGATGAAATTTGCAGAAAGCAATATATATATCACCAGTATTTAATTTATTCCAGGTCCCAAAATTTAACAAAACAATCTTCATTCCTCACAAATTCCTGTTTCCTGAGATCTTCCATTCCAATAATTTCAAAGAATACTCAACAGAAGAAGAATAGAGAAGAAGGAAAAATAGCCTAAGGAACAACTGCAAGAGGTTTTTGGAGGCTGCAGCCTTATATATGTATATATGCAACTCCATCCTAAAGAGTTATAATTAGAATCACAGCAGTTTAGGACTTTCAGGAACCATAATGAAAACTTACCAAACTTTCTTGTTGTACAGATAGCTAAAGTGAAGCTCAAAGAAAACTGGCAGTGATTCTCAGTTTAGCAGTCTTTCCACTGCACTGTGCTCTCTCCCTGCACACGTAAGGTCTGCGACTGAAGGTATATGACTGATAGAAAATTTATGTTTTTGCAAGTGTACACAGTATATAGTATAACATTAACGACATAATATAAAAAACTAAATTCCTACAGCTCAAAGCTTTAAATTGCCTGTTAAGTTTTTACTGGAAGAAAAAGACCAAATACAAAGCAATCAACCTACCAACCAGATATGAAAAGTGCCAAATACAAAGCAATCAACCTTGCAACCCAAAAAAACCCCTCAATCTCTTCCACAAATGGTGTTGGGAAAACTGGACAGCTACAACCAAAAGAATGAAACTGGCCCACTCTCTTACACCATACACAAAATAAAATGGATTAAAGACCTAAGTGTGAGACCTGAAACCATAAAAGTCCTTGAAGAGAACATGGGCAGTAATTTCTCTGATCTCAGCTGTAGCAACATTTTTCTAGATATGTCTCCTGAGGCAAGGGAAATAAAAGCAAAAATAAATTACTGGGACTACCTCAAAATAAAAAGCTTCTGCACAGTGAAGGAAACAATCAACAAAACAAAAAGACAACATGGGAGAATATACTTGCAAATGACATATCTGATAAAGGGTTAGTATCCACAATATATAAAGAACTTATAGAACTCAACACACCAAAAAACCACAAATAATCCATTAAAAAAAGGGCAGAAGACATGAACAGACATTTCTCCAAAGAAGACATACAGATGGCCAACAGACACATCAAAAGATGCTCAACATTATTAATCATCAGGGAAATGCAAATCAAAAACACAATGAGCTATCACCTTGCAACTGTGAGAATGGTTAAAATCAAAAACACAAGAAATAACAACTGTTGGGCGCCTGGGTGGCTCAGTCGTTAAGCGTGTGCCTTCGGCTCGGGTCATGATCCTAGAGTCCTGGGATCGAGCCCCACAGATGGGTGGAGGGATGGGTGAAAAAGATGAAGGGGATTAAGAGAACATTTATCATGATGAGCCCTGAGCAATGTACAGAGTTGTTTAATAACTGTATTATACACCTGAAACTAATATAACACTGTTTAACTATACTGGAATTAAAATAAAAAAACAAAAATGAAAGCCCTTCAAGCCCTAAGCTCTATGACAATTCATCCTACAAACAGTAAACTAAGCACTAGGGTATGGTAAATTTTCATTCTCATACTACCATGTAACTAACATTCATAGTACTTATCACAATTGCAATTTCACATTTATTCACACTGATCAGATTCATTTCTGTTACTACCACTAACCTTAAGGATGAAAAGAGTATATTTTGGTCCCTGATTTATCACAAGTGCCTTGCCTAGTATGTGAAACAATGGAAGTGCTCAGTGAATGAGTGAATGAGTAGACCAAAAGAGCCCTGCTGCTCTGACTGATTTCATAACAAACACATAAGATGTAAAGTGGTAACTATAATATGTGCTGTGGGAGAGAACAAGCTATAAAAACTCAAGTGTCAACTTAGTATTGGAAGGGCCAAAGAGGAAGGGAAGAACAAACAAAGTCTGTGCAAAGGCCCAGGATAGCACTGAAATAAAACAAGCCTACAGATAAAATGAGGGAGGAGGGGACAGTGCTGTGAGATGGAACGGAGGGGGTAAACAATGGCTAGACCCTGATGGCTTTGCTGGTCAGGTTAAGGAGATCTGTCTTTGTCCTAACAGCAAAAGAAAATGAGTGGAGTATTTCAAGGTGTGGTGAAGAAATGAACGTGACATGATCAAATCCGCTGCAGAAAGATCACTCTGGTTACAGGGGGCACGAGCATGGCTGCAGTGGCCGGAGAGGAGACTACTGCAACAGGCAAAAGATTATGGCAGCCCAGATAACAGGGTGGGGGCAGAGACACAGAAAAACAGATGAATTCCAGAGATATTCAGAAGTCACTTACTGACAAACTGGAAGAGGATGGAGAGGTCAAAGAGGGAGTGTTGGAAGACTCCCTGGATTCTAGCTTGTTTATTGGACAGATGGTGGTGCCAGGTCCTGAAACAAGGAACACTGGAAGAGGAAGAGAACCAGGTTTGGATGGGCAAGATGATGAACTGGTTTTGGACATTATAAGGAGTGGGAATGTAAGGCTAGAACTTTTTATCCATATGTGGAACATTTAGATGACCAAATTGGTAGAGAAAGGAAAAGATAACTGATAATGAACATTTGCACAAATTTCCCAGGTGAAAAAACAAACAAACAAAACGAATTTCCCAGGTAAGTTCTGAAAATCAGGGGAAAGGTAAAATGTTTATGTAACTGTCTCTTTGATGTCTGAATCTAGTCATTCAAGACTTCTTCAGCATACTGTCAATGTCATCTCGTTAATCTAGATAAGAGATCCCCACAAGAGGTGGCAAGGATTGGGGGGCTTCTACTCTTTTTTTTTTAAACAATTTATTTATTTATTTGAGAGAGAGAACATGAGGCGGGGGATGGGGGTGGGAGAGGGGGAGAGAGAATCTCAAGCAGACTCCACGCTAAGTGTAGAGCCCAAAGTGGGGCTCTCTTGCAACCCTGAGATCATGACCTGAGCCGAAATCAAGAGTCGGATGCTCAACCAACTGCGCACCCAGGCACCCCGCACCCCGCACCCCAGGGGCTTCTACTCTTGTCCCTATTCAGCCAGCTGCCTTATGAGGGACCCAGAGAGCTGATGAGACTAGGAAGACTAAAAGTTCAGAAAATGGCAACGTTTTACTTGACTAGATTAAAAGAAGATTAAGACTCACTGATATGCAAAACATGGTAGGGGAAATGGGGGGGAAATAGGGGGAAAAGAGAGGAGAGAGATAATTCCTACTTTTTCTCATGGATGCTTCACATTTCTAATATCGCCTACAACCAACTAACTTCCAAGGGGTAAAATGGGTAGCATGGTATATGCCCTTCATTTCTACAGAAATTAAAAAGAGTTTCACTGATTCTGGATACTGCACCCTAATACTTGGGAGAGTGCTGATGAGAATGGAAGGGTTCAAGGACACAGGCAACTAGGATAAAAGCAGAGCTTCTCCAGAAACAAATCTAGAAGTTTACAAATGATGTGGTACTGGTACATCCTAAAATGACATACTTTGTCACCATATGACTAGGTCCCATGTTCCAATAACATGTTGCAAAACAGCACCACTTGGGCTAAATCATACAATTAATGAGATAATGCATATTTAGTGCTTAGCTCAGTGCTAGCAGATAATAAGCATTCAACCAATGCTATTATTCACCCCATGCTCCCGCTGGGCCAGAATATACCATACTGGTATGAAGTATGCGACTTACCGGTAAGAAGTCCGAATGAAGTAAAGTATGCCTTTATACACTGTCCGGATATTTTTCAAAAATTTTCAATGAGGAGGGGAGAGGCATTCTCTCCTTTGATCAAGGAAAGCTTTAGCTTAAAATGCACTAGACAAAATGTCATCACAGTGTGATGTGTCATGAAACATCTTGGTATGAAAACAAAGATTTCAACATTCAGGAGGAAAAAAAAAAACGTATCTAATGATCAAAGAAAAAAGGATATACTCACTTGTCAACTGAGCTTTGGATAATTTTTCACCACAACTATAACCATGACTGCTGTCCTGTAGCTTTAGCCATTCCTGGGCTTGGAACAGGTAGAGTTTAGCTTCTTTTCCAACAGCTACTGCTATATTGTTGATTCTGACACACAGAAGAGCATGGTCACCTTGACATTAAAACAAAAATTATTAACTAGTTTGGTCTTGTATGGAACTAACACGGTAAGACAATTCAACCCCTCTATCAAAACAGGAATTTAAAGAGCACAGAGTTTTTCTTTTTTAATTTAAATTCAGTTAATTAACATATAGTGTATTATTAATTTCAGAGGTAGAGCTCAGTGATTTATCAGTATTACAGAATACCCAAGCACAGTTTTTCTTAAATCTCACTTAACTAGGTAGATCACACTGGAATGAGCATCCCATTCAGGTGCAAAAGACTATTCATATTAATTATCCAAATTAATGTGTGGTATCTCCTTACACTTCCAATGAAGAGTGATGCCATTTCACTGAATAAACAGCAACACCTGCTGTATCTGGACATTCACTATAACAGAATTTTTGCCTCGTTTTACAACCACTCCACGTCTTTAATATTTGTTCATAAACTATATACAGAAATTTCCCACCAAAGTTTTTATTTTCTAATATAACATGTGTGTTAATATTGTACTTTTAATGTAAAAACTTGGCATAGCTAATAGCAAGAAAGTTTAAACAAATTAGTCTGGGGGTAGACATTTTCCACCTGATAAAAAATTTGACATCTGTGACTTTTACAAAGGAACCTGCAGAACAATAGATGGTGTGAGACATTATAGAATGAGCCTGGCTGCACACACTAAGCACATTTAAGGCCCCGAACAGAAATGGCAAAAAGTAGTTGCCTCTAGGGAAAGGGACTCTGGGTGAGGAGAAGTAAAGCAGGAGACTGTTTTCATTTTAAGATCTCTTCTGGGCTGTTGTCATGTTTATTATAATTATCATTTTGATTAAACATTTTAAATAAATTTAAATGTACAGTATGTATCAAGGGATGTCCAAGTCTCCTACATAAATTGATTACATTATAAATTATCCAAAATTTTAAGAAGTGACGCGAAGGCTTAACATCTTAAATCGCGTTCTGAGTTAGTCTATTATTTCGGTATAATATAGTTTTATTATTTTACTGAATTCAAATTCACTGAAGACTGGTAATAATAAAAAACATATATACACACACACATAGAAAGAGCGTGTATGTGTGTTAATACACTTGGAACACTCAATTCCTCAATCTTCACTGAGATATCTGGATTTCCTACCTATGTTTCTCCTCCATGTTTACCATGGGTTGTCTGAGTCCCTCTGCTAGTGATAACCCACGTCATAGCTTCCATATATCCCAGATTTTCCAGCACTGTCCAGCTTGTGCCATTTATTGTAGTGACTTTGCTATCACTGTCAATACTCCAAGTACAGTTATAGACAGCTGACTTAAGAAAACTAAAAATGTGAACTAAAATATAATCAAGTGTTTTTAGAGTTTCTTCTTCACCTAAGGTCTGTGCCACACTAGATTTTGGAAAACTGGGGTGCATTCCTTTTCTCAACTATTTTAAACACTCTGATTTAAAAAAAAACCTTCAGGTTCCCCTCCCTTTACACCACCAATTCTGTAATTTTGCAATACTTTAAATTCCTTTCCTACCCCAAAATAGCTTCTTGTTTCTATTATCTTCTCTTAAGAATCCTCCCTGGGACAACAATCTGACAGTGCATCTTTTAATGCTAAAAACTGTGTTAAGGATACCAACCTCATCAAGGCAAATAATTATTTGCAAAACAATACCAGTCAAATTCAGTACCAAAAGTATGTACCAAGAAAATCACTTAAATTTCGAAAGTGCAAATAAAGCAAAAATTAGAATGAATTGCAAATTCATTCATTTAAGACTAACTGATTTTTGAGGGAAACCAGGAAGGAAGCAGTTCTCCTTTCAGAAGGGCCAGATACAAATGATGAAGATTCCAGGACACACCTACATGCATTTCTGTCAAGTGACTTCTAGGCCTCCTGGTCCATGGTAAATCTACTCCTTTAGTAGTGGAGGAACCAAACTGTCCCAGCAATTGTGACCACCAGATTAGCAGGTATTTTATTTGGTTTCCCAAACCTCTCTGCTTCAAGTAGGTTTTAGCAAATTATCTTAAAAACAAAGACTGAACCCAGGGAAATCTAAGTTCTGGAGCTTAAATGCACACGTTAAGTACAGTGCCTTAAGTGTATATAATCAGGCTGAGACAGGAGTGAGCAAACGATGCTCCCTTGAGGGAAGGATCTCGAAAGATGCAGCAGAGGAAGTCCTCCATACTTTCGTTCGCGTGCGGAAGGTGGGGGAAATGGTGTTTCAAGTGCAGAATACAATCACTAATCGGGGGAGGGTGCTGACCAGGGAGTGGGGCACTGCAACAGCAGGGTTGGCATTAACGCATCCCTCGATTCCCGCAGCTGCGGTCGGGGGTGGGCCGCCGGCGACGCGGGAAGCGCAGGTGGGGCCGGGGGCAGTCCCCCGCGTCGCCGCCGCCGGCTCCAGGCCTGCCCCCGCGAGGCGGGGAGGCGCGGAGGCGCGGAGGCGCGGCCCGCGGATGGGCCCACGCGCCTGCATCCCGCTCCCCGCCCCGCACCTACCGTGGAACTCGAAGTGGCCGATGCTCTGGCCCTCAGCGTCTCGGGCCGCGGCGCTGCTGAAGCTACCCCGCAGGGTCTTACCCTGGCTGCCCGGCGGCCACCAGCAGCAGGTGAGGGCCACCGCCAGCAGCCGCAGGGCTCCCATCCCCCCCCACTTCCCGCTTGGCACCCACACCCCGGCCCTAACCGCCTGCTGCCGCCTTCCCCACGTCGGCAGCCGGGGCTGAGGGAGGAGGGAGCAGGACCGGCGTCCCAGACCCGCCCCCGGAAGGCTGACAACCTATGTGGCAGGCCCCTCCGCCACGAGCCAAGTACACCCACCAATCAGAGGCCGAAATGGGCGGGACGTGCGGGGGCGCGCGTCCCATCACTCCCCAGCCTGCTGGCTAGTTCCCGCCTTTTTTATGGAGACTCAGAAAGATGCTGCTTCAGGTTACGGAAAAAGCCTTGCCCTCCGTCGTCCCCGGGCGGGGTGCTACTGCGCATGCGTGGGCTCGCCCGCAAGGCTCCCGAGGGCTTTCCGGGTGGGTTTGTAGGATTCAGGAAGAAATGAGGAGAACCGCGGGACGGCCACGGGTCTGATGAAGAAAGTTCCCGCAAAGCCCGAGGTGCCTGGCAACCTACTGAACGTAACGTTTCCGCTTTACTGTCTCAAAGACACCTCACTGTACATGTTCAAGTTTAACGCATGAATTCTCTTGGCACGTCTAACCGATTTTAACCTCTTAGGTTCCCTGTGTTCTTGAATTACATCGTCAGACAGCTGGGAAGTATAGCTTACATCCGTACATACAGTCATCTCAATGATTCTGGGCTGCGATGGTAGGAAGGAGCTGCCAATCTCCATATCCAGACCATTATGGTATCATCTTCCTTGGCCTGCGGCAAGTAACCTGCCACCAGTCTTAATTTTCTCCAGTTGGCCACACACAGCCCACCTCTACCCTAGAGCCACAGACAGCTAGAAAGCTATAGGAAACGAAATTTGACTGCATCACTTCCTTCAAAGGTTTTTGATCACCTGTAGTACACAAGTAAAACTCTTTAGAATATAGCTTTCGAGTCTCTCAAATTTCCATCTCGACTTTTTGGCTCCATCCTTACCGAGCCACTGTCAGTTCGCTGAACACTCCCAAGTTCTCCTCTCTGAGCCTGTAGCACTTGCAGATCCATTGTATTTAAGAAGTGAGACTATTATTAGATTGTATGCAGTTTTTCATTATTACATATAAGCAGTGTATCGGTGAACATATTTGTGTTTTTCTGCAATTATCTATATTATACATCATGGAATTTGGGCACATAGGTTATGTGCATTTGACCTTTTCCTATGTGTTACCATTTTGCCCCCGAAAAAGGTTGTAACAAATGACGTTTCCACATATACTGGGTATTCTCATTCTTCTTATACTTTGCCAAACATTATATGAAAAAAGAAAAATACCCCCAAGATATTTATTTATCCATTCAACATTAACTGATCATTTATTCTGTGCCAGGCCTGGTCCCACGGCCTTGGGATTATAGCAGGAAACAAAACAAAGCCCCTACCCCTTCTAGCCAGTACCAATGAGTAATTCAACATAAATGTTGATGACTGCTATGGAGAAAAAAGAAGGATAACGTTGTTAGGCCGGGCTGGGGTAGAGCTTGCTATTTTAATTGGGGTGGTCAAGGAAGGACTCTCTACAAGGGTGACTGACCCTCAATCTGAGAACTGAAGAAGTAAGGGTAGGGGCACCTGGGTGGCTCAGTCGTTAAGCATCTGCCCTTGGCTCAGGTCATGATCCCAGGTTCCTGGGATCGAACCCCACATCAGGCTCCCTGCTCCACGGGAAGCCGGCTTCTCCCTCTCTCTCCCACGCCCCCCTGCTTGTGTTCCCTCTCTCACCGTCAAATAAATAAATAAAATCTTGGGGGAAAAAAGAAGTAAGGGTAAAAACTAGGCAGACATCTGGGGAAAGGGCATCCAGGCCTGAGGAAAGTAGTAGGCCTGGCAAATTCAAGGAGAAACAAGGAGTGGCAGGCAGGCTGGGGCAGAGTGAGTACGAGCGAGAATAGTTAAGGGTAGGATCTAGGGACATCTTCACCATGATTGCCAGCAGCATGCATTGTCGGTAATAATATTAACAACAAAGCAGAAGGCATTTTGCCATTGCAACCTCCCATTTCCACACTTTGCAAGCAGAGAACTTCTGGTGTTAGCTCAACTGGTGAGCAATCTGTGGAAATGCTTTAGCAGTACAAGGACGAAAAGAAGGTAATCATTCATAACTCTGATCATCTGCGTATTAAGTAAAGCCCGATTTTATACTGGTGTCACCTGACACAAAAACGTTCCAGACCCCACTTCCCAGCCACCCCTCTTACCACGCCTAACGGGCCAGGTTTGGGCAGAGAAGAGATGCGGCTGCGCAGTAGCGCTGCGCCACCCGCGCACCCAGGGACCCCGCCCAGCCCGCAAGTGGGCGGGGATAAATCGGCCAGGCTCCGGAAGCTGCTGCCGCCTGCCCTACTGACGTGGCCGGGCAGCGGGACGCGTCGCCGAAAGTCGCGGTGGAAGTTACCTGCGGTGTACAGATCTAGCGCTTTACGCTGCCAGGCACTGCTGAGCTGGGAGATGTCAGCTGCAGGCCGGACGGAGCCCTTGGGTCCTCCCAGCAGCTTTGCGAAGCGGCTCCTGGTGACCGGGGGTGCTGGTTTCATGTAGGTAACGGCGCCGCTGGCCGAGTAGTGGCTCCCCAGAAACCCCAATCTCTTCCTGAGCTTCTGCTTGCTCTTGGCAACTTGGAACCAGCTTGGGGGCGGGGGGGTGTCTTAACGCACGAACAGGATCCCCCTACCTTCTTCCCCCTCTCCCGGTCCGCGAAGACGTGGTTCCTTTGAAACTGCGACTTCTTTAAGATGCCTCCCAACCAAAGCCAAAGTGCTGTGGTTCTGTCTGACTTCTCACCTGGCCCGGGATGCACCTGACACTCTTCTGAGTGCCCCCACATTGCAGTAAGCCTCTCACCAACTGCCCCAGCCTCCATCCCGCCCCCTCCGTACACAGAAAGGCCTTGTACGTATAAGCGCCAAGAAACAAGTTTTGGATTATAGTAGGACATTCATTTATTCAGCGGGCTTAAAAACAAACAAACAAACAAACAAACAAAAAACCCTCTTTTGGTGCTTTGACCTGGATGAGATGTGTGATGCCTCTTTCTCACACCCACATGCAATCAGTGAGTCCTCTTTCACTGCTTCTGAAGCGAACACTTCTCTCCCCTCCCCCCTCCTCTTCTAGTCCACATTACTGTCTTCTGCCTGGATTACTACTGTAGCTTCCTGATTGGTCATACTGCCTCCCCTCTTGTTCCCTTAAAGTCTGTTCTGCACAGAGAAGTCAGTGTTTATTAAGTAAGTTAAGTGCATAGAGTTTTACCCCAGTGGTTCCTGTCAAACTTAGAATACAATCCATACTCTTTAGCATATCTAGAAGACTCAAGTGTCCAGGCCCTACTTTTC
Organism: Callorhinus ursinus; assembly: GCF_003265705.2. Classification (NCBI taxonomy): domain Eukaryota; kingdom Metazoa; phylum Chordata; class Mammalia; order Carnivora; family Otariidae; genus Callorhinus; species Callorhinus ursinus. The sequence continues at coordinate 10,956,019 of NW_027397069.1, forward strand.
CAACCTGATCTGCCTTTCTGCCTCTTTGCTTTTCTGTACCTGCCACACTTAATCTTTTTGGAGTTCCTGGAATACATGAGGCCCATTCCTCTCCTCCTGTCTTGAGGCCTTTGCACTTGCTTCCCCTTTGGTTAGAGTGCTTGCATCTCTCAGTTCGGATGGTTACTTACATATCACCTCGTGGGACAGGCATTACCTGGCCATCCCATCTAAAATAGGCCCTTTCCCAACTCACTAATCACTACCTGAAGTCTGAAGTTATTTTGTGTATTAGTGTTTACTTGCTTATTGTCTGCATCCCCGCTCGAGAATGTCAACGGGATCACTCACCATCTATAAAAATGCCTGGCTTATTTTACAAAGGTCTTCAGTAGTTATTGAATGGACAAATGCATAGGTACCAACAGAAAACTCCCAATGTCTAGTGGAAGAGGAACATGGGAATCACCTCCCCCATTAAATCGCCTCTTCAAATCTGACAATAACTTGGAGGAGGGTATCAGACAGGCAGGGTTTATCTAATGAGAAGAGGGGCATGGGCATAAAAGGTTGGTCCTTGTGTGAGAGTGCCGGTCCCCGGAGGGCAAGTTCTAGTTGTGTGAGAGTGCTGGTCCCCAAAGGGCAAGTTCTAGAAAATGATGTGAAAGGGCTGTCAAGTACAAACTCTTGAGTTCATAATTTGGTCAAGGGCTGTCCTTGTTCGTGGGAGCCCAGTGTTTTTGTGTCTATGAGAAAATCTGGTGGCTCATCTCATTGACAGATGTCTCTGGTTCCACTTCAGGTCCTCGGAAACCCAGGAGCCACTATGGCTTTCTAAGGATGGCCTCAGCCATTATTAGCCTTGGAAACCGAGGTTTAATCTAGAACCTCCCAGAGGATTCTAGTTTATACCAGCAAATTCTTGTACCAAGAGATAGCAATTGCAGTAGGGTTACTGTGAACATAGACAACTCCCATGCTCATACTAACTTAAGTTTTGCATAGTTATACCTACAGTGTCTTAAAAGGTATGTTATAGTTTCAATCTATCTGTACTGACCTCCACCCATTGTATTTATCCTGCTTCACTCCCACACTCAAAGCACATGGACAAAATCATTTGGCTAAACTATTTTTTTCCTTATACCTAGGACCAGTAAATTCTCTTTTCTCCACGGTGCAAAGGGATATCGATATATCAATACCGATTATTGATACTGTTGAGAAAGTTAGTGAAAAGTGGGGGGTGGGGAAGGAGTGTATTCAGTGTCGTTATGTTATTTCTGTTATTTTGCAGAAACTTAAAGGTATCTTTGAATGTTTGCTAATACTCAACAGGTTATGGTAACATTTAAGAAATGTGAGGAATTTAAGGAAAAGGTTGTTTTCTACTAACACAATATACTTTTTTCTTAAAGCGCATCACATGTGATTGTCTCTTTAGTAGAAGATTATCCAAACTATATGATCATAAATCTAGACAAGGTGAGTTTTATAAAAATGAGCTTCATGCACTGACACTTATGTACATTTTTTAAAAGTATTAGAATCTTATCACGCTGATATTTTAATTTTTTATTTAGTCATTTTAACAACTTAGGGGCCTACATAGTCATGTGATCATGCTGTATTTAATCTTAGTCTTTTAAAAGTTTTTCATTACGATAGCCCATAAAGTGAAGGTTTTAAGTGCAGTATTTTTACCAAAAGAAAATCTTCAACCTAAATATTTAATGTAATCTTGTGATTATTAACCTTTTTCCAGAGTTGGGATACTCTCATTATTTGATTTTATAATTTTATTATAACTTATAATTTATTATTTTATTATAACTGCCACCTCCTGGAAAATTACACATTTACTTCTTAAATTAAAACTAATTTAGCTTTGAGGATTTTTCTGTAATAATTGAAGTCTCCCTGTAGAGTCTGAAAGCCATGATTGATAATCACTGGATTTTTGACTTTACACACAAGATGCAATTAGTTACCTTAGTTTCATAAAATGTAATAGTAAAAATCTATAGACAGAATAATCTGTAGGTCTTAACAATTTTTGCCTGCCTTACTTATCAGGGGCAGTAATTTTTTTCCCCCTTTGTATGGGGATTTACCAACAATTAACTCAGGAAACAGTGTAATGAGTTACAATATGCATAACACGGGTGTAATTGTTTTCAAGTACTAATTCCTTTGCAGTAAGAAATGGTAAGTTTTTCTGGTGGCTGGGGGCAAATCTGGGCAGAAAAATTTTTTAAAGGAGGGGTTTCTAAAAAGTAATTTTTTTTGTATTTTGAAAAGGTAACAAAATGGCATGGTTTTTGTTTTTTACTTTTTAAGATATCGGAGACTTCTTCTAAAAACACAAAGAACAAACACTTTAAGAAGACATGTTTTTATATTATGATCAGAACATCTACAGTCTTTAGAATATTTTATAGGAAAAACTATTACCACTTTTTGTGTTGTTTTCTCCCTCTCCCTCACTTACTTGTTTTAAGCTGGATTACTGTGCAAGCTTGAAGAATCTTGAAACCATTTCTAATAAACAAAACTACAAATTTATACAGGTATGAAACTTTTCTTATAATTACATAATTATTATGGTGTGTCTCTTTAGCCATTCAGACATTCTATCTTTCTACTTCGCAAGCTTGTGTAATGTGGGCTTGGAAAGCATGCTTATTAAAGACCTTTTGATTTCCAGAAGTACCATGTGCTATAGAGAATACTGATTTTAGATGAATACCACTATAAAGCTGCATGTGATATTTGGTGCCTTGGCAGATCTATGGGGAGGTGATTGAACTTACATGGTTTATGATTTTTAGGTCCTCACTAGCCTTAATGAGACCTTGCTGGGATTTAAAGAGATTCGTATAAAGGGGACTGTTACTCAGGCCAGGCAACAGCCAAAAAGCCCAACATACAGCCCATGGGGTGATCTTCTTCTATGAGGGTGGATTGATTGGCTCTGGAAGGCTGAGTCTTACTAGGCACTCTTAGAAGAGTCCAAAGTATAAACCAGAGAGCCAGGTCATTAAGTTGCAAAGGGAAATTTTAATGTCAGATGAAACTATTTAACTCATGATTTATGTTTTTCTTTAAAAAGGATAATCTATAAACTCTCTTTTTCACCACAAATTATAAAGAATATACTGAGCAAACATTTTATAATTCTACTCTTCTATATGAAAGTGTTTCTTTCAGTCACCAAAGAATTGTTGAGAATACATATTTTTAGAATAATTAAATGTACATATAAAATCAAAAGTACTCATAAGTTCACTTAGTTGTGGTGAAACACATTTTTTAAAATGTCATTGTAATTGTTACACTTAACTTTAAATATATTGCAATAATGGTTACCTCAAACTTTAAAAATATGTTTTAAAAGTTTCCTGTTAACATGAGGTTGGCAAGAATGTTATGGGAAAAAGCTAGCATGGTTCTTAGTCGTAGTTGGTGTTTGATAAAATACTGTTTTAGACACATTTGCAAAAAAGTATCTTGAATTGAATATCTTATATCCTAGGATGCTGGAGAAATACATCATTACTATACTTACTTGACCCCTTGCTTGGATTTTCAAGATATTCTCTGTTAAAGCAGGGTGGTGGTGGTGGGGGATTAATTTTTTTCTTATCAATGTTTGGGTTCATGTGGTGAAATAGTTATTACCAATGGGAGGCCTGAATGAAATTTTGCTTTTTCCTGTTTGCTTTTCATATAGGGTGACATATGTAATTCTCACTTTGTGAAACTGCTTTTTGAAACAGAAAAAATAGATATAGTACTACATTTTGCTGCACAAACACATGTAGGTAAGCATTGTTTTATGTTACAGTTATGAAGGGCATTTTTTTTCCCAGTGACTAATTAGCCTAAATCAAAGTCCAGTATTGAAGTCAAACAAGTAGGGGCTTAATATGTCTTTGAAAGAGCACATGCCATGCCCTACCAGGAAAACTGGGTGCTTTTCTGGGCACTTTTATTCGTGTAGGTTGAAATATAACCTTGAATGCTATCTTAAAACTTTGAGTTTAACTAAATTCAATATAGTGATTACTTCTGGGGAGATGGGCCTTCAACTGTACTTTTAATTTTTTTTTTTTTAAAGCTGGGTCTTGTGTATACACGGTTGAACATTATATTAAAATCCATACTGTTTCGTGCATCTGAGATATCTTCTAATTGTCTACCATTTTATATTGTGCAATATACCATACATTCAGAAGAATTTAGAAGTAAAGCTAAATGAGTAGTGATGATACGAATACCCATATAGCCATCACCTAAACAAAAGATAGAATGTTGCTGAATCCTCATTGGTAGTATATTACTGCCTTAGTACCTGATTTTAAAATTATAATCTCCCTTGGTCTTCTCCACAGTATATTTAGGAGATTATAACAGAATATAGAGATATTCCTCATTCCTTTTTATTTTCATATACTCCATTGCATAGATGTACCACATTTGTGTTTGTTTCCTACATTTTGCTGTTTAAATAGTAAGTACTGCAGTGGATGGCTTCGTGCCTGTGTATATTTGTCAATTGATGTTGGGTAGGGGTTCCTAGAAGGAGGAATTTAGGGTAGATTAGTTTGCTAGGGCCGCCATAACAAAATACCACAGATTGGGGGCTTAAACAACAGAAACTTAGTTCTTACCTTTCCGGAGGCTGGAAGTCCAAGCGCCAGCAGGGCCGGCTTCTCCTCAGTCTTCTCTCCTTGGCTTGCAAATGGCCACTTTCTCACTGTATCCTCACACAGTCTCCCCCTGCGCATCCCTAGTGTTTCTTTTTGTGTCAAAATTTCTTCTTTGAAGCATACCAGTCATGTTGGACGAGGGACCTGAATGGCCTTATTTTTATTCAATCACCTCTTTAGAGGCCCCATCTCCAAATATAGGCACATCCTGAGGTACTTGGGGTTAGGGCTCTATCATGAATTTGGGGGAACACAGTTCAGCCCGGTAACCAGGGTTAAGGGATAAAAGCATATGTAATTTGCCTAGATATTGAGAAATTTCCTTCCCTAGGGGTTGAAACACATTGTATTCTTACTCCTAAGGTATAAAGTATCTTCCCCCATAGCCTCACCAACAGAAGGTATTGTCAAATTTTTAAATTTTTTGCCAGTCTGATAGGTAAGAAGTGGTATGTATGAGTTTTCATTTTGGATTTTCCTTATTGTAATTGAGGTTGAGCATCTTAAGCTTAAGGACCTTTGTATTTCTTGTCTAAACTATTTGTTTATGTCTCCTATCCAGGAGGGTTGTTCCTTTTTATTTTTTATAACTTCTTTATAGATTGAATATATTAGCCCTTTGTTTCTGATAAGTTCAAATATTTGTCCCAGTTTGTCATTTGTCTTTTTACTTTGTTTATGGATTTTCTGGTTGTTTGTTTTTTCTACGCAAGAGCTTTTACATAGTCAAACTGATCAGGTTTTTTTTTCCTTTTGTTTCTGGATTGTGAGCCATTTTTAGTAAAGTTCTCCTCATTCCCAGATTATAGAGAACCTATTCTTCAAAGTAAATTTATTTTAAAAATAATTTATCCAGCGTTTATTGTGTTTTCAGCAATAACAGATTGATCTGAAAAGCCTTGCCATCTATTAGTAGAAACTAGAAGTTTCAAGTTTTAAATTTAAGAACATTTTAAATTTAGATGTATCATTTTTTTTCTTTTTAGAATAAGAAAAAAGTGTTTCCTGCAAATTTAGCAGTGATAGTTTTCGAGGTTCTAAGAATTTTCATGTACTTCATAATTTAGGCTTAAAGCAATCATAGGTAGCAATGTGTTTTTGTTATTTTTTTAAACTATTGCAGTTGTGGTGAATGAAGAGAAGTGAATAGAGCTTTCCTTAAACCTAAGTCTACTGTTGGGTATTTGTTTTGTCCTTTGGATGAAATTGTTCTAGCTTTTTCTCTTTTTTTAGATCTTTCATTTGTACGCGCCTTTGAGTTTACATATGTTAATGTCTATGGCACTCATGTTTTGGTAAGTGCTGCTCATGAAGCCAGAGTGGAGAAGTTTATTTACGTGAGCACAGATGAAGTATACGGAGGCAGTCTTGATAAGGTAAGCTCAGAAATGGTATGTTTCACCCTACTTGCCATGGACCATAATGCAGTCTGTCTTATTAAAACCTTTTGTGGGCTTTTCTCATCCCCTCATTATACACACTGTGGGACTCTCCAAAATGTTATTCCTTTGTGTCTTCTGTTCAAATCAGAGAATGCTACCTGAAATGGCAACAACCACCTCATCTCAATACAAACTGATATGTAATTTGACTGTCAATATTTTACAAGAGACCAGCACATCCCACCTTTCTGTCTCAGTCCATACGTGATGAATGTCATTCCCACGGGCCAGGCATAGGTAAATAGGTTGCAGCTTAGTGTCTGCTCACCTTTCTCCTCCACTTGGGAAACAATGGAATGTCAAGGAGTGAATGTGAAATTACTGTAGAAACTAGAATCTGTTCTCCCTTTTTAATCATTTGTACATATTATACTTTTTATGCAGAAGATGTCTCTTTTCTCATCTATATTTTTTATCATCATTGTTTTCAACGAGTGACCTCATTCTGTTTTATATTTTTACCAAAACACATACATGGTGAAAAAAAAAAATCAAGCAGTTTGAAAAAACTTATAATGAAAAAAGCAGACCCAGCCCACTTCTCCTCAATATCCAGTCCCACCTGTGAGAAGCAGTTATTCTCAATTCTCATTGCAATATTTATGAGGTAGACTTTTTTCTTCCTGTACCTTTGTCATCCTACATCAGATCTGACAACAATAGCCAGAATGATTTTTAAAATATAAGTCAGATCATGACATTACTCTGCTCAAAACCTATTCGTATTGTGACACTGGCCTTCAAGGTTCTACATGTTCTGGCCTCCCTCTAGCTCTCCAGCTTCATCTCCTGTTTCTCTTCTCTAACATCAACTTCCTTGAAGTTCCTTTGGACACAGTTCTGTCCCAGGACCTTTGCACTTGCTGTTCTCTGCCTGCCTTATAGGGTTGTTGTGAATGCTGTTCTATAAAAAATGCTTAGAAAAATGCCAGGGACATAGTTGGGGTTCAGTAAATGTCTTTTAACATGTAGTAATTAACATTTCAGGTTTATAATATGTTTTCTGATTTTTCTACTTAGAAACTATGCATAATAGGTGTATTTTTTAATGCATCTTTTTAAAATTAGGAATTTGATGAATCTTCACCCAAACAACCTACAAATCCTTATGCATCATCTAAAGCAGCTGCTGAGTGTTTTGTACAGTCATACTGGGAACGATACAAAGTAAGAACTGATTTCAGAAACTCTTGAATCATTTTTCTTTTGACTTAGGTGATAACAACCCCAAGTTAGCATTAGCCACATTCCATTTTTAGAGTTGAAGACATAGATTGAGGAGTTTATATATTAAGGAGTTTAAAATACTTATTTCCTATATTGTGTGCACAAAGTAGGACCTACTTCTTGTTCAGTTCACCACTTGAAGGAATAATTGATGTATATGTTTTCTACTTCAGTGGTATGTGGAGTATTACAGGTATAGGGAAAAGCCCTCTTGGAATATCCTGATTCCCAGACTCCTCCAGGTGGAGGACAGAGGGGGGCAGATTCTGTGACCTGCCACATGCTCGTCTCTGCATGGTTCACCTCTCTGGCTCCTCGTGAATGGGAGTTGACATTTTCTTGCCTTTTGTGTTCCATAGCACTGGCCCTTTTCCCTCTTGTAGTAGCTCTTTTTATTTGTAAGGGTTGGTGCATCAGGGAAAGACAATGTGAAGTTTCACATCTAACCAAACCTAAGGTCCAAGACGCAGTCTCTGAAATCATCGGGTAGACATTCCCTTGATTTCCTGCTATCAAACCTAACTAACCTGCCCCCATCTATATTCATCCGGCTCTTGTCCCAGGAAAGAAAATATTCCTTTTCCTTTTAGGAGGCTCTGCCTTTCTCTGAATCCTATCCTCTCCCATATTTTCAGGAACCTTACATCAGAAAAAAATCCCTTCGCTTCTGTCCTTAAGGTGCGTGGAGTTACTTAGCTGCAGGTGCCCATCTTTTAGGACTGCTTATCTTCAGAAAATCATTACAGTTGAACCTCTTATTGCATTAACATTGACTACTTTTTAAAGTTTCCAGCCGTCATCACGCGAAGCAGTAATGTTTATGGACCACATCAGTATCCAGAAAAGGTACATTTTGTGAATCCATGGTGTGTTTTTAGTGATTGTAGCTTCTCATTATTTACGATAATCTCTCTTCAGTTATTTGTCTGGAATAATTTCTGCTGTAATTGTACGTAATTTTAAGCACTGTATAGGCCACACATGCAAATCTCATCAGTTTTAGAATCTGAAGACCTGAGTTCACGTCTCAACCTGACACCAGCTGGCGTGACCTTAGGCCCTTGGAGCATCATCTTTGAATTGGGGGATAATGAAAATACTGAGAAGGGATTTTTGAAGGATCCAGTGAGATGATAATGTGGAAATGCCTGGTGCTCTTCACGATTCTGAAGCACTATAGAGCATTCTGTCATGTTGCTGAAGACTCCTTCCTGGTTTGCAATCTAGAAATTTGAGAGCTAGTTAGAGAGTCCTGCGGGAAGCTTGTACAGAAATTTGTCTTCCCGTCAGCTGACTCACTGTTTCCCAGCTCCTCTTCACTCCTCTCCTCTTCACTGTTGCTGGCCTGAACGTCTTCCAGAAAGTAGTAAAACTAGTGAATGAAAAAATGTAGTTAAAAGGTTGAACCAACTGTGCAGTTGGTTCTGTATCATTAAGCCTAATTGAAGTAACCATTGCTTTCTGTAGCTAAAAATTTGGAGATAGGGTTTTTCACTTTCCAACTCGTTGCATTTATCTCTTTGGCCAAAGAAAGGGGCCATGTCATGATCTCTTGGTCTTAATATCTACTTTGCTTAATTTGGGGAGTATCTTTCAGAAGTGCATTGTAAGTTTAATAATATATCTCACCCTGTTTAACATGACTTTTCTTTGAGGTCAATGGCACTGGAATTTACTTCTTATTAATTTCACAAGCACTGATTGAATAGGTGCTGTATGCAAAGCAATAAATAAGATATGATTCCTGCCCTTATGAAATCAAAGGTGAGCTTTTGTGATGAGACCAAACTGTTCATGAAGACTTTTTCTGAATTTTTACACTATTTGTATCATTTTGTCTTTATATTTGTCCAGCAGATATCTTGTTTTTGTGAAATAGGAAGCTATTTTAGAGTTCTTTCACTTATCAAAATTACAATAGCTTTTTTCTTGAACTGATAAGAATTAGAATTTACCTCTATGTATATTTCTTAATAATCATAATCTATTAATCTTAAGATGAGTTAGATTCATATTAATGAGTGAGTTTCCAATGTCTGAAATGATATTTAAATATTCTTTTAGGTTATTCCAAAATTTATATCTTTACTACAACACAACAGGAAATGGTATGTTATTATTTACCTTTGTACCCATATGTTTTTCTGGTATGTGGATAGTATTCAGTGACAGACTTTCTTGAAAATCATAGTCTTGCGCTGAAGGCCATAGAATGGAATGTTTCAACAAATTTATGAATTCCTTCTACAATCAATGTGATGATGGTTCTTTAAATAATTACAATCTGTTACTCATTTTTATAATTTACTTAGATAATTTTAATTTTTTTTATAATTCCAATTCTTAAATAATGTATCCTAGAACTTTGAATTATTGCATTAAGATCTGACATCAGTCTTTATATAATTTTACTTTCCCAAAGGATTTATCTAATTCACAGAGCTATACATATTTCTTCAAGATGAATTTAAGGTAGAAAATTGATAACTTCTTTCTCAGGGGTCATTTATATGTTTGCTACTTCTCCTCTGAGTGCTGTAGGAGGTTCGGTGGTCATTTAAAAATTACGGATAAAATTTAGAAAAGTCATGAGAATTTGTGTTTTCAGTAAAAGATTTCTAGGCTCCCCATGGGAATTGGCTTCTTTGGAGTTGTGTTACCCTGGTTTGGGAGAGCTTACTTTTTATACTTTATGATCCGTTTCATTTAATATTTTTAGCTGCATTCATGGATCAGGGCTTCAAACAAGAAATTTCCTTTATGCGACTGATGTAGTAGAAGCATTTCTCACTGTCCTCAAGAAGGGGAAACCCGGTGAAATTTACAACATCGGAACCAATTTTGAAATGTCAGTTCTCCAGCTTGCCAAAGAACTAATACAACTGGTATGTATATATTGTAAAAGGGTAGTGTTTTCAGAATTGTCACTAAATTAGTGGCAGTAATCACTCATTTAGTCCAAATCAGCAATTTACAATTTACTCAAATGGAAAGTGAGTGAGTAAAAAAATCAAAAGTACATGGAGATATGTCATTACTGGAAGTTCTGTCATTCATTTATAACAGCTTTTCAGGAAAATAAAAATCTAACACATTCAATGTAGATATTCATTATAACAAATACCTCAGCGTCAGAAATACAAAACTGTGTGTGCTAATCTTAAGGATCGATGATGTGTAAGTAATTATAGTTAGGAGTGTATGTATGCATTAGTGAACATTAATTCTCAGTCTCAGGATTCAGTAGAAAGGGAGACTTGGTGTACTGAAATACTTTTCCTTTACACTGCTCTCAGAATACTTTGTACTCCAAACGTGGGTTTTTCATACCAAGAAATTCTCAGAGACAAGCTGGGTGACCTATTATTTAACTCAATTCTGACATTATCTGCCTGGAGATGGCTTCAGATCCCATAGGCTAAGGGCTTAGTCCTCCAGGATGATCCCCTGCTTCATGCACCAACCACAAAACCTGGTTGTCACCTGTGCTTCTGACCACTGGTAATACAGCAGAGGTGTTTAGCCGGAGTGACTCACTGGCTCATTGCAAAGGATAGAACTCAGGAACAGCCAGATGGAGGAGATGCCTGGGGCGAGGTATGAGAGAGGAGCGTGGATTGATCATGCACTCTCTGGGCTTGCCACCCTCCCAGTACCTGCATGTTTTCAGCAGCTCAGATGTTCTTCAAACCCCCTTGTTTTGTTTTTTTATGGAGACTTCATTAAGTAGTCATGATTGGTTAAATCATTGACCACTCGCTATGAATTCAGCCTCCAGCCCTCTGAGGACAGGGTTGGTTCCCTTGGCAACCAGCCCCATCCTTAGGGGCTTTCCAAAATTCACTCATTAACATAAACTCTGGTGTGCTTAAAAGGGGCTTGTTATGAATAGCAAAAGACACTTTCATCTCTCATCACTTAGGAAATTCCAAGGGTTTAGGAACTTGGATAAAGACCAAATATATACTTCTTATTATAAATTACAATATCATACTGAATAATAACCAAGAGTCAAAAAAATTAATTTTCTCCCCTAGTTTATGCAGTGTATTCCGTGTGAGCTTCAGATGGAATGTGGGTTATAAAACATGGAAAGTGTTACTAAAATGCTCTTCATTTTAGCTGTCTCCTCCACTTTGAAGGGGTTATTTTTCTTTTCTTTTGTAAAGATTTATTTATTTATTTGAGAGAGAGAGTGTGTGTGTGTGCATGGGCAGGGGGAGGGTAGAGGAGAGGGAGAGAGAATCTTCAAGCTGACTCCGTGGGGCTCGGTCTCACCACCCTGAGATCATGACTTGAGCCGAAATCAAGAGTTAGATGCTTAACTGAGTGCATCACTGAGGCACCCCGAAGGGGTTGTTTTTCTTGTCTTTTTAATCAGCTATTGAATCCTTTGTTATTCTCTGATCTTATTTTGTAACTTTGACTCAAAAGCCTTCTCCATTTTGACAGATCAAAGAGACCAGTTCAGAGTCCGAAATGGAAAACTGGGTGGATTATGTTAATGATAGGTGAGTTACAAGTTGAAACATTGGGGAAAGGTTGTGAAATCTTAGATACTTATACAATTCTAAAATATATGGACTTAACCAGAAACTAGTATTATTGCTCTTGAGTTTTTTGCTAAATACTTTTTCCTAATTATGTGTCAAAAGAATAAAGTGTAACATTATTGCCTACTAGCTGTGTGACTAAAGAAAGTTACTGACCTCTTCCAAGGCTGACATCTCCTCAGGTGTGAAATAGGGATAATGATGTCTTGTTAACAGAAATATTTTAAGGTTTTATTATAATGTATATAAAGTACCCAGGGTATAGAACATAAAAGCCCTAATACATTTATGTGGATTTATTTATTCATTCATCAAACATTTAGGTATGAGGCACTGCATTCATACCCAGATCATGGCTGAAAGCAGAAAAGGAGGAGCCACGGAGAGGGTTAGGTCTCTGGGATTACAGATGGTTTGTTTTTTTTTAATATGTACTTTATTTTACAAATTTTCTCTAAGTGTCATCAAGGAGAATTTTTTAAGAAAAAAATTGAGTTATGGTAAAGATTCATGGACACACATTAGTTCTCTTAGTATTAAATTTGTAAATATATATCCACAATGTCATTTTAAATCTGTTTTGTTTTCCGAGACCTACCAATGACATGAGATATCCAATGAAGTCAGAAAAAATACATGGCTTAGGATGGAGACCCAAAGTGCCTTGGAAGGAAGGAATAAAGAAAACAAGTATGTTATGCATTGATCCTTTTGGTGGGGGGGAGAGGAGATTCAGAAAAATTTAAAGGGAACGTAATTTACTTTTAGAACACTATAAATTCAGTAGAATGTCGTGATGCATCATTTTCAAGTTATTACATCTCATATATTTCCAGCACCAGGAACATATCTCCTAAGCATCTTGAATTTCACACCCTGACTTCTGCTTAGGCTTCCTGTGTCTTATCAGCATTTGTCAGAAACCTAGTTCATTGATTCTCAGGTGCAAACTTTTCACTTTTTTCACATCCTTAAAGGTGTGAGTTTTAATGTCACAAGTGTCTTATTATTCCATCTTCCTTTCTTTCTTGGTAATATGTAAAATAACGGTCCATTTTGAGGTCAGTGGTATCTTAGATTTTATGAGATATTGACAGTTGCAGTCTTTGAGTGTCTTAAGTCTTTTTATATTAGAACAAAATTTAGTATGTGCAGAAATAGCCATTAAAATGAGCATATATAAAATCTGTATATATATGTTAAAGTTTTGTTTAATAATGTATTTATGAGAAAAGATACACACATGTAGAAAAGAAGTATTCATTTAGAGCTTGACACAGAGTAGATGTGTTGAGTTTTTAAAAGCAAATTCAAAGATAATTTATCATTTTTTAACTAAAAAAACACTTTACTGGTAGTATAGTCACATAAACTAATTTTACATATTACCAGAAGGAAGATCACATCATCTCATTATGCCTGTAATGCAGTGTTGCTGCATGTACATGAACAAAACATTGCATTTTTTTCTGTAACTTTAAAACCAGTGCAAATGACTTACCTCTGTCCTGAATTTCTTAAAATCAGAATGTCTTAAGCACTTACACCAGCAAATTCAGTACTGAAGGACTTTTGAAGTTAAAAAGAAAACAATAATTGATTTTTAAATGTAAGTTTTCAGCTATTAAAACATCTTGTGATCAATGACATTGGTTAGTTCAGAATCAAATTGTTTTCTTCATGAGGTATCCCTTTGGCAAGACTGATTCTTACTTAAATTAAGAATCTAAGTAAAATTAGCTGAGTAGCTGATGGGCAGGATTTTTCTTACTTAGCAAGAACCCAGTAAATATTGGTTAACTGGTGTTTAGTGTTTTATTTTTTATTTTTGTCTTTTGTTTTTTTCCTACCAGTTGACTGGTACAGAGAGAATTTTCACAATTGGAAGAATGCAGAAAAGGCATTAGAACCCTTTCCAGTACAACCACCGTTTGTATAGAAAGGACAGTTTTTGGAGAAATTATCCTACCTTGACAAGTGATATGAAACCAAGTGACCAGATGAAGTGTCCTCTTCAGATGGAATTAGATTTGTGACTTTTGCATAAAATTCAAATGCAAAATGCCTCAATCTTTAGAATTGTTTTAGTATTGCCATATGATTTAAATATCAAGATTCTTTCAGAAACCTTTTTTCCTGAAAGTTTGGAACCAGTAGGCCTAGGAAGACCTCTCTGTAGAAGGGGGGTGGCCAGGAAGGAGGAATCTCGTGGTTCTGAGAACCAGGATGGGGAACAGCTCTGCGTGGATGACAGCCTTGGCTGGCACTGAACTCAGCTTCCCAGCCTTTCCCACTGCCCAGAAAGTCTCAAGTTTTCATTTTTAGGCAGTATAGGATGAGCCATATGCCCTCATTCATCTTTTTTTAAAGACCTGATGTGCTATAATTGTTTTAAAATGGGAACAATGGACGAGTATTTAGCACTTTTTAACTTTTGATAATTTTGTAAAATTAAGTTAAATGTTTTTTAAAAGAAAGATGTAGTTTTTATATTTTTGAAATCAGTTGTTGAACTATATATAACTGTATGAGAGAAATTTTATCATGTATTTACCATTTAAAATTATTTTATTTATAAAAGTATCAATATTTTAATGTATTTAATGTAGAATGTGGCTTTATTTTTAGTAAGGTAGGTTTTTATTTTGCTGTAGAAAAAATTTTATATTACTTGATTAAATATTTTTAATTCCTCTGTCTCCTAAAGACTTTATGATGACTTGAAAAAGCAACTGACTGGATATTGCATTGAGAAAGGGAAAGGAGTCCAAGACCGCCCAGCTTTCTGGCTTCAGTGCATGAATGATGGCTTGTTTCCTCTGTGGAGTGGGTAGCAAGGTCATTAACTCGGAAGTGGTTAAAGGAGGGGGTAAGAGTGGAGTAAGGGCCTTGAGGAGGTAGAGATCAAGAAAAGAATAAGCGGATCCAAAGTTAGTAAGAGGATTTGCCAAGCAGGAGTGAAACACAAGCTGAAGTTGAACATTGTAGTTCCAGAATTCTGAGATGTGTAAAAGTAGATTGATCCAGAGGTGGGCATAGTCGGAGTCAGGAGGGGCAGAGGGAGCAGAGGGCTGAGAGTGAGAGTGACCGAAGCGATGCCCCCTGGTCCTAGTTGTGTAGGAAAGAAAGTGCTTCTTGGGGGTGGCTGGTAGCTAGAAGAAATGGAGCGGGGAACGGGCACAAGGGCGTGGAGGTGAGAACTTAGAGAGGCAAGGAAGTTATAGGTAGAAAATGGGACCAACTGAAAGCAAATGGTCTTTGGTGAACTTTGGTCGTTGAGGGTAGATGACAAAATAAGAACACTTTCTCTCTGTCACTTTTTTTTGCACATATTTTTGTGTACACTTTTATTTCAGATTTCAACATACTCAGTATAGCTTAACCTTTATCATTTATCTAGTCTCAGGAGATGACCTTGGCAAGCATTAGGAACATAATGATAAACCAGTTTAAAAAAACCTTTATGCAAGAAGTGTAAAAAAAATGAATGTTCTATATCATCAGAGAAGTACAGATTAAAACAAAAATTAGATACCTATTAGAATGGCCAAAATCTGGAACAGTGACAACACCAAATGCTGATAAGGATGTGGAGCAACAGGAACTCTCGTAAATTGCTGGTGGGAATGCAAAATGGTACAACCACTTTGGAAGACGGTTTGGAAGTTTTCTTACAAAACTAAACATACCCTTACCATGTGATCCAGCAATTGCACCCCTTGGCATTTACCCAAAGGAGTTGAAACTTATG
Source organism: Callorhinus ursinus (assembly GCF_003265705.2). Taxonomy (NCBI): domain Eukaryota; kingdom Metazoa; phylum Chordata; class Mammalia; order Carnivora; family Otariidae; genus Callorhinus; species Callorhinus ursinus. The sequence goes on from NW_027397069.1 coordinate 10,971,683, forward strand.
TCCGCACAAAAACCTGCAGATGTTTACATTAACTTTATTTGTCGTTGTCCAAACTTGGGAGCAACCCAGATGTCCTTCAGGAGGTAAATGGATAAATAAACTGGTGCATCCAAATTATATGAACTGTCAAGCCATGAAAGGACCCAGAGGAAGCTTACCTGCCTATTATTAAGTGAAAGAAGCCAATTTGAAGGGAATGTGCAGAAACATGCTCAAATTTAACACCTATAATGTTACCTATAATGATAAAAGAAGAAGCAAGATTGGGCAGGATGATGGTGCTGCCTAAGGCTTTGCAGGCAGGAAGGGCAAATCCATACAGAAAAAGTATCGTGAGAATAGACCACTGGCCCTTTCAGGTTAGAAAGTGCTTGATAGAGTTAACTTGCCACCAAGTAACTGTTTGGTTTCTTCAAGGAATAGTGTCCTATTGGGAGCTCAGCCTTTGTCTGTTGCCAGCAGGTTGGGTGTGTGGCAGTGGCAGCAGCTAGATTGGCCTTGGTAAGTGAGAGTCCGTCCTGGGGGCCCAAGAGTAGGTTCCATCTCTACATCTATGGTGAGTCCATTCCAATGCCCACTGTGGCAGTTCTGGGGTAGTTGATGGTGAAGGCTAGCCAAAGTCAATTAACCTACTCATCTTGTCTACCTGATAGTTAAGTGCCTCTTGCATGGTGGTTGCTTTCTAGTGGGCATCAAAGTGTGACACCTGGATCTTCACACTCCCCAGCCAACCCCATGTGGCCATTCACACACCTCCAAGCCTGCTTCTTATCTCTGCATCTCTAGTCTTTTTCCTTCCAAGTTTCCAAAGTGGCTAACCAGGCCATTCACCGCTGCCTATGCATTCATATATTTCTCACCTCAGGTCACTTCTGTACAAAGTGCAGGAGCAAGTACACTGCTCAAACCTCTGCCATTTGACAGATTTCTCCTTTGCACATTCTTTTAAAGTCACCCCTGTGTGGTTTTAATGCAGCCCCCATCTATTTGTGGCTTGTACATTACAAGCCAACTGATCTAGAACATTGGATTTTTTTCTCTTTTTCAGTGGGTTGTACGGGCCCTTCCACGTGGCTGCAGGTATAAGCTGAGAGAGGTAGAACCAAGCTGGTGACATGAGAGTCTAGCCTACCTGCTCCTGCAGCTTACTGGTGCCCTCTGATTCCACACAGACTCAATCCCAATGGGCCATTTTCATCTTACCATGGACTGCTACTGGGCCCACCTGACTTTATGGCTAGTTGGGTGCCTGAGTTCCTTAGGGCTGCCATAACAAAATACCACAGAGCAGGTGGCTTAAACAACAAATTTATTTTCTTGTACTTCTGGAGACTGGATGTCTGAGATCAAGTTGTTGGCAGGGATGGTTTCTTCTGGAGCCTCTGCTTGGCTTGTGGATAGCCACCCTCACCCTGTCTTCATGTGGTCATCTCTCTATGCATGCTCATGTCTGTGTCTAAATTCACTCTTCTTATAAGGACACTGCTCACCCCAGTGATTAGGATTGGATTGGATTAGCCCCACCCCCCAGACCTCATTTGAATTTAATTTTCTCTTTAACAACGTTATTTCCAAATGCAGTCACATTCTGAGGTATTAGAAGTTAGGACTCCAACATATGAATTGGGGAGGAGGGAGAACTCAATTCAGTCCATAACTGAGTCCAAAAGAACCCAGCATGTAATGGACAGTTCTGGAAACATGGTCACTTGATGTCAAGCATTCTGTCCAGTAACCTGCCAGGAGCTGTTTTCTAAAATCATAAAATTCTCCACTGTTCCCCCCAGAACCCTAGGTACTTGTATTGTGATTCTCCCACTGGGGCTCCCCATAAAATCTATGCTGCATCTGTGTCTGACTGACACCCCCACTACCACAGGGCCTGCCAGAGCATATGGCCCAAGTGGCAGGGATACTTGCCCCCCAGCTTGGCCCTGCTGCAGGGCCCTCTCCCTGCCCCAGACAGCCTCTGTGTCACTCCGTTTATGGGCTGGAACATTATTCCTACGTGTGGAATGTGTTGCCTCCAGAATCCATAGAGGCCTCCCAGCCACTACACTTCCTTCTCTGTGGAAGGGGGTATAAGAGGCAGCAATTTGATTTTCATCACTGGACTCCTAAGAATTTACTGAAATGGCAAGTCCTGAATCTTCATGGGGTTTATCTTCCACCTTCTAGGCTGCATGTGCATTACCAAAGCCAGCTGTGTTCTAACCCCTCCTGCTAATTCTGCCTGATCAGCATGATGCCATCAGTTTAATAGATCAACGTGACATTCTTTTTTTTTTTTTAAGATTTTATTTATTTATTTGACAGAGAGACACAGCGAGAGAGGGAACACAAGCAGGGGGAGTGGGAGAGGGAGAAGCAGGCTTCCCTCGGAGCAGGGAGCCCGATGCGGGGCTCGATCCCAGGACCCCAGGATTATGACCTGAGCCAAAGGCAGATGCCTAACGACTGAGCCCCCCAGGCGCCCCTCAATGTGACATTCTGCATGATGGTCAGAAGACTCAAGTCTCTTCATAGAGCAGAACCAGTAACATAGCCCTGGGGCAAAACCGTGAATGCACCTGGTTTCTGATGTTCTTTTTTTTTTTTTAAAGATTTTATTTATTTATTTGAGAGAGTGAGAATGAGAGAGAGAGAGAGAGATAGAGAGCGCGCATGAGAGGGGGGAGGGGCAGAGGGAGAAGCAGACTCCCCGCTGAGCAGGGAGTCCGATGCGGGACTCCATCCCAGGACTCCAGGATCATGACCTGAGCCCAAGGCAGCCTCTTAACCAACTGAGCCACCCAGGCGCCCTCTGATGTTCTTTTCTGATTGAGATAGAAAAGAATACATTCACCAGATCCATGGCTGGATACCATGTTCCAGGGACCTTGTAATCTGCTCTAGCAAAAGAGATGCCGCAGGGGCACGACTGCTGCCGGGGGTGCCACTACTTGATGGAGCCGGCAACTGCCTGTGGCTGTTCTCCAGCGTCCAGCCAGATTGGTGAATTAAATGGTGACTTGATGGGGACCCGGCCCTGCGTCCTTGCGACCCTTTAGGGTGGTGCTCATCTTCATGGGCTCCTCCACGTTGTGGTTTTTCTTTTTAAAGATTTTATTTGAGAGAGAGAGAGAGAGAGAGAGAGAGAGTGCAAGTGGGAGGAGGGAGAGGGACAAGCAGATTGCGAGCTGAGCGCAGAGCCTGCTGTGGGGCTCCATCCCATGACCCGAAATCAAGAGTTGGAAGCTCAACCGACTGAGCCACCCAGGTGCCCCGTGATTTTGTTTTGATTTACTATCTCTGCTAAAGGAGGAGTTCAGGCTGTTTGGAAAAACCTGGGCCCCTGGCACTCGGGATAGGAATATCTGGGTGGATACCCATAAAGATTTTGACTCTTCAGTTTTTTAACTGTAAAGTTCTGAGTTTGGTCTTAGGTTTTTTTCTGTTCTCCTATTTTAAGAAACAAGGCCCCCACACTTAACTGTCACTTGTTCGTTAACTGCCCTCAGCTTTTCTTCACCCGCTGTGGGGCATCCATGTGACTCAGGAACCACCAGCAAATTCCATGGTCCTCATATGACTTGCTCCCTGAAATTTTCGAATGCCTGAATTGTTGCAAGTTTTGGCAGTGGGGTTGCCACCTTGCTCGTGTGCTCCACGCCCCACTCAGGATGGCATTCTCGTGACCAGCCAGGGAGACAAACCTAACTTACCACCTGCTTTGTTGCACCAACTCTTGGGACCATCTGTGTCAGTTGGATCCTCTGGGGAGTGGTGACTGAGACAGAGGTAGGGGTGCAAGCAGTTGATAGTAGGAGGGGGAATGCTTGTGAAGGATGTGCAAGGGAGGATGCTTATCTGGGCAGGAGGGATCCCCAGGCTGCAGTGCAGGTCAGACAGCTGCAGAAAGGAAGGGGAGGGGAAGGGTGGGCTGGGAGAGCCTCAGCCCGCGTTGTAGATCTGCCCAAACAAACCCCAGCCAACTCCACAGGAAGCTCCAGAGCAAAGACGGCTTGGCAGAGAAGTCTCGAACTGGGCAGAAATGCCAGATGCCCCGTTGTGCTCAGTCGTGGGCTGGCGGCTGCGCTGAAAGGACTGAGGTGGATCCTGAGGCTCTACAGACAGAGGCTGTCTGCTAACTGCGCTCGCCGCAGCTGGATGGCAAGCTCCATCCTGAAGGGAAATGCAAGTGGTGAGACCTCCATAGCCCCTGCTGGGCTCTTTGCTGTGGGGAAGGGGTCTTGGGGCTTATCAGCTCCCTGCACAGACTTCCAACCAAACCGCTTGCTTTTCGGCCAGTGCCTTGCCCTCCCCCCACCCCCCGCCGCCCTGTGCCCACCTTCCATGGCTCCTGGTGCTCTGGGGGCCTTTTGTGAGGTTCCCCCAGCCCAACCTAGAGGTTCTGAGAAAACTTTCTGCAGATGACATTTGAGTTGTGTTGTGTTTTAAAGGATGAACCACAGTCAGTAGAGGAAACTAAGGAGGATCCCAGGCAGACGGGCCAGCCCTGTGGAAACACCAAGCCATGAACGATATTGTGTGTTCCTGGAACAGAGGTCCTCAGTAGTACTCTAGCTCGGATGTTCTCACAACGTGTCTCTAGTCCATTAGCGACATCAAAAACTGTAATGCGATACCACTTAATACCTTTTAGGATGGCTATTATTTGAAAAAGCAGAAAATAATAAATAATAAACATTCTAAGTAAGTAAACATCGGTAAGGATGCGGAGAAACTGGAATCCTGGTGCGTTGCTGGTGGGAATGTAAAATGGTGCACCGACCATGGAAGACAGGATAGCAAGTCCCCAAAAAGTTAGACACCGAATTACCAGATGACCCAGCAGTTCCCCTTCTAGGTACGTGCCTGAAAGAGTGGAAAGCAGGGGCTCAAACGGATTCTTGCACACCAACACTCATAGCATTATTCACAGTAGTCAGAAGGTGGAAACAACCCAAATGTACATCTTTAGATGAGTGAACAAGTAAGGTGTGGTATACACAAATGATGGAATGGTAGAATTTCACTTATACGAGGTACCTACAAATAGACAAATTCATAGACACAGAAGGTAAAATAGAGGTTTACAAGGAGCAAGGGGAAGGGGAGATGGGGGTGAAATAATTTAATGCCTCAGAGTTTCTGTTTGGAGGGTGAAAAAGTTCTGAAAGTGCATAATAGTCATGGCTACCCAACATTGTGAATGCACTTCATGTCGTTGAATTGTACGCTTAAAAGTAGTTAATGATGGTAAATTGTATCTTGTGTATATTTTGCCACAATAATAGTTTTTTAAAAATGTGTCCCCCAGACCAACAGCATCTCTAGCACTTGTTACAAATGCCAGTTCCTGGACCCCACCTTTTTTTCTTTTCAGACGTAAAGAATCTGAAACTCTGGCTGGGGCACCCCCATGTTTGAGCCCCACTGCTCTCCAACGTGAGAGGGGAAGTGAAGCTAGAGGGGAATGTAGGGGCCAGGGCCAGGTCCTCGAAAGCCTTGTGTGCCCCGAAAAAGTGCTTGGCCCTCATCCTGCCGACAGAGAGCTCACTTGAGATTTTAAGGAAGAAGTTGACATTGTTAGATTTGTGGGACTAAGCTTTTTCCCGATTTGAAAAGTAATGTGTGCTCATTGCAGAAAGCTTGGAAAACTAAATCAATAAAAAAAGAAAATCACCCTTGATCTACCATTGGGAGATAACCCCTGTTAATATTTAGATGTATATTCTTCCTTTCTTGGAGCATATATACACATTAAAAAAAAAAACCAATATGGGATCATAATGGAGACATACTGTTTTGGAGTCTGCTTTTTTTTGCACTAAGCAATATATCATGAATGTTTTTACATGTTATGAGATCTTTTGCCATTTTTATTGACTGCAGAATTACGTTTTTGATAGCTTATTCTGGCAAGAGTATGGAAGATGAATTTGAAATTCTGGCAAGATTGAGCTCCCGCGGGGATCCGAGTTACGAAGCTGTTGCAATAAATCAGACTGGTGATGATAAGGCTGAAAGCACCGTGCTGCGAACAGGTGGCGTCGAGACAGACGGCAGAACTCTTTAGATCAAAAAAAAAAAAAAAAAAGTGATCGATTATGCGGTTGGGGGGGAGCACTTTCTTGACTTGGGTGGTATTTTAAGGTTTTGGATGTTGAATTGTTAAGAGAATGGTAAATTACATTTGGGGGAGATGTTGAGCTGTAGAGATCGGTGGGGTGCCCGAGCAGAGATACCTAACAAACTGGCCAACGAACGTATAGATCTAGAGCTCAAATTGGTGGGCAGGGTTCAAGATCTACAGATACATATTTAGGAGTTAAATGGCTATTAAAGCCCTGAGAGTGGATTATATCTTCCCAAGGAGGGCACACAGAATGGCCAGGTGGGCAACACTGATTCACAGACAAGCCATGAGAAACACCAAGGTCTAAGTCGTAGGCAGAGGAGCCAAGGAGAACATTTAGAAGGGATTATTTAAAAGAAAAGAAAAGAAAAAAGTCAGAGGAGGGGAAGAGAACAGGGGAAGTAATACCACAGGAAGCAAAGGGTTCGACATTGAATGATAAGCAGCGGTCCGGCTGGAGTTCAGCAAGGCAAAGACTTTTAACAGTGTCTGTTTTGGCAACGTGTCGGCAAATTTTCTTGTCATTTTAGTGGAGTGCTGGGAGGAAGGAGAGCCTCTGGATAATAAAAATTGAGTAGTGATTAGGGATCAAAGATAGGAGACATGAAATTTAGACCAGTTTTTCAAAGAGCTGAGAAAAGTCAAGAAATGGCCAGCCCTACAGAGGATGCAGGGTCATGGAAGGTGTCTTTAAAAAATATATTTGGCCTAGGGGGGAGGGGGGTGGGGAGGATGGGTTAGCCTGGTGATGGGTATTAAAGGGGGCAGGTATTGAATGGAGCACTGGGTGTTATATGCAAACAATGAATCATGGAACACTACATCAAAAACTAATGATGTAATGTATGGTGGTTAGCATAACATAATAAAATAAAATTAAAAATATATATATATATATATCTGGTCTTTGTCCCAGGCTCTTGGCACAGTTCCTAAAACCTTAGGAATTTCCTGAGTGATAGGAGTGTCTTTGTTATTCATAATGAGCAGCTTCAGATCACAAGGGAGTTCATACTAATGAGGTGACTTAGGGTTGGGGCCCCAAGATAACCTCAGGACAGGGCTGGTCACCAGAAAGATCAAGTAATTAGGGAATGGGCTCTTTCAGCCCCGCCCGCCAACCTGGGCAAGGGGCCAAGGGCCTGGAGATCAAGCTCTATAAAAAAAGCTCTTGAACCAGGAGATTTGCTGAGCTGCCAGGTTGGCGAGCTCTCGGAGGTGCTGGGAGGGGGTGCACCCGGGGTGGGTGTGGGGAGCTCTGCACTCCTTATCCCACATCTTGCCCTGTCCATCTCTTCCACCTGGCTGTTCCTAGGTTGTATGCTTTATGATAAACTGGTCAATTGTCAGTCAAGTGTTGCCCTGAGTTCTGTGAGCTATGCTAACAAATTATGAGGCCCCACAAAGGTGTCATGGGAACCTGCAATTTAGAGCCAACTGGTCAGAAGCAGAGGGAACATACTGGACTTGCCAGGGGTGTCTGAAGTCGGGCAGTCTGGTGAGACTGAGCCCTAGTCGGGAGTGAATCCTGCAGGATCCGATGGCCACTCCAGTTGGATAGTGTCAATGGAACTGCATTGTTGGACGCCCAGCTGGTGTCCACAGAGATCCGAAAAACTGCTTGGTGTGGGAAAAACTCACACATTTGGGGGCCAGAAGTCTGAGTGTGGTAATAATAGAGAGTAGAGGAGGCAATCTAGTTTTTCTTCCAGAAGGGTTTTCAGAAGCTGCTCTATTTTGTTTCTAGCACCAAAGGGACTTCTAAACTATTCTAAACTGCAGGCTGGGCAGCAGAGGAGGAGAGATTGATGATCAGGGGTGCGTAATTACTGGGGGCAATGTCTGAGGACATGGGCACCATGGGGAAGGACTAGCTTGGCGGGGGGGGTGGGCAATGGGATCGGTGGTGTCCAGCTCATCCTCCTAGACCAGTAAAAGCAGGAGTTGAGAAGAGTTTGGATATAGAGATATGAGGGAAGGAACCTGAGGGACATCACCACGGCCTCAATTTCTACTTGAGAGTAATGGGGGAAACAGCTGAAAAGAGAAGTGGGGGTTTTGAAAAGGCTCAGGGGCACATGAGGGCAGACGCTCTGCCACTGCCAACACGAAGGCACAGCCAAGTCAAGACCATGAATCTACAGTGGCCCCTGATACAGCTATGGAAGAAGCGTCTGCGATGAACATCCCCGTACACACCTACCCACACAGGTGCGCATGTTTCTGAAGGGCTGATGCTGAGAACAGCTGTTTGGGGTCCGGAGGCACAGGTGCCTCGAGTTGGAAAGGCACAGCTGAAGCTGCCCTTGTGGATATTCATAAACCCTTTAATCTGTGCCAGTTTGGAAGATGCAAACATTCTGTTTTATTGCACTTCTGTCATCTTTAGCTAGCTCAAGTCTCTCTGTGTATGTTTACAGGTCACTTGTGTTCCTTTTTCTCTGAACTGCCTGTTTATACTGTTGCTGGTTTTTCAACTGGCGTGTTTGAAGCAGGTCTTTTTAAATGACATGATTAAACATTAATTGGAGCGTCTCCTTTGATGGCATGAGCTTCAGGGACCATCCAATTCTGTTCCCACCTCAGACCCCAGTCAGATCAGCCTCAGTGGTCTGTCTCCTCATGTTCCACATGGCTTCACGGCTGCTTCTACTCAGTCTGGACCCACCATCGTCCCCGTTGGTGTAAACTCATTCCCAGCACTCTTCATTCTGCTGCCTGCCCTCCTGATGGTTCATTCATCTGTCCATCCATTCATTTATTTATTCATTCAGTCTATACTATTGAACACCTACTGTGTTTCAAGCACTATCTTTCCTTAGCCCAACCTTGAATGAACCTAACCTTTCTCCTTGCCTAATTCTACACCTATACTAGAGGATATTGCTGAAAAAAACTTCAGAGTTTTACATATGGGTACCACCAACCTAAATAGGTGGATCCTCAAAACTAAAGCAATGCTTTCATCTGTTCCTGCTGAGCTCCCTTTTATACACCCCCGGGAAGGAGCTCTCGATTTTTATCAGTGTTACATTCCTGACCCAAGTGGGATCTCACTCATTCTCAGCCCGTTCTTCTGTTACTATTGTAGAAAAAGGCAAAATGGTGTAATGGTCACGAGTGCTGGAGTTGTGTCTTCTGGGCCAGAGCAAATGTGAAAACTGGTGCTCACCCTTGAACTTTTTTTTTTTAAGGTTTTATTTATTGGGGCGCCTGGGTGGCTCAGTTGGTTAAGCGGCTGCTTTCAGCTCAGGTCATGATCCCAGGGTCCTGGAATCGAGCCCCACATCGGGCTCCCTGCTCAGCGGGAAGTTGGCTTCTCCCTCTCCTACTCCCCCTGATTGTGTTCCCTCTCTTGCTCTCTCTCTCTGTCAAATAAATAAATAAAATCTTTTAAAAAAGAAGATTTTATTTATTTATTTGACAGAGAGAGAGCATGAGAGAGAGCATGAGAGGAGGGAGGGTCAGAGGGAGAAGCAGGCTCCCTGCTGAGCTCGATGCGGGACTTGATCCTGGGACCCCAAGATCATGACCTGAGCCGAAAGCAGTTGCTTACCCAACTGAGCCACCCAGGCGCCCACCTTTGAACATTCTTGAGTAACCCTGGAGCAGATGTGCTCAAGCTCACAAAATCCTAGATACCTAGATCCATTGATCCTATGAATTTCCTTGCACCATTCCATGTTTGGGGAGATTCGGGAAGAGTGCCAGGACAACCGTGTCCAGACAGACTTCCTTCTGGGCTGTCACTTGCTTGGAGGGACCGAGCAAGGAATCATTCACATGGCATCATACAGCTGGTGAGTTCTTGAGGAAGCATACACCCAGCTGTCTAAACCTGCGATGGAGAACTACAGTGTCCTAGGATTATCTAGTTAGCCTGCTGCTGGGCACGAACAAAGTGAGCACCGGGGTTAGTTATAAGGCTGTCCTGACCTATTTCTCAAATTTGAACACTGCCTTTGAGCCATCCAAACGGGCAGCTTAAAGTCAGCAGCTGCAGCATCCGCACAGGACAACCTTGAACCACCATCAAGCTCAGGAGAGCCCCCAGCACTTCCAGGTTCAAAGCCCAGTTCATCACTTCCTGTTTCTGTGATCTTTAGCACATTTCTTCAACTGGGGCTCACTATCCCTCTTTGTAAAATGGAAACAGTAGTTAATATGAATTTTAAATAAAGTAATGCATGCAAAACACTCAAGACAGTGACTGATACATAAATAAAAAGTATTTACTTTTATTTCACAGGACAAAAATAGCAAAAAGAGGAGTCTCTGTTCCTTAAACAAAAAATTGTTCCCTGCCTCCTGTCTTGGTCCCCCTCCTCTATTTACCAACAAACTCAAGAGTGTCCTCCCGACTCAGTGTCTCATCTGTTCACCTCCTGATCCCTTGACTTTTGCCCCATCACTTTCTGAGCTTGTTTTCACCATCCCCAATCAGCCTCTTAATGGGAAGCCAAAGGCCAATTTTCTTTCTCGTTCCCTGACAGCATGTGGCCCTCCTCATGCCCCATTTGTTGAAACTTGTTCTTTCTTGGTCTTTGGAGACACCCCTCTCCCATCTCGTTCTCCATTCCCCTGCTCTCTCCTCGCTGGCTTCTTCTTCTTCTTCCTTCTTTCTTCTTCTCCTCCTCCTCCTCCCCCTCCTCCTCCTCCTCTGCCTTCTTCTCTTCCTCCTTCGCCTTCTTCTTCTTCCCATTCCCGAAATTGACATTTTGGGCTGGATCAGTCTTGGTTGTGAAGGGCTGTCATGTGCACTGTAGGTTTAATAGCCTCCTTGGCCTCTACTCTTCCCCCAGTTCTGACAACCAAAAATGCCTCCAGACATTGCCAACCGTCCCCCTGGTGAACAAAATCATCTCTAGTTGAGAACCACTGCCCCAAGTGGTGATGTTCCCAGAATTCCTTCCTCGGCCCCCTCACTCACGGGGGTCTCATTCATTCCTGTTGCCTCAACTGCCATCTTCATGGTAACCATGATACCCACATTTCATTTTCCCAGCGCCTGCTTTTTTTCTGGGTTCTAGGATCAGAGGGCCTACTGCAGCCTGGTCCACCCATTTGGATTCCGGAAGATGGAATCAACTTCTCAACTTCCACAGATACACGAGAACTCCCCTCCTCCACAGCCCTGGATTAGTCGGCCTCCTGTGTTTGCAGTCTTGAAAAAAAGTATCACCATTCACCCTATCCAAGGCCACCAACTGTGACGCCATCATTGACTTTCTCTCACTGTCTAGGTCTATAGTCACTAAATCCTGCCGATTCCTCCTTGCCCATCTCTGAAGTCTGACTTTTCTAAAGCTCCCCCTACCACTGCCTTACACTTAGCACTATTCCCTCCCCACTGGTTTCCCCTCCAGACCCTGCCCACTCAGACTTTTCCTTCACACTTTCCCGGACGTGGATTTTCAGAAATCAAACCACTTCCTGGTATAGAAAATACACTCTGGGTCCCCGATGCTCAGTGCTTCAGATCCCAAAGGGTGCTGCACACACAGGCTCTCCCTCTTTCCTGGCAGCTCCATCCCAGCCACCCTCACACAAGGCCACCGAAATGTCATCTATTCCCCCAAGTTGGCCTTGCCTGAAGATGCTGAGGTTCTAGCCTCTATATTACCATTGCTCTTTATTCAAATGATTCATGAATTTATGGGTATGTGTGCTCTACCAGACTTGATGCTCCTGGCAGTGTAATCATCTCTGTATCCCACAACCTGGGTACTCAGCATCTCTATTCTATTCATCTGTGGGGTTATAAAGGAGCAGGGTCTTTGTCATGTCTCTTTGTCTTTCTTGGTTTCTCTCTGCCTCTCCTTCCAGCCATCCAATCTCCTTCATCTCCTCTCGATTCTCATTCCAGGCAGAGCCCCTTGCTTTTTCACACCCCACTGACCACTTGAAGCTCACTTTTTCCTTGAACCTCACCTGTGAAGAGATCAACCAGTTTTGCAAGTCTTGCACTTGCTACAGATTTCACTTACGTTCAGTTGTTGTTTAGACGGACTGATCTTTAATCCCCACTTCGGTTCTTCATTGTAGAAACGTATCTTTTGTGAAAATTAATAAAAGGAAACCTCATTTAGAATGGAATTGCGGGGGGAGGTGGTGGCAGAGAGACCTCTCACGCCAGCACTAGTTTTCCATTGCGGACGCAACAAGAACAGGGGTTCCTTGCTAGTCCGTACTACTTTCTTACCCCAGCTGGAGAAAAGAGGAAGGAGGAAGGAAATTTTCTCTATCCCCCCGTCCCCCACCCCCCAACAGCCCAGCCCATGAGAGACAGTCACAACTCAGCCAATGAGAAGCTACTATACTTCAAACTCCCGGCTTACTCCAATGGACTTTTAGTTTATAAGAGCCCCTCCCACCCCCTTTTTTTCCTCTATAAAAGAGCTGTCCTCTCCTTTGTTCTCCAGAGTGGCCTATGGTTTGGCTTAGGCTGTGTGTCCTGGATTACCATCCCCTGCTATTCCCACCGAACCCGTATTTGTTAGTAAAATAACTGGCAGTTTTATTTTTAAGGTTAACACTTTGAATAATGGCTCTTTGATCTTTTCTTGGCTTTAATAGTATTTCTAATACTCTTGTGTTTATAGTTAAACTCATTAGGTTCTAACTGACACACTCTTAAAAAGATGAGTTTTACCCAATGGTGGAAAACCTGTTTTACCAATGTAATCTTTCTATCCTAATGCAGGAAGTGGGAAGCCCTCTTTCCATCATCCTGACTTAATTAGGTCAATTTTGAGGAGCAAAAGAAGTAACTCTAATTCATGGTCTCCCTCCCTTGGCTCTAAAGTGGTGGAAAACCCTTCAATTGAATGTCTAATAACAGTTCTACACTTTGCTTAGTCCCCCATCTATTGACTTGGAGTGAAAATTTTGCTCCCTTAATGAAGATAGCTGTGAGGATTAACTACAGGGGTAGGAGAAAGAGAAAGTACATTTTCAGGTTAAAATGCTGAATAAATTTACAGAGTTGAGAAATAGTAAATAAAATAGGCCAAATAAGCCCTTGAGGTCTATTTCCAACAAATATGAAAACTTTGATTAATGGTTCTGGAGTTCTGATCCTCCTTTTTTTTCTTTTTTTTTTTAGTAGAATAAACTTAGGTGAAAATTTAAAGCAATTTTCTTTGCCCAGAAAAAAGCCTCAAAAGTAGAATGTTCATTTCAGCTATTTGGATGTTACATATCAAGTGTGTTAATGTTTAGAAAATACACATTTCCCTCACATTAATTTGCTACTCTGCAGGTTTTCCTTTTGCTTTGATAACATTCTAAATAAGTATGCTACCTCTGACTTACTCAAATATTTCGGTTACCATAAAAAAAAGAAGAGTGAATCACATAGCTAAAATTAAATCGGTTTAAAATTCTCAGGAGTTGAAATTATGGTTGCTTAAGTTAATGGATTAATCAAACCATAGTTTTAGATGATGTTTCTGCAATATTCTAATTACTACAATCTGATTTTCCTTAGTCATTGTGAAGGTCAAAACTGAAAGCCTGATTCAAAAAGGAAATTAAAAGTTAAGAATAAAAGACAAGGAAGACATTTTTATTCCCAACATATGTAATGATAGATTATTAAGTTGACCTTGTAAAAGGAAAGAAAGATTTTGCTGTAAATCACATTGGAGTTGACTATAAAATATGGAAACTGCATTCCAAATCTTCTTGAAACAGTATAATTTTATTTAATTGTGTTATTTTTCTTCTAGAAAGGTGGTTCATTATATATTAAATAAAAAAACATCTATGCATGTTTTCGTTTTTATGCTTTGTAAAGCTTTCATGTGAGTAAAAGCAGAAGTAAGGGGGAGAAATCCTTTGTCAGACCACATTTCCTGATTTGGTGATTCCAAAAATATGGTCCTTGTGCATATAGGACAAATCTTAGCAATAGATGGACAAAGGGACTATTTAGACTGATTATGGATTTTAGGAAGGGCTTCTCTTGTTTCACAAAATGTATCCCTAAGTCACATTCTGATACCGAAAATCCCATTAATAAGGAACAAAGTTCTTCAATCGTTTTTGAAAAGCAGCATTATATTCAGAAATTCCTAGGATCTGTAAGATAAGACTAATATCTACCTTTTTTCCAAATGTTTATTATGAAAAATTTTTTTTTTTAAGATTTTATTTATTTATTTGAGAGAGAGAGAATGAGAGATAGAGAGCACGAGAGGGAAGAGGGTCAGAGGGAGAAGCAGACTCCCTGCTGAGCAGGGAGCCCGATGTGGGACTCGATCCCGGGACTCCAGGATCATGACCTGAGCCGAAGGCAGTCGCTTAACCAACTGAGCCACCCAGGAGCCCTATTATGAAAAATTTAAAACATGCAGAAGAAGTGAAAGAAATATTTCTCCACCTGGCTTCAACAATTGTTAGCATTTTGCTGTATTGGTTTGATTGTTATGTGTCTGTTTGACACATTTGAAAATAAGGTGAGACATCATGACAATTTAACTGAAAATACTTCAGCATAAATCTCCAAAAAAAACCATAAAGCATTTTCCTACATAATGGCAATATACCATTTCATACTTATGAAAATTGATAGTTATTTCCTAGTATACATATTTACCTGAGAATTAGCAGGATATGCCCCCCTGCAACATACCACTTTGGCATAAATAAAGATTATTTTGAGCTGAAGGCAACTGAGAAGAAGCGGAGACCAAAAAAGCTCTCTTCCTTCCCATTATTTGCTTAAAAGCCGGACATAAATTTGTAAAGATGCCCCCTCCCTTCTACCAGGAAGGACGGAAGTTAATCACCAGTGACAACAGGACGCCCTCACCAGCCCACCATTGGCACCAGAGGAATCTATATAACCAACTTGACTGACAGACCTTATCTGCCATTGGTCTCCCGTACATTTATCTTCCAAGAATTTGCTGCCCTAGAAACTTGGTTTTTTCCCTCTCTCTTGTCACCTCTTTACAGATTTATTGTTCTTCTGTTAAGATGTTTGAATTACTCATCACTGGGTACTTCCACCTGTGTGTGCAGTGTCCAGGTTAGTAAATTCCTGTTTGCACTTCTTTCATTAATCTGTCTTTCGTTGGTCTAATTTCTAGGGCTTTTACTGAGAAGCTAGGAGGGTAGTGGGGAAAAGATTTTTTCTTTCCCTATATCCCCAAAAGTCTCTTATTTAGAGTTCTTTTTTTTTCCTATAACAAGATCCAATAAAGGTCCACACATTTCTTTTAGTTATCCACTGTCCCTTGCTCTCAGCCCATTCCACCCATCCACAAACATGCTCTAGAAAAACTCTGGCTTGTGTGTGCAAGGATGACAGGGAGGAAGGGTAGAGACTTCCCCTTATTTGTTGCCAAGGCTCCTGAGTAAAGGCCAGGTGAGTCAGGAGTTGGCCAATCATGGGACATGGAATTGGGGTGTGTAAGGCTACAAAACAATAGGACTAGAGAAGTGGATGAAAGCAGTACAGAGTCAAGAAGGGGAGCTACCTGGAAGGTTGGAGGCACATCGGGGCCAAATAGCACAAGGGCGTCTGTGTCCTGGCCTCCCTTCCTGGGTCTCTGGTCATCTTACACCACCTTCTTGTGCATCTTCCCTGGAACAAAGGAACACACTGATTTATTTCTTGTTTCTGTTTTGTTATTATTATTATTATTATTAATCACTATCATCATCATTGTCATCATTATTGAGGGATTTAGGAAACTCCTGTGCTAAGTTTATTTTGTCTTATTTCTTTGGGTGAATAATCAGGCTTTATCCCTTAATCGCTGGATAGAGGTGGAGTGGGAGATGGGGCAGAGAAGCAGTTGGGAGGCTGGCCCACTTCATCAAAAAAGAGGCAAGCAATTAAGCTGACAGTATTTAAAAAGCACCCAAGCCTCTGAAACTCAAGCTTTGGAATCCAAGTTTTCTGGCCTTTAGGGCATTGTGCAAAATCCACATGGTTAGTTAGGCGTTTGTCTGATGGATGTGGGAGGATGGTTTAGAATGTACGAAAGCTCGGTAGGTTGTTCTTGAGTATAATTTACTTGATTGTTTTTGGCTTGGTAAGTACACCCAGAGGCTTTATACTGATGTATGTGATTCAACAAAAACAAAAAACAATAAGGTCTTTATAGACTTGTGGTTTAATAGCTTTAAATAAATTAACTTTTTTTGGATCAATTCAGTGCACTGATGATATTTACAATCTATTAACTTTTTTATACTTCTCCCCTACATTACCACTTTAATTTATAACTTTGGAGAAATCGCTTTATATCCCTCAAGCAAAAGTACTATTTTCTACACACAGGGAACTTCAAAATGCATAGATGTGCCTATAAAAAACCATCTACCAGGAAAAGCTGGGCACTAACCCCAGATTCCAGTTTCAGATGTAGACTCTCATGCCAATTTTTTTTTTGAACATAAATTTTATTTTTTCTTTAAAAATTTTTAAAAATTATTTAAAATTTAAATTCAATTAATTAACATATGGTGTATTATTAGAGTTCAGTGATTCATCAGTCTTATATACCACCCAGTATCACCCACTTACCACATTTCCCCCCTTCCCTCCAGCAACCCTCAGTTTCCAGTGATTAAGACTCTCTTATGATTTGCCTCCCCCTAGTTTTTAACTTATTTTATTTTACCCTCCCTTCCCCTATGTTCATGTTTTGTTTCTTAAATTCCCTATATGAGTGAGATCATATGATAATTGTCTTTCTCTGACTTATTTCGCTTAGCATAATAACCTCTAGTTCCATCCATGTCGTCATTGAAAATGGCAAGATTTCATTTTTCTGATGACTGAATAGTATTCCATTGTATGTATATACCACACCTTCTTTATCCATTCCTCTGTCGATGGACATCTGGGCTCTTTCCATAGTTTGTCTCATGCCGATTTTTAATTGAAATGGGAACTTTCTTCAAAACAAAAAAATATTACAAGCATTCGGTGCAAGCTAAAGACTATGCCCGGGGGCACCTGGGTGGCTCAGTCAGTTAAGCATCTGCCTTCGGCTCAGGTCATGATCCCGGAGTCCGGGGATCCAGCCCTGCATCGGGCTCCCTCTGCCCTTCACCCACTCATGCTCTCTCTCTCACTCTTGCTCTCTCTCAAATAAATAAATAAATAAATAAAATCTTAAAAAAAAAAAAAGACTATGCTCTATAGGTCAGCAGTCAGTACTGCACCCAATTAATTGTGTCTGGACTGAATAGTGTCTCTTCCGCCCCAATTCATATGCTGAATACCTTTTCCTCACTGTGACTGTATTTAGAAATAGGGCTTTTAGGAGGTAATTAAAGTAAAAAGGCTCATAGGGTGGGGTCCTAATCCAATAGGATTGGTGGCTTTCTAAGAAGAGGAAGAGAGATGTCTCTCTCTGCACAGGCAGTAAAGAGAAGCCCTGTGAGCATGCAGAGAGGGAAGGCTGCCTTCTGCAAGCCAGAAAGAGCTCTCCCCAGGACCTGATTGGCTGGCACCTTGATCTTGGACTTCGCAGCCTCCAAACTGTTAGAGAATAACTTTCTGTACCGCATGTATGACACGTTCTTGCAGCCGTCCAAGCTGAGCAAGATGGTAACCTTAACCAAGTTATTTATAAGGCCTCGGGGCCTCAGTTTTCTGATGTGTAAAAATGTGTGGATCAGGCTAAATCAACCCTTAATTCTCTTCCATCTCTAGCATTCTAATCTGTGATTCTAACTGAAATCGTCTGGCTCCACAAGAGCACCACACTTTTATTTTTTTTAAATTCTGAGTTTCCAATGTTCAGAATAGTTACAAAGTAGTACAGAGAAGTCCCATGTATCTTTTACCCAGATTCACCAACTTTTAGTATTTTTCTCTGTATACTTTTTCATATTCTCTCTGTATTTGTACACATTTATTTATTTTGCTGAACCACTTGAAGGTAGACTGCAGATATATCTCTTTATTCCTTAATATTTCAGTATGTATTCCTTAAAACCATGGATATTTTCTTACTTAACTACGGTTGCCAAGTCGGGGAAATTTCATATTGATATAATACTTCTATATAATCTACAGCCCATGTTCCAGTTTCTTCAATTTTTTTTTGTTAATATCTTTTAAAGCATTTTCCCCTCCCAGGTGGAAATCATCTAGGATCACATACTGCTCTTTATCACGCTGTGGTCATGTCTCCTCCTCCCTCCTCTGTCTGGAACAGTTCCTTGGCTTGTCTTTCTTTTCATGAGCGTGAGTTTTGAAGAGTACAGGCCAGCCATTTACTAGAATGACCTTTACTTTGGATTTATTTAATGTTACCTCATGATTAAAGTCAGGATGTACATTCTTGGCTGGACCACTATATAAGTGATGTTGTATCCTTTCCAAGGGAATCACATTAGAAGGCACATGATATCTGAATGTCTTTCATGGGTGATGTTAATCTTAATGACTAGATCAAGGCATTGTCCCGTTTCTCCATTGTATATATAGTTTCTATTTTTCCTCTTGCAACTATTATGCAAGCTATGGAGAGACACTTCTTGAGACCATGCAGTGGTCCTGCTCATCATATGACTTAGCATCCCCCAGACTTAGCATCCCTTGACGATTCTTGACTGAACCAGTCTTTAGTATGGTGCTTGGAAAATGGAGATGTTCACTGCTACCACTCCTTCCACATTTATCAGTCTGTGCAAGTCATTCACCTGTAAACCAGAATCCCCAGTCATCTCCCCTCTATTATTGTACTCGGGGATCTTTATTTATCCAAAGGGTAAATAATCTATTAATTTCCTTATTTATTTTGGTGCCCTGATTGGCCCAGCTATGGCCAGTGGCCCCTTCAAACTAGTTCTTATGTCCTTTTGATACATTCCCAGCTTTTTAACACTTTTGAGAAATGTTGATTAAAATCAGAGGCTACTTAAAATAAGTGCTATTTGTATGTGTGTGTGTGCGCGCACACACAACTAAGGACAAATTATCAACTGACAGCAGCTTAAAAATTTATTAGATGCTGTAACTATATACAACATATTTTCTTTAGTTGTATTATTCTTAGGTCTTCCAGTTAGTAGTTGTAATTAGTTTTCATAGTTATCATAGGTAATTAGACTGGATTGCCAAAATCCTAGGGCTAATTTGGAAGACAGGATTGCAGCAGCCTACGCAAAGCTTCTTTTCAACATGGAGTCTTCAATGTCTTATCTTCATTTGAGTGCCAACGTCTTTATCATCTGTCCCTTATTGTGATGTGTGTGCACAGATTTCCACTTCGCTTTAGCCCTTGGCACTTGGTCTCTGTGGAATTTCTGATGGTTCTTCTTGCCTCTGCAATCTTGAACAAAGCCACATTTCTCCCAAATTCAGTAATAATTTTCATTTCTGCTATCAACATTAAGGCACTACGCAAGAGGTCTTCAAACTTTCACGATACTCTTAGAGTCTCCGTAATTTTTTCCAATGCCCCCAGACCAAAAGAAATCCTGAACAGTTCCTTTTATTAAATATTCAGGCCCAGAACTTATTAAAGTATTTATGTCCAAAAGCTTTGTAACTGTTTGGCAGAATTCTACACATAAACTGAAAGAAAGTTACATTTTTACTTCATCCTTAAATAACTACATCATTACTTAACAATGGGGTGTGTGCACCTGTTGGGTAGTGCACAATTTCTCAAGCCTTGAAGCAGATTGGACATCACCATGTCTATTTCCTAGAACACATTTATTTTCATGGGCGATTACTTTTTTTTTAAAGACTTTATTTACTTATTTGGAGAGAGAGACACAGCGAGAGAGGGAACACAAGCGGGGAGGGAGGGCAGCGGGAGAGGGAGAAGCAGGCTTCCCGCTGAGCAGGGAGCCCGATGTGGGGCTCGATTCCAGGACCCTGGGATCATGACCTGAGCCAAAGGCAGACGCTTAAGGACTGAGCCACCCAGGTGCCCCGGGCAATTACTTTTTATCAGAAATTCTAAAAAGCCAGTTTTGCAGAGTGATGACGTCACCGAAAGCAATGTAGCGTGATCTATTGCTGAAACTATGAACTACCTAGTAGTTCGAGCAGTGTCCCACAGAGGGCCAGTTATCACTGTGTTTCCCTCAAAAATGGAAAATACTCTGCTGCACAGTTTGGGAACGGTGACACTAAATCCTGGGAACCTTCAATCGCCTTTGTAAAAGAGCAACAACAAATACTGAGCTGATGTTACAAGTTTTTTCGCTAATGGTGAAACTGGTAGCGTTCATAATGCAGCATCAAGCTGTGGGTCTTTTTCACTGTTTATAAATGGGGTGATTACATCGTTTATTTTTCCAGTCCCAGGAGACTTGTAAGAGTGAAGGAGGTACTTCTGGGGCAGGGTTCTGGGACGACAGGTGTAAACGAGTGTCCTGGGCAAATGGAGCTACGTGGCCACCGCGTTCATCCTGACATACATCGAAACACTTACATCCTGAAATCCACCTTTACTCAACAAATGATCTCTACTACAATGTAGTTCCTATGATTTCGTAATTTGCCAAAGGATCTGATCACATCACATTTGAAATGTAAAGCTGATTGGTGGTGCTCTTCCTTCTCTTCTCTGTCCTATCCGTTTCCCTCCATCTCCCCTCAGATGCTGGGCCTTTTCTTCTCCCCAACTCCCACCTCAACTCCCATCAAAACTTACCTGCCACTTTCCCAGTCAGCCAGGTTCAGGTCTTTCCTGCAGTGTTTTGAGGACAAGGGAAAAGGTAGCTACACTCATGATGCACAAGAAAGCCTGTGAAAGTCCTCTCTTCTCGTCTCTCTAGGTATGATCTGCACAAGGCACCTGCTCCAAATTGCCCCTTCTCCCCACACTAATCCCCACAAAGCCCTCACAGAGCAACGTCGGTCCCCAAGTCTTCTTGGGTTTCTCTCCCCTCCTTAGCCATGACTTCTTTGAAATCCCAAGCTCTTCTCTTATCTGGATTTGACACAACAAAGAAACTCAGAAAGCGACTCTACACCTTAGAGATTGCAAACACTTCCAATATTCAATCCCTTATCCCCCTTTATTCTTTCACATTCGAAGGCACTCACCCATGCATCCCTCAAAATTGCCTGTGAAGGTTCCACTTAAATGCAAAGCTCTAAGGGGCGGGCTAAAAGGGCGTTACGGTAATCATTACTGTTTTTAGAGAATCACAAATTAATAGGAGAAAAAAAAATTCCAATAGGATGTTTGGGCTTTGCGGAATGTCTGTGCCTGGCACGTAGCGGATGCTTCGGAAACATCTGTCTACTGGTGTAGGAAGTAGCACTGGCACCGGGAAATCGTCCCTAATGAGCTCGCCAAGCATTATATGGAGCGCCCGCGGCGTGCCAGGCCGACTCCGTGCACAGTGGTGGTAGGCTCAAGGGGCATTCCGAGGACCCGGCATCACAGGGAGGCTGCGATCCTGCTTCCATGCCCTTGTCCGCTCCTTCACCTTCGTGATGACAAACGTGCACGATCACAGGCAGGCGCGCATCGGCGGGAAGGGCCCACCTCCCGGGGCAGGGGGCTCGCCCAGGTGACCACGCCGCTCGAGGACGGCGGGGACCAGCCCGGGAGGACGAGCCCGCCCGCAGAGCCGCAGAGGAGCCCAGCAGCTGGCGCCCGGGCGCGTTGAGGATCCCTGTTGATAATTAAGTCAGAAATTCGGATTATGTTGAAGAAAGTAAGTAGCGTCTACGTTGCATCTAATCATGGCTTGTAAAGAGCAAGGCGGAACTCTGATGTAACCGTTTTAACGCGACCAGGAAGGAACACTCTGAAATGAGGAAAGGCGGAAGGGGCGGACGCGAATAGTTCAGTAATAGTCTACTCTAAAGAGAAGCGAAAGGGCGCCGAAATAGCTCAGTTGGGAGAGCGTTAGACTGAAGATCTAAAGGTCCCTGGTTCGATCCCGGGTTTCGGCAGCACTCCTTTTTAGTCCGACTGGAGGCAAATTGCGGGTGAACGCCTTATCCCGAGTAACCCGGATCATTGACGCCAGCCCACTTCAAAACAAGGACTTCAAGGATAAGCGAGCGAGGAATGGAAACAGCCACTCTCAGCGCCCCCCAGACAGCGGCCGCCCCACACCCCCACTTCCGGGTCGCCTTCCTGGCGCGCGTCAGAGGCGCTGCTGCGCGTGCGCGTTGCGGAGCCTGGCGGGGGCGGGAGGGCCTGCGTCCCCTGGAGTCCCGCTGCGCCCCCCGGCGACAGGAGGGTGCTGCGCGCAGAGCGAAAAAGACAATTTCGCCCCAAATTTCATTCCCCAGAGCCTCCCAGTTTGAAAAGCAAGACTCTGCTGTTGAATCGAGCGGCTCTGAGCGGGCCTTGCCCGTGAGGGAACCGCCGTATTTCCGGTTAGAGGCGCACGCCGGGCCGCTCTCGGGGCATAATCGGGGTTACTGGCCGAAGGGGTAGAGGCGTGGCGGCATCACAGCTCTGTTAAATTAACGTCTTGCACCTAAACAACTTTATTTGGAGGGTAGACCAGTGGTTCTCGGAGTGTGGTCCCCGGACCAGCAGCCTCGTCTTCTACTGGTAACTAGTTCGAAATGCAAATTCTGGGCCCCACCTAAGATTTACCGTATCAGAAGCTGGTTTCCAGCTTTAGGTGTTTTAACAAGCCCTGCGAGTGAGATTCAGAAGCAGCTCAAGTTTGAGGATCCGCTTATTCTAGACGTTCCTTTGTATTTCTAAAAGAGCCCTTTCCTAAGACTGTTTCTGTGAACAAGCTTTTTCCTTTTGCTGTCTTTTATCCTGCAAGTCTGAAGTAAAACTTTGACACGTGCTCGAAATACATCTTTTTCTGGGCCTCTTTTGCTTTTACAGTGAGTGTGTGTGTTGGGGGTGGGATCAACTCTCCTAGCTAATCCTAAACCCTCCTATTCTGTATTGTGTGGCTCCTGGGAGCTGAGCCAGGACCCAGGGGGAGCAGTTGCAAGGATGTAGATTTGAACTAAAGCAGGAAGAAATTTAAATTTCTTAACTCAACTAGAAAAGGAATATGTAGTGTAGCGGGGGTGGTGCGTTGCTGGTCAGCACATGAAAGACAATCCCTCTTGGGATTTATGCAGTAGGTCTTGCATATCTTCTGGTTCTTTTGTTTTGAGAGGGTACTTCGCATTTGTGAAGTACTGTGTGATCTCACCTTATTAATTCATTTATCAATTTAGTATTAATTATTGACCTCCCACTATGTGCCAGAAATTATTAGATCTTCATAATTACCTAATAAAGTATGCATCATTACCTTCATTTTACACATAATAGTCCTCGTAGGATTGCAAAGATTAAACCTAATGTACGTCAGGCATCTAACATCTGCTACCTCTTAAATGTTACTGTACCTGAATAGTTGTTGGGGTGTTTGGTTAAGATGTGTGCATAAAAATGAGGGGAGCTATAGGAAGAAACTAAAAGCCTTTTCTGGTTAATCCGAAAAGGCATTATGGGGACGTAGGTCTTGGTTGGGCCCTCAGAGAAAGATTTCTTGGACAACGGGAAGACCAAACTGGGGTGCAACGAGCTCTCTGCATGTTTAAATGCAAGGGAATGATGTGGACACTGAAAGTGGGAAGGGTTGTTCATTTCAGACGCCCTGCGGGGCAGACAGTAAGATCAGGTACTGGCTAATGGACATTTGGTATTGGGGGAGGCTAGAGGCGCATATCAGGTTAGAAGTCCGAAGGGGGGAAGGTAAAAGGGGATCATTTGGGCAGGCCCCCACAGGGGCGTGGTCGGAAAGGGTTTTGCTGGCCTTGTGGGAGCGAGGAATGAACACAAAGAAGATAGGGAGCACTTAAAATATTTTATGTATGTATATATTTTAAAATAATTATATATATATATTTTTTACCTTAAGAAGTAAAGTCTAAAGATGTAATCTGATCACTTTTATTGCTTTTCATTGATGTGTGAAGTGCTCTGATAGATCTCAAACACTGTTACTTCCCAGAGTGAAGTCTGAGCAGGACTGAACATGATTTGTCTCCTAGGGAGCCCCTGACACCTGCACTGGAATAGCTCTTTAGGACTGAGGAGGGGGTGAAGGGTGAGGGGTGAAGGTGTGGAGTCAGCCCTTACTTTAGCAAAGAAATGCTTTCAATGGAAAGAATGTGATCACATTGCACATTTATCAGTTAGTGCTTAGCCCAGTGCTCTACGGGCAACAAAAAGTTGTGAATGTCTACTCTTGCTTCAGGCCGTTTATCCAGTGTGGAAAGGGAAAGGCATCTTTCCACATTTCCTTGAAAAGTTTTTAGGAAGAAACCTGGGATATCTGGCTCATGTGACAAATTTCTAAGGGAGGAACAAGCACATTGCCAAATGACTGTTTATTCCTTAATTATCCTGGGGACTATATTCATTTTAGGGTGGAAGTAAGATAGAGTGAAGCTGTTAAAATTGTTATATATATAATAAAACTAGATGGGCATTTACTAATTCATTGGGGGCCTTTTGTGTAATCAATATGTACATATTTTAATACCCATTTTATTAGTCTTGGGTTATGGGTCTACTCTTTTAACTGTATAGTGGTTTATAGCTGTTTAGTTTTCTGTTGTATTTGTTGTCCTATCTCAGATTTATATGTTGAACCTTGGTCAGAAATACAACTCCTGTTTGGATTTGCCTCAGATTCCAGGAACGTACGGCTCCTACATGATAGTCCTTAATACATGGTGTCAGAATGGATTGCCTTATGTAAGTGTAGCTCACTGATCTAACTGAAATCTTGGAGTATTATTTTCAGTCCTAGGTGTGGGTCCAGGGAATGAAGCAGGACAATTTGAGCAAAGGCAAGGGTCTTCTTCACAACAGACACCCAAGTCACGTATTACTTCCATAAACTCCCAATTTCCATATATGAGTTGTCTTATAGCAGGGTGCACGACTATTTGACTATTCATTGCTGAAATATATTCTACGGTGCATTTTGAGCAACCCCTCTCCCTACATACTCATTGACTCTCTATCAAGAATATCCAGAGTCACCATTTCTGGAGTGCTCTCTATGTGCTGGGAATTCTGATGAGCATGTTTCATGCATAATCCTACTAAACTTGTCAATAACTCTATCAGGTAGGAGGCAAAGTTGAATATAAATGAAAAAAAAAGATACATAGGTGTGCCATTGTGAAAAGCCAGCATAATTCTGAGATGTATCAAAATGAAATATGAGCCATAAAAATAAAGGAGTAATTCTTTTATACACTGTGTTAGTGCGATTCATGTTAGAGCATTTTGTTCAGTTTTGATTAACTCAGTTTAAGAGGAAAGGGTTAGCCAAGAACAAAAACATGATTAAGGAAGAGGAGATTTATCTTAAAAACAACAAAAATGGGGTAGCTGGATGGTGCAGTTGGTGAAGCGCCCCACTCTTGGTTTCAGCTCAGGTCCCGATCTCAGGGTTGTGAGATCAAGCCTTACCTCTGGCTTGGTGCTACGGGGCATGGATCCTGCTTGGGATTCTCTCTCCCTCTCCCTCTGCTCTTCCTGCTCATATGCACATGCTCCTTCTCTAAATTAAGTAAAACTTTAAAAAAACAAAAAACAACAACAAAAGCACATGAAATAGACTTGCCAAGATAAAAGAAAACTAAGAGTAACTTGATTACAGTCTTCAAATTCCTGTTTTGCAGGCGTGTATGATTTCTAGGGAGATGCTATAAGAAGAACAGGTTTAGATGAAGCCAGGAGAAGTAAAAGAGGAGTTGTGATAAGATATTTGGCCTGTCTTGTGATAGAAAATTGTCTGACCGAGATTGGGTAAATTGGAGAATTGCAGTTGAATAGATTTATCCGTGCTTATGAGGACCTTTGGGATGTAAGGGAGGAAAAAATCTTTTTCCCACTACCCTTTTAGCTTCTCAGCAGGGGCCCTAGAATTTAGACTGACAAAAGACAGATTAACAAGAAAAGAACCTACACAAACAGAAGTTTATGAACCTGTGCACTGCACACACTTGTGGGAGCACTCGGTGACGAGTAGCTCAAAGTGCTGGTTAGAGGGGCGCCTGGGTGGCTCAGTCATTAAGCATCTGCCTTCAGCTCAGGTCATGATCCCAGGGTCCTGGGATTAAGCCCCGCATCGGGCTCCCTGCTCCGCGGGAAGCCTGCTTCTCCCTCTTCCACTCCCCCTGCTTGTGTTCCCTCTCTCACTGTCTCTGTCTGTCAAATAAATAAATAAAATCTTAAAAAAAAAAAAAAAGGCTGGTTAGAACTTAGACTTCTATAGCATCTTAACCACAGAACAATACATTTGTAGAGAAGTGACAAGACAAAGGAAAAGAACTACCTTTCTAGGGTGGCAAATTGTGGGAAGGTAAACGTATGGGAAACTAATGGCAAATGAGGCTAGTTAGTAAAGTTGGTTACATAGATTCTTCTGGTGGCATTTGTAGGCTGATTGGGGTACCCTGTTGTCTTTGGTGATTAACTTCTGTCCTTCCTGGTGGGAGATGGGGGAGTTGGCGGGAACATCTTTACAAATTTATGTCCTGCTTTTGGGCAAATGGGGAAGAGCAGATAGTTTCTTATCAAGTGCCTTCAGATCAAAATAATCTTTATGTCAAGATTGGGTGGCATATTCACATCCCTCAGACACTTTAAAAAAATTGGACTTGTGGGGCGCCTGGGTGGCTCAGTTGGTTAAGCGACTGCCTTCAGCTCAGGTCATGATCCTGGAGTCCTGGGATCGAGTCCCACATTGGGCTCCCTGCTCAGCGGGGAGTCTGCTTCTCCCTCTGACCCTCTTCCCTCTCATGCTCTCTATCTCTCATTCTCTCTCAAATAAATAAATAAAATCTTTAAAAAAAATTGGACTTGTGGTTGCTTTGTAAGTGTTGCTGCTGATAGTTCAGGAAGGAAGCAGGTGGAGCAGCATGGTGTCAATTGAAAGAAAACCAACCTCAAAGTAGGTTAGTAAATGTTTTATCCATTGTCCTACTGAGGACGATAGCCTGGGAGAGTCTTCCAGATGGCTCTGAGGCTCTGTTCTGAGGCTTGTTTGCTACAGGGGGTTATATATACCAAAAAAAAAAAAAAAAAAGTGGTGGGGAAGGGATACGTGTACTTGCAAGCAGTTCTCCAAATAGCGGTGCATCATAAGGTATAATCTGTTTGGTTGTAAAAATTAAAGTTTCTGATTACCACATGGACATGAGAAAGACCCTTAGTTCATCTTATGTTTCTATCATATCTAATTGTTCAAAAATATTGCCTGCATGCTTCTGCTTAATTGGTTTTCCAGTTCTTTCTGTTTTTGATTTCTCCTTGAGGTCACGTGAGATGGTCACGGGGGGCTGACATCAGTGCACAATAGGGCGTGAAATTGTTGGCAGAGACCATAAAAAGGATGGTGGCCTCATTGGGATGGATCCTATTATCTCTTAACAATAAGTATGTCTATAAACAATATAGCATTTGACCCTGCCTCTGGGATGAGTTAGTGTGCATGAGAAATCATGTACTCTAGTCAGACAAAAATTTTAAAAGGCTCTTTACATCCTGAGATAAAGCAAGACAGTCTTCCAGAGGATCCCCCTGTCTGGTTAGAGTCCCCATAATAAATGAAACCGTACTTGTTCCCGGAAATTACTGACTTTGCATCAGAGATAATTTCATCCATGACAATTTCAATGTTGATGTCTGAAGATATGTGGTGACATTTGTAGATAAAATACTGTGACAAAATCTCTGTTTTCCCACCATGAACAGACTAAATGTAAACTTGGTCACATTGCTTATCTTGCCTGTAGATGTGGGTGTGTTTCAAATTTTGTCGTTGTTTATTTCGGTTTTTTGCTTGCTTTTGTTTTGTTTTTAAGCTACTCTTTTTAAAACTTGGACTCTCCTTTACTAAACTTCTTTGCAAGTAAACTAGTTTCTTTTTTTTTCCTACGTGCTTTTCTCAGAGCAAATGTCTGTTAGCTTCTAGTGTATCCTTAAGTAAATAATTTTCATACAAGCATGGATGTCTGTATATTTCATTTTATACAGTGTCATTAAGCATGCTATTGTTAAGCTTTTAAAAAGTACACATTACCTGTCCTTTTTTCTTTCTTTTTCTCTTAACCAGTTGTAAACCTGAGCTGAGATTTTAAGCCATATTTAGTGTCTCATAAAGTATTCAGAGATAATCTCACCCAATAGCAATGATGTTTTCATTCCCCGATTGAAGGAAGTTCTAAAGATAACAATTGTAAAGGACTTTACTGTTACATGCATAAACTGTATCTAAATTCGATTGGTCTGATCTCTTATTTTAGGAACAGTAATTAACAGAAAATTTGGTTTTATGCTTTTTTACAAAATGAAGCCCTGATTTGTTGAGTAGATTAAGCTATTGATCAGGCAGGAATGAAATACAGGTATACAGCCGCATGGAAACATTTTGCTTTTAAGCATCTTCTTATGTCAAGTTGGTAAATCGCTCAGAAAAAATATAATCGGATGTTTGTTTATTGTACATCTTGTTCCTCTTGCGTCTCTTCAAATTCATAGCCATCTTTCAAATGGTCTCTCAAGTTTTTCTTCTGCATGAAAACTTTCCCACAGTTGAAGC
Source organism: Callorhinus ursinus (assembly GCF_003265705.2). NCBI lineage: Eukaryota > Metazoa > Chordata > Mammalia > Carnivora > Otariidae > Callorhinus > Callorhinus ursinus. The sequence goes on from NW_027397069.1 coordinate 11,000,343, forward strand.
GAATCTGGATCTCTCCCATTTTGACCTCCCAGAGGGTGCACTAGCTGCCGCTCATGGGGCACGTGACTCTGGTCCAGCTTTCACTTTCTGTTTTAAATGTGTGCTCATTTCCTTATGGCAAAATGCCACCCACTCCAAACGGTGGCTTTGACTTCAGGAAGAGATACTTCAGAGTTTCCATGTTCCGGCAAGAAAATGCTAGTATTATTGAGTAGTGGTGGGGGCTGGAAGAGGGCATGTGATCTGGAATGGCTGGAGGGGCATGCACTGGTCACCCTCCATGGTGGGATGGTGCTGGGCTCACAGAACGAGAGGAAGAGAACAAAAACACCAGAGAGAAGAAAGCAGGCTGGCTGGAGCAGGGTGGTCAAATCCTCTCTTCGGTGGTGGTGGGGGTGAAGGTAGGAATAAGAAGGGCTTTTATCTCAGGCACAGAGAGAAACTTCAAGACAGCCTGAATACACCTTTATTCCTTTTAAATCTAAGTTTTCAGCTGCATGCGTGGTGGGCAATGGAGGGCCTGTACCCCCCAGCCAACCTGGCTGCAGGATCTGAGTTGAGGCTCATTGTAGCAGTCTGTGGTTCACAGCCTTAAACCCTCACACTGTGCAAACTGACCGAAGGGACACCAACTTCGCATATTTTCTGACTGCAGCAGATGAAGAGGAGGAAATGCGTCCCAGCAGGAGAGAGAGGAGAAGGCGGAAGGGACCAAGTTGTCCCTGCCTGTGGTGTGTATACATATGGCCTGAGGCGTGGTCCAGAGCCCAGCCCCTGGGGCCAGGTGCCCAAGCCTCTGCTCCGACTCCACCTGTTGGCAGAGTAGAGTTCCTAAATTCTATAACCCTGCTCAGTGTCATTCTCCCCAGGTGCAAAATAGAGAAAAAGTAAATGACTTCTTTTCTTTTTTTTCATTTTTAAAAAATGACTTATTTTCTAGCTCTGTGGTGAGAAGTCAGCCGGTCATATATGACAATCGCTCAGCACCAGGCACACGGCGTGTTCTGTAAGCGCACCTGGGCCCTGGGGAAGTGCTGTCCGCATCAGCTCCTCCTGGCTCCCCAGGGAGGTTTAAGTGTTCCAACTCCTCTTGTCCATGTAACCATGTAGGTAATATTTTGTTGAATCTCACAGGTCTTTTTTCCTTACTGGTTACTATTATTTCTTGACGACCTCGGTCCATGTTCATAGCAGAGAGCACATAGCAGGTACTCAATGCCTATTTATTCAACAAATAATAACAGCTCTCCTCCCCTTACATGTCTCCTCCCCTCACCTCCCCCCCAAAGTGGCTCACCACCACAGCTCAGCCCCTGGTTATTTTTGTTTTTATTATATTCCCTACCAAGAGAATGAACTCTTCTGAGGCTCTAGACTGAGGTTTCTGTTCCTTTTCTATGCCTTTATGTCATCTAGACCCCATGCCAGAAACATTTTAGGTTCTCAAGAAACGCTTCTTGACCTCTGTTGATCTGACAATAAGCAACTCTTCCAGAGAGACTGAAAAGGTGGTGTGGCTAAGCTAAGATTGTGGATGATTTTCAGTGTTTTCTTTTTTGTTTATCTGCATTTTATAAAATTTCTTGCTTGCATAATTTAAAAAACAGGGTGCAAAAATGCTCTAACCCTTCAACATAGCAGAGCAGAAGAGCAGGAAGCTGGGTCTCCTCGTAAGTGCTCCATAATGAGCATGCTTTGTCTTGGTCTGACAGAGACAAGTTGAGGCATTTTGGAAACCAGGATCTGCCAGAGCACTAACCCAGGTTAATTTAGGTCACAAACCCAGGAGCTAGGATCTTGGTCACACATTACATGGTGTCATTCCGTGTAATGACATTCAATAAATGTCTTAACAACAACAGCAGTAACGTTCTCTCCATCTTTCAAGTTACTTAAGATGTTCTGACTGCTATTTTTAAAAGTAAGATTCAAATCACTTTCTAGATAAACATGTGTTAAAAAACCTTCCAGGTGTAACTGAGAGATTAAGAGCTAAATAAAGGTTTTGTGTTCCGGGAGCTTGAAAGACAGCAAACAGTCCAACACAAATAGAAACATGTCTTAATACTGGAAACATTTTCCTTAATCCACCAATTATCACTTCATTCATTCGTGTGGGGTTACGAGCCTGTGCAGGTGTTGGTCCTCAGTAGGTGAGCTTGGGAGGTCCCCTTTGAAGCGCAGTTGCTGGACATCACAGGCCCTGGCAGCTCCCAGAACATTATTCTGTCCATTGTCGATGTTATATCATCAGGTCCAGGCCTTTTGATGAAAAGATTCTTGAGGGTGGGACCTGTCAACTCTGGATCCTGGACCGTGTCCACCATTGGCCCTTAGAGGAGCTGCTACATTTCCAGGCCCTTTCTTTGGTTCATTGGGGGCCTTAAATAAAGGGCTTACTTTCTCTATATGTAGAGGATTTTGTGTCACTACCAGCTTCTGAGCTGGAAGCACAGCGCAACTTTCCCTTGGTGTTGAGGGCTGTGCTATTTCCAGCAAACACATCTTTGGGATGCCTGATCAGTGGGCTGGAAGTGTATCATCATCCCGTATTCAGGACACTGGGCTGGGCAGAGTTCACAGACACCTGGAAGGATGGGCCATATTCAAAACCCCACATTCATGCCATTAATGCCTTTTTTTTTTTTAAGGTCTTATTTATTTATTTGCAGAGAGAGAGAGAGCCAGAGCAGGAACACAAGCAGGGGGAGTGGGAAAGGGAGAAGCAGGCTTCCCGCGGAGCAGGGAGCCCGATGCGGGGCTCAATCCCAGGACCCAGGGATCATGACCTGAGCCGAAGGCAGACACCCAACGCCTGAGCCACCCAGGCGCCCCATGCCATTAATTCTGCTTGCAAGGCGCATGGATTCTGGTGCAGAGCCCAGATTCTGGTGCCAGACTGCAGCCTGGCTTTGACTCTGGCTTTGCCGCGGACCCTATAGAGGACATCATTCAATCTCCCCTTACCTTAGTTCCTTCGCCTGAAAGTAGGGATGATGATGATGCTAATAGTATCTCCCTCATAGGAGAGCTGTAATCCCTAAATTGCTAATATATGGAACCAAAACAGAGGCTGGTACATACTAAGCTCTAAAAAGGTATTTGTTATATTACTGTGCCAATTATTTGTCATATGAAACTATCTCATCTCTCAGAAAGTTTAGGACAAAGAGATAAAGGGAATGAATTTATTAAGAGGAAACATTGTTTGAGTATCCTCCGCTGTGCAGAGGCCTCTAGAGTTGGGTTTAACATAACACACTCCAACTTCTCACAAAGTCCTGCAAAAGCAGAAGCAGAACCCTGCCTCCCCAAATGAGACTGGAATGAAAGAGGCAGGGATCCCCGTGACATGAGGAAAAGATATAAGAGGAGATGGGAAGCAATTCCAAAAACCAAGGAAAGGGGCCTGTTTTCATTTGCTGGGGCCGCCATGACAGTGTACCACAGACTTGGGGGCTATGGCCCTCACGGTGGTGGAAGCTAAGAATTCCAAGATCCAGGTGTTGGCAGGGTTGGCTCCTTTTGAGGCTCAGAGGGAGAATCGTTCCATGCCTCTCACCTGGCTCCTGGTGGTTTGCTGGCAATCCCTTGGGGTACAGAAGCAGTACCCTACTCTCTGCCTTCACCTTCACGTGGTGTTCTCCCTCTGTGTGTATCTCTGTGCAAATTTCTCCTTTTTATAAGGACACCAATTGTATGGGGTTATTACCTCTGCAACAACTCTAGTTACAAACATGGGCAGATTCTGAGATATTGGGGGTTAGGACTTCAAAATCTGAATTTTTTGGGGGGCACAAAAGTCAACCCATAATGAAACTCTGCTGGGGATATCCAGAAACAACCAATGGGGACAAACCAAGAGAAGATTCCATTATTTCTTGGGGGAAGGAAGCAACTGAGCAACAGGTGCTTAAAATGGAACCAAGTCTCTTCTCATCGAAGGCAAGAGTCACCATGGAATCCACACGGGGATGCTGGCTCAGCTTGCACTCTGCCACGTCAGTGCACTGAGGCTCTGAGTCCACGTATCTCAAGGGCCCAAGGCTGTTTGCAAATGACACCGGGTGAGGGTCTGGGCTGAACAAGGATCAAGGACTGCGGAGAGTTGCCAGGCTGGTCTGGCCCAGGATCCTCTGTAGCCACACATCCTTCTCACCCTGGGTGGACCGGAGGCTACGCACACAGCAGCCCCCTGGCACGCCTGCCAAGCTCATGCATGGCATTTACTTATCCAGCCATTCTGAAGGCACTGCAGCCCGCTGACCTTCTCTGGGCCTGTGAGGAGCTTTGCGGGGTTGACCATGGCTTTCAAGAGAAGCGAGCAACCCACAGTTCTTGATTACAAGACTTCTAGCCCCAGGCACAGCCAGGTTTGAGTTTTGTGGCTAAGAGTCTTTCCTGGGGAGAACAGCCTGGAAGGAGCCTGTGCTGGTATAAAGTGGGGGAAAGGGGTCAGTCATAAGCTCATTTTACAGAATTTAAATCCACAGATGGATTTCCAACCCTATTTTCTTTCTCTCTCTCCCCCTCTCCCAAAGTGGTTCCAGATCTTGTATACACACCCATACACACTAGAGTTGTGTACATCAATGATTATTGTTAACAAATCATTTCGATTTAGGCTTGGGGGAAATAAAAGATGATTAAAAAAGAAATTTCTCAGGGCACCTGGGTGGCTCAGTTGGTTAAGCGTCTGCCTTCGGCTCAGGTCAGGATCCCAGGGTCCTGGGATCGAGCCCTACGTCAGGCTCCCTGCTCAGCGGAGAGTCTGCTTCTTCCTTTCCCTCTGCCTCCCCCCTCGGCTTGTGCTTTCTCTCTCTCAAATAAATAAATAAAATCTTTTTTAAAAAAGTTCTCAAAACATCTTTTGAAAAATAAAATAATTTGGGGTTATTTCTCCCCAGCCAAAGGAGCAGGACAATTTAAACAACAGGAGGGAGCTGGCTATTATACACGTTTGCAGCAAAGTGTAAGGGTTCGACTGGGGGTTTAAATACAGAAGGAAATTCTCCTTCTCCCCTCAGACCAGGCCAAGTGTGTCTCTGATCACAGTGGTACTGCTTAGAAATGGCATCGCTGTTGAACCTCAACTAGGCACTTAGCCAGGGGGAATGGGAAGATGGAACGCTTAACAAGGGACCTGTTGTTGTGCTTCTCAAGGAATGGGTCAACTCCAGCAGAAGCTGCTGATAAATGATAAATTCACTTTGAAGTTGCAGAGCCAAGATCCTGCCCCCCCCCCCGCCCCCTGCTAGTGATTCCATTTTGTGCGCAAGTGGAGGTCACGGTAAAGAGCTTTTATTTATTATCTTCTCTCAGTTCCTTCCAAGACACAAAAAGTGTACCCAAAGCTGTGGACCTTCACATACCCTGGTTGTTTGACTGGCTGGTGCCCATCGTATCAGGGCTCAGTTTGTATGTAAGTGTGGACTCTACTCAGAAGGTCAGTTTGAGTCCCAGCTCTGCCCATAACTGGGGGGCTATGTAATCTTTGTTACGATCTCTAACTTTGGGCTCATCTATGAAATGCACAACGTCTGCCACCCGGGATTGCTGTGAGCAGCAAATAAAATAGTTCAGGTTCAAATGAAATCACATACGTCAACACACTCTGTAGGCTGGAAAGCAGTTCTGTATGGATGAAGGTTGATATTATATGTTATTATGCTTTTGTTATTTCGCACTGAGTTTGCAATTACTCTCTCAAGGAAAAATAACAATGGATAAGCACGATGTAAGTGTACTCATATAATTAAAATACTGTTCTACCATAAAAAGGAATGAAGTCCTGGTATATGCTATAGCTTGGATGAACCTTGAAAACATAATGGTAAGTGAAAGAAATCACTCATAGAAAGACTACGTATCCTATGATTCAATTTCTACGAACTATCCAAAATAGGCAAATTTATGGAGACAGAAAGTGGATTAGTGGTTGCTTAGGGCTGGGACAAAGTGGGGGTTGGGGGTGGTAACTAATGAGCATGGAGTTTCTTTTCGCAGCAATGAAATGTTCTAAAATTGATTGTGGTGATGGCCGTACAGCTCTGTGAATATACTTAAAACCATTGAAGTGGGCACTTTAAACAGGTTAACTGTACCGCATATGAGTTATAATTCAGTAAAGCTGTTGCCTAAAAAACAAACAGCAGCAGTTGGAATTACCAGGGCATTCTTAACATGAAACAGTATCTTTCTTCGTACTCATTAACAATATTTGGGTTCCTCTATTGACAATAATCTTAGCTAATCTTAATGAGCACTAGTGAAGTGTGAGTTTCTGTGTTGTAAGCTTTCTCTGCTTCATGCTCACAACACAGGTTTTTGTCCGCCATTTACAGATACATAACAGAAGCTCAGAGAGGTTAAGCAATTTACCCTAGATCACAGCTAGTGAGGTTTCACGGTGGGGTTTGAAAGCAAGCAGATGGACTCTACAGCCTCCATTTTCCTCATGTGTCCTCATGTCTTCATTGAGAACATGGATATGGCTAGTCTTATTTAAATATTTACCATCAGAAAAAAAAAAAAAGCAAAATCTACTTTTGGGGGGTTGGATAATTATTCCAGAAAGACACAAACTCAGAACCAGCAACTCCATCTGACTTTACTGCCAGGTGTCTATTTTGATCTCAAGATCATTCCAGGAAAGTGTGCATTTCTTAACCTTTTCTTCCACCTCGATAGAAGGCTGGAGCTTCAGACATTATTTAATGCCTATGTGTATACCCATTTTCAGAGGAAAAAGGAAGGTGGGTTAGATCGGTTAACTGGAGAATCATTTCACATTTTTGTAAGATTTGGATGCCTGGCATGGTGTCGTGCTAGAACTTGTCACGAATCCACAAGGCGATCCGCCACGAATCCGCTGTTTCTCCACACTCGGAACTGCTTTCCCTTTGACTCGGGGTCGGAGGCTGTCTTCCGGCACCATGGAAGCCCTTGCCACCAGAATAGATTAATTTTGTCATTGCCCTTTCTCCATTTCTGTCTTTAACCAGAAAAAAGAGGTTAATTGTGTGCCATTTCTCAGGAGAATGAGGTATCAGCATTTTAATTCCTGATATTTTATGAATTGTGGGCAGCTAATTAAAACTTAAAGATTAGAGGAGCTATTTTGGCTAAGAGACAATTTGTAGGCTTGTGAAATGTGGAGAACAAAGGGCTGTCTTTTCTTTTTATTCCTACAGCTTAAATGAAGCTTCGTGCTGAAATAGAGCCTTGAATTATTTTACATACTGAGGGCTCATTGTATTGATTCTAATTTTAATTTTGCAGCTAGTGGAGCGGGATCTGAAAGCAACGGAGGGGTTAACGAGATTATTGGGAATGCTAAATAGCAAGATTTGTGTTTGGGGGCTCCGTTCAACCCTTCTTGACTTCTAAGAGACCTCTTAAAGTCAGAAAGGAACCACTTACAGATTCTGTTAGATATCCTTAACTGCCGTGTCAGAGCTCAATATGTATTTAGATCTTCTCTTCTGTTCTCCCTCACACTTAACCGTTTGAGTTGCTTCATGGCAGACTAATGGAGCTGCCACAAGCATTGGGCTTTGTCTTGGCTCCTTTCTTATCTGGTTGACTTTCAAGTTATTCCATTTCTTTGGACACCACGGAAATCACTAAAGGGCCCCCATCTTTGGGACGTGAATCAGGAAATCACTGGTCCCAACCCTACTTAATGCAAATGAGAAAAAAGGCACATCTTCAGCTGGGGCAGTCCCCACAGATGAGTTGCTTAGAAAGTTAAGGTGGATTTTAGCTCCTATCAACTTCCTGATTATTCCCTTGAGCAGGTCAGAACCCACACAACAGACCACAGTGGCCACAATTCAAACAATTCTTTCTGTCTAAATTTCTTATCCATGTGTCTCAATTTACTTCTGGTTGTAAAATAAATTTCTTTCTGAGATGGGATTAAGTTGGATGAGATTGAGCAGGTGTCCAGTGCAAACTCGTTACATGCAAAACCAGGCTGGGCTTATGCTTTCTGTCCCCAGCCTCCTAATTTTTTCTTTCAATCTAAATTAAATCAGCAGCAACTAGGGCTAAGAAAGAACCAGTTGGGGGAGGGAGTGACGGTCCAGTAATGGAGAAAGAGTATGGGCAATGACTCTGAAACTGGAAAGAATTGAAATAAGACCAGCAAGATTGAAGCTTGGGGATTAAGGAGAGGCACGGGGCAAGAAGAAACTGCAGGAACGGAGGAGACCAAGTCTTGGGGGGCCTTGAGTCCATGCTAAGGATTTGGGACCTTCCCCTATGAGGAACTGGAATCTATTCAGATACTCAGTTTTAAGCAACAGGCGTAAGATGATCAAACCATAACCCTAGAGGGGAACGAGAATAAATGTGGGAGATCTGTACAGAGGTTATAGCCTCTGCTCAGGCTATGGACAACTTTGAGTAGTACATAGCATTGGTGAAAAGCAGAGAGAAATGAACAGTTTTGACAAAACTTTAGGGATTAAAATCAACAATATTTGGTGATGGATTGGCCATGAATACTCCTCTTTTCCTTTAGGAGGAAAGGAGGAATTTACTGGAGATGAGAGCCCGGATATTGGATGGGTGTTCACATGGACCTGGAATTGGACAAAGGCAGAAGTGGCCGTGGTCAATTGTCAAAGTCTTCAGAGAATGAATAAAAGTGATTAGAAGTTTGAAGAAGATGGAAAAGGAAGAGCTGTTGGTAGCAGGTGGGATAAAACTCGAAGAGTGGAAGAGAAATTGTCTGGAAGCTACTTCCAACCTGTGTTATTCTTCTTGGTCCCCTCCTTCACCACTGTGATTTAGCAAATGATTACATCTGGGGGAAATTATAGAAATTACATATTTAGTATGCCTTGAGATATCTTAGTTCCAATGGGAATCTTTGGTTTTTTAGAACACACTTTTGATATTGGTTTATTTTGCCTTTCCTTGAATCATCTTATATATATTACTTGGTTGATAAACATGAATTGCTTTTAAAAATGTATTCTTTTCAGAAGTTTTTTTTCTCCAATGACAGATGAGACAGACCATGAAATCTTTAGCACAAAGAAGCATTGCTTAGTTCATTTGCTTTGAATCATGTGGTTTTCCTCAGACATATTTCCCTTCTGGGCTGCAGTTATAGAGGGTTTAAATTTAATGTAGAAAATAGCTTACCCAGCTGGTACCTCAAGCCCTAATTCTGCCCATTTTCTTCCCCATCCACCCACCCGCACTTGACCATCATCTCCGTCTACTTTGAACTAATTGGGGCTCAAACTACTTGCCAGCACACTGAATCAGCCGATCCTACTCCATAATCAGGCCTGGGCAGTACTGCACTAGATAATGTGAGGTGTGGCAGTCTCAGGGACCGGCTGAATCTGGGGGCTGTGTCTGCTCTGTAGGGTGAAGGCGTTCCTAAGGTTAGGGAGTGGCTGGCCAGCACCGGGAAGCTTGCTCTGTGGCTTTATATTTGGGCCGGTGGCAGATACTGTCTTTATTTCTCAATTTTCTCTCTACAGTCTGTCTGGGGGACCTCATTTCTGAGCCCCACAACTTTCCAATCTGTCTTTGCAGCCACGACCTCATTCATACTGTCTGGAGGCATCTATTGAACATCCCCCTTGGTGGCGAGGCGGGGTGGCGTCATACAGCGTTCCCCAACTCAACTTTCCATTCTCCAGCTGAACTCCCAGATGAGCACCTGGCTGGTAATGGCGGGCTAGACACCTGCCGGCTCCTTCTCGGTGATTGCCTGCGTCAGCCTGGGGTCCAGGCTTTCTATAAATTCTTGAGATCTGAAACAGTTTCTCCTCCGGACAGCAACCATAGGGCTTCTGAGGACCACTGCTAGTCCTTCCTGAGATTTTGTAAGTCCCCCATTACTTGCATTAAAACCCTTCATGCTTGGAATACAGTTTCCTGACCAATGCTGTGCGATCCGGTAATTGCTGGTGGTCCCACCAGCCACTCCGTTAGCTCTGGCTGAAGCTTGGGGATGGTCCTTCACATCCCCATCCCTCACCTCCCACATCCAGCCCATTTCCTAGTTCTGTTTCTTCTTTTGTGCCTCCTTAATACAGCGTGAGCCTGGCCTTTCCTCTCTATTCCTCACTGTTGCCAGCTTGGTTTAGAAACTGATTTATTTAATAATTGTATTATTGTAACAGGCTCCTAACTAATTTTGCTGCCTTCTGTATCCCCTTGAACCCAGTCCATTTTTTTCCCCTACACTGTTGCTAGATGAACCTTTCTAATATACAGCTCTGATTATGTTACCTAAAGTCTCTCAAGCTCCTTACCACCTTCAGTATACCAACCACATTCTTCTGCTTCCAACCACATTGAAGGTCTTGAGAACACTGGCCTTACTCATTTCTTAGTCCTTCTCTGTGATCTTCCCTTTGCCTATTTACTCCTTGCTTTGCCAGGTTAACTCCTATTTGCTGCAAGTAGGCACAGTCTTTCCTGACACTGCCCTAAAATCTGGGTCACACACCTCCTCCTATGCTGTTATAGTCCTGGGACTGCACAGAACCTTCCAGCGACTCCACCCAACCAAGGGGTCCCAATGGGGGACCTCCTGGGAGCTAGCTGCTGACTTTGCTCACCTTAGATTTTGGAGTGGTGAGCCCAATATCTGCAGGCAGGGAGGCAAACAAGAGGGGGAGTTTCAGAAAATCAGCTTGAATTCCTACGTGGTGAGCCCTGTCTACCCCTCCTGTTTTCATGGTCTGTTCGAGCACCAAAAATTTGTCATGAAGTTCATATTTTACTCTCTCCTTTTCCTCAGGCTGCCCGGGAGGTTGCTGTGGCATCATATCTGCTCTCTTCCTTTATGTCATCAGGAAGGTCATGGAGGAAACAAGTGCATGTCACGGTAGGCAGAGGGGGGTGTGTCCTGGAGGCTTATAGCCATCCTTGACCTTTTAACCTGGATGGAGAGGAGAGATCGTCCAGGCCATCTTGCTTTATCCTCCAGCCTAGTCCCAGTTGGCGGGTTTAGGGTCAGGCTTTGGCTGCCCCTGATGGTTTTATCCCCCTGGAACACCCCACACCCCAACAGTCTCGGGCATAGCAAGCTCTACCCACAGTTTCACCTGTTTGTTCTGAGAAATAGATGGTCAGAGGGTATACAAATTGCTTGGTGTGCTCAATTTACTCTAACCTCAGGATTGTTTCATAGATGTCAATAAAACTGTAACTGACCATTGTTACCTCCCCACATGATGCATTTTGGCGGTCTGTGAGGCACTTTGAGTGGAGAGGGTAATTTATAGGCCTGGGGGGAACTAGCGGGCAAACCCGCCAGCCAGCAGAACCGCGCGTGTGGACTGTGGGGCCCCCTGCTCCACTCTCCCAGCACTTAAGAAATGAGACAACATTACTTTCATCTCTGGCAGCGCTGTGTCCTTGGGAATGCCCGGTCCTCATCAGAAAGGCCCAGTCCTTCACCCTGCACCACAAGTGACGCCAAAGCACAGACAGGATTCAGAGGAAATGAGGGCAACGGTCCTTGGCACCTTTTAAAGACACAAGTAAGATTTAACTTAACAGAGGAGCCAAACCAGGGTTCTCAGAACCTGCTCATGGCTGCTCCCAAGGTTTTGCTCACTCTGTTGTCTCCACCTTGGAAAGGCCCTCCTCCTCCTTTTTGTGCATTCGACCATCTTCAACTTCCTCCTCAGACCTTACTACCTGTAGGAAGGGTCCCTGGTTACAGTAGTCCACCATCATCTCTCTCTATTCCAAAGTTCTAACGGGTTTGGATACTTTGTTTGGCCTTTGTTGCCTTAAAGGGTTCATGTGTTTCTTCTCTCTCTCCTAATTATTTTCATATGTATCCACATGGACATACACACAGAGGCATATGTTTAGAGAAATATAAGACTCATCGCCACACTGTTCTATAAATATCACACAGACTGTTGAATGGAAAACTTACAGGGATTATTTAAGATTGGGCAGAAGCGTCCCATGCTTAGTTAATGGTGGTGAGCAAAACCCTATACTCTGTAGGGGTTTGATTTGACTAAATACTTTGCATCTTTTTCTTATTTCTGGTTTCTCAACGGTTCGTAATCATTAGAATTTTATATTGATGTATTTTAGTTTTTGTTTATTTCTTCATTTTTAAAGATTTTATTTATTTATTTATTTATTTATTTATTTATTTATTTATTTAACAGAGAGAGATACAGCGAGACAGAGAGAGCACAAGCAGGGGCAGTAGGAGAGGGAGAAGCAGACCCTCCTCTGAGCAGCGAGCCTGATGCAGGGCTTGATCTCATGACCTGTGCTGAAATCAAGTCAGACGCCCAACCGACTGAGCCACCCAGGCGCCCCAAGACTTTCTTGATAATAAGCTGAAATATGTCTCTCTAAACTTCCTTCTCAGACCACGCATGATCATTGAATCCCCGTTTCCTGAAACAGCCCTTCACATTTTTAAAGATGGTTTTCATATTCCCCCCGAGTCCTTCTCTTCCAGTTGGAAACTTCTCTAATTTAAAACACATCAAACTGAAAGTTCCCTTTTTCTGTGACAACATTGAGATTCTTCATACAATTTGCGATGTTTCTTTCCTACTTTCCTTCCTTTCATACCGCCTTCTCTCAACTCCTTCTTCCCTCACCCCCCATCTCCAGTGCTAATAGAGTAATCTGATTTAAAGGAGATAAAATGGGGCGCCTGGGTGGCTCAGTGGGTTAATCATTTGACTGTTGATTTTGGTTCAGATCATGATCTCAGGGTTGTGAGATCGAGCCCCACGTTGGGCTCTGTGCTTGACGTGGAGCCTGCTTAAGATTCTCTTTCCCCCTCCCTCTGCCCCTCCCCCCTTACCCCCCCCTTAAAAAAAGGAGATTAAATAAAAGAGGATTGATCAGATAAATGGATGCTGCCTGTGGCAACTTGGTCATTTCCCCTGAACGGAACTTCCACGGGGCCCGGCAGACACCCACCCTGTTCTTTCTCTGAAGCCAGACATTACTAGCAAATGTATGTTTGCTGTCTCATCTGTGCCTACCTGAAGGCTATTGAAGGATTAAAGGAAATTATCCATAAAGTGATCAGCTCAGTGCCCAATAGGCAGGAAGAGTAAAACATTAGTTATTACAAGAAATAATTAAGGCAATGTTAGACAGCTTCTACCGCCGACATAACACACATAATGATTGGTAGAATCACCTTTTCCTCAGATCATTATGAACTGTGGCATGCTATGTATGTTCTGGACACATTTATAAATAACTGAGGTTTGACTCAGTAGGTCATGTGAAAAACATGTAAAAACATGACTAAAGAGCAGTATATAAGGACCTCGACGTGCACATTTTTCTTTTGTGAATGATTTGTATGAACAATTCTATCATTAATGATTTGAAGGACAGAGATGAAAACTTGTGGATTCTTGACTCTATAAAGTTAGAAGACATTAGTTAAAACTGAGCTCATATTTTATAGGAGGTTTAAATAAAAATAATCACTATATCAGAAAAGCGAACTCCACCCCCTATTCAGAAGCAGGGTGTCCTTTGCTATGGGTCCATAGAGATCTACCAAGGAGAAACTCCTTTGCAGCTTAGATCAAAGATCTTGTACCTATTAGGTCGTGATGTGAGGCCAAAGACCATCAGAATCCCAATCTTAGGATAGCAGATGGAGTTTTTTATTTTTAAACCCTGTATTTTGGAATAACTCTAGATCTGCAGAAAGGTTGCAAAAGAGTAGGGAGACTTCCCTTGTACCCTTCACCATAGCTTACCCTTATGTTACCATCCTGTGTAACCACATAGTGATTAAAACCAAGAAATATTGATATATACTTAATAATCGATTTGATATTTAATAATTAATTGATACAAATATACTATTGATACAATGTGTCAGCTAATCTAGAGATTTTTTTTTTAAAGATTTTATTTATTTATTTGACACAGAGAGAGACACAGCGAGAGAGGGAACACAAGCAGGGGGAGTGGGAGAGGGAGAAGCAGGCTTCCCACGGAGTGGGGAGCCCGATGCAGGGCTCGATCCCAGGACCCTGGGATCATGACCTGAGCCAAAGGCAGACGCTAAACGACTGAGCCACCCAGGCGCCCCTAATCTAGAGATTTTATTTGAATTTTACCAGTGTTCCCTGAAGTCCCTTTTCTGATCCCGTATGGCATTTCTTTGTCATGTCTCTAGTCTCCTCTCATCTGTGAAAATCCTATCTTTCTTGTCTTCCATGACTTTGACACTTTAGAAGAATACTGACCAGTCCAACCCCCTTATTTTCTAGAAAAAGAAACTAAGACCCAGAGAGCACCATGCAGTTGGATAATAGTAAAACTCTCCATGTGCATCTGTCTTATTTTTTTTCATAAATAAATTGAAGTTAGGCATTTTTGGCAAGAATGCCACCAAAGTGATATTGAACTTTTCTTCTACTGCATGATGTCAGAAGGAGGTACGTGATGTTTATATGTAATGTCCTCTTGTTGGTGATGTTAATTAGATCATTTGGTTAAGGTGATATCTCAAGGTTTTTCCAGTCCTCCCCCCTTAGTAACTAATAGATATTTTATTTTTAGACTATGTCAACACACCATCTCTCATCATACAATGATTACTGTGGAATTTGTCTTTTGTTATTTTCTATTTGCATCATTCTTTCTATGTTTGTTAATTAAAGTCTACTGTCCCCATTTCCATGCTTATTTATGTTGTGCGGAGTCATGAGTATTCATTTTATTCTGTGTGTTATAAAACATTACTATCCTCTGTTTTCTTGCTCACCTTGTTCTAGGTTGACCACTGAAGTCTCCTTCAAGTTGGTTCTTCTATTCTTTCGACACACCCCATCATTTTTGAGCACTTCCTTGCTTTCTGGCACCACAAAATGTTTCAGGCTCTGCGTTTGCTTTTTCTGCCCTGATGCAGGAGTCAACTATTTCCCTAAGATTCTACTTAATTTTAATGGAAAAGCCAAGATCTGGGTGGTAGGTGACCAAACAGAGTTTTAGTCAACAATGATTGTAAGCACCAGAGGGAAAAATAAAAAATGGTCATTGGCATTTAGTGCCAGGTGACAAACTATATGTGAGATCTTGATACCAAGTATATCAGTCATCTATTGCTGTGTAACAAATCACTCCCAAATGTAGCAGCTTAAAACAACACACATTTATTATCTATCTGACACTTTCTGTGGGTCAGGGCATCTCGGCATGGCTTAACTGGGTCCTCTGTTTCAGGGTTTCTAATAGGCTATCATTAAGGTGTAGACCAGTGCTAAGGTGTAGAACCATCCTAAGGTTCAACTGGAGAAGGATTGACTTCCAAGCTCATGTTTTTGTTAGCAAGATTTGCTTCTTTGTGGGTGTTGGCCTGAGGGCCTTAGTTCCTTGCTGGCTATTGGCTGGAGGCTGCCCTCAACTTTTTGTCACATGGGGCCTCGTGAACAAGGCAGCTTGCTTCAGAAATGGTTGAGGCTGAGAAGGCAAAAGAGGGTTCACTAGCAAGAGGGAAGTCCGTCTTTTACAACTGAATCACAAAGATCCTATGATTTTTGTCATATTCTCTTCTCTCTTCTTTTGTGCCATACTCATTCTCTTTCAACTCTGTCTACCTAAAACATCTCTTGGTATCCTCCCTTTCTTACTCCAGGGCTGGCAAGAAAAATAATCTGCCATGGAAACCAAGATGACACAAAACCACATAGATTACATTCTAGAACTGTTACATTTGTGTTTTTGAAAGGTAGTTTCTACAAATGGATGTTTGGCCAAATCTAGACTCTGACCCTGAATATGATAATGGCTGCTGTTAGATTAGTCGAGAATTTTAAATTGTTTGCACCTGACAATAATGCTATAGTGTCTAACCTTGATGTGCTGTTATCTTTCTTCAATAAAGAAGCAGAATTTGTGAAGCCGAAAAAGACCCTGGAATAAGGCAGACCAAACTCCAACTCCCTTTATTCTCCAGCTGAAGAAACCAAGACCAAGTATGATAATGGTAGAACTGGCAAGTCAAGGACTCTAAGCAAGTATACCAAATCCTTCATTCTTTCCTCAAACAGTACTTCTGTAACGAAAGGGATCATTTGTTCTTATAAACCTTTTCCTAAACTTTTTGGCTTACCAACATTTCATTCCTTCACTCATCCAACTGAATTGAGCACTCATTCTGTTCCTAACATGTGCTGGGGATACCAAGATGAATGAAGTGTGTCTCAATTCTGATGTAACACAGAGAGTAGGGGAAGAGAGAGGGACGTGTGAACACACCATCTGATGGGAAAAGGGTCTAAGGGAGTTATGCATAAGGAACCCTGTATACAAAGAGAGGAAGACAATACAAGTTACTTTTTAGTATTTTCCACACATCTAAAGACAAACAGACTCTCTTTGGCGTGGCTCAAATGTTGCATTGGAAATCTATGTCATTGGTGGTTATGGACATTTTGAGTGGGACAGTCTTGGCTCCTCTCCGTTGAATTCCAGTAACACATACCTCCTGGATCAAAAACAAATGCACCAGGACCGCCAAGGGTGTGCGCTGCGTCGGTCGAGAACCTCTGCCTAAGCTAACAGACAGCAAGCATCTACCTGCAGTAAAGCCGCTGACCTCACTCTGAGAAACAAACAGAAGTGGAATGGTGTTTTCCAAATGGTTTGAAGCACTAAAAATAAGAGTGTAAGTTTGGAGCAGATGATTTTGGCTGATGATCAATTACATTAGCCAAATGCGAACACAAGCATTGCATTCTATAAAAATAGCAAAGATCTCACCATTTTACAGTTGCATCTTATTAATTCCACATCTCACAAATTTGGCTTTGGATTAGGACAGACTCACGTTTATTTTTGCTTTGACTTGGATAAATGAGTTCACTAAGCAAAAACATAAACAAACAATGGAGAAAGAAAATACTTGCCTCACTTACGCACAATTAACATCACTCATTTTACAGGTAAAAAACAAACATGTAACTCGTGAATGATTCCAGTAGTTAGGGAAGCTCAGCTTGATAATTATAGGAGCAATTTTAAAAAGGAGAATTATAAGTATGTGTTTGTTTGCTAGCGTTTCCATAACAAATGGCCACAAACTGGGTGGTTTACGACAACAGAAACTCATCCTCTCATGGTTGTGGGGGCCAGGAATCTGAGCTCCAGGTGGAGGCCATCTGCTCTCTCTCTGGAGGCTCGAGGGGGAGAATCCCTCCTTATCTCTTCCAGCTTCTGCTGGCTCCAGCCTGGTCCTTCACAAACTCTTTCCTTTTCCAACCATATTTCAATGACCCATCTCAGGGCCTTTGTAATACTGTTCCCCATGCTTGGGACACTACCTTCCTCCTCATCCCCGACTTCTGATGTCCTTGCCACTCTTCCACTGCCCTGTCACTTTCTCCACCTCAGTGTGTCTGTTTGTCATGGATGCAGGGCTCATGGCTCTTCTTCATTATCGTCAGCCTGGTACCTAGTGCACTGCCTGGCATAGAGTAGGTGCTCAGTGAACATATTTTCAAGGAACAAATCAATAAGGAAGGGAGGAAGGGAAGAAGGAAGGAAGAGCAGACGGAGGTGTGGGAAGGTCAAGTTACTTTCTAAGTACTGGGTGCGCTAACATTTAATTTCCCCAACCACCCGATCACATAGCTGTTATGTGTACCATCTACATTTCATTTCATTTCATTTCATTTTTCATTTTATAAGTGGTAAAAAACAGAGGCTCAGGAAGAAGAATGTGCCCAAACTGCTTTAAAACCTTTGGGAAATAATTATTCAGAAAGAAAGGAACTAAAAATGACTCGTGTGAGGTTGGCTGTGGTAGAAAAGTTTGGAAGGATAGCCACCAAATGTTAATAGGGTTATCTTTGCGTGATGGGTTGTATTATTAAGTTTTTGCTTTTCTTGCTTATCTGAATGATTTTTTTTTAAATGAACCAATATTTAACAGGTGAAAGGCAGCTGCATTTGGGCTGGAGTACAGGGGGTATAATCATCTCTGATGGAAAGGGTGCATTTCTGGAATGCAGGACAGGTCAGAGTTGCAAGGAGAGAGTAGTTTAATATACTTCATGTCTTGGAGCTTGAGGTTAGACCCAGGAGTCAAATTACTTGTCATTTCATTTTTTGTGTGTGTGTCTAGCGTAAAACTAGAATGTTGTTTAACCACCGATGCTACATTTTGTTTATTTTTCAATAAGAATCAGAAATGTTCTGTGTGTTTCTAAATCATGCAGCCAGTTTTGCTTTTGAGCATCCTGAAGAGAATGCTGTTTTTTCTGCTGTTGTCACCAATAGCCACTGTTTCATGCTTCAGAGAGGAAAAGTCCTTCCTCAGTACTCTAACTGCTTCTGGAATGGGTGTAAGTATCTCACACTTTTAGCCTTCTTTGAGCCAAATTTTATTCCGGAGGTTAAATGTATAGCTCTCAAGCTTTTCTCTTCAGCTCTGATTTATTTATTTATATTTCTTTGACAATTTTAACTGTGGGAATAAACAGATAATCAGCAGAGTCCCTCTCATTATGCTGGGCCCACCTGCTTTCTCTTGCTAATGGATTAAGCAGGACAGTTATTGTCCGGTGAGGCTCCCCATACACTCATCTACGTGGTCTGACTCATCCAACATTGTGATTGTTTTGCTGTTGTCCTCCATCCTGTTTGTTTCCTGAGGATAGCAGCTCTGTTTGGCCCCCAAAAGATAGCCTTGTTCTTACAACTGTGGAATCTTCCCATCTGAAAAGTATAGAGCGGTTGTATTAGTCAGGGTTCTCCAGAGAAACAGAACTGATAGAATGTGTACGTGTGTGTTTATACATGTAGAGGGATGTGTATCTCTCTCTATATATATATATGCATATATACATATATGCACATCTATTTTCTATCTATCTATCTATCTATCTATCTATCTATCTATCTATCTATCTATCATCTATCTATCAAGAGATTTTAAGGGATTGGTTCATGTGGTTATCAAGGCTGGCAAGTCTAAAATCTGCAGGGTGAGCCAGCAGGCTGAAGACCCCGGAACAACTGATGTTGCAGTTCAAGTCCAAAGCCACCTGCTGCCAGAATTCCTTCTTGCTCAGCAAGGTCAGTCTTTGTTCCGTTAAGGCCTTCAACTGATTGGATAAGGCCCACGCACACTGTAGAGAATAATCTACTCAAAGTCCACCAATTTAATGGAGATACTTATTCCTTATTTCTTCCTGGCTTATCCGTTGAGGTTGTTTTGCTATCTTGTGACATGCTGCAGTGAAATTTAGTTTTACTTACGTTAGGGTCTGCTGTTTCTCTTTAGAATTACCAAGGGAGCGGGTGGATATAACAGGGAGAAAATTACACAGGAAGCATTTTATTTTATTTTATTTTTAAGATTTTTATTTATTTGAGAGAGAGAGAGATTGAGAGAACAAGCAGGAGGAGGGAGAGAGGGAGAAGCAGACTCCCTGCTGAGCAGAGAGCCCAGTGTGGAACTCGATCCCAGAACCCTGGGATCATGACCTAAGCCGCCCAGGTGCCCAGACAGGAAGAATTTTATTTAAAGAGTATTCAGAATGAAACAGTGAAACAAAAGGAAAACGTAGGCAATGTGTAAGTCCAGTTGACTCCATTCTTGAGACCATTCTGGTTCTGGATAATTTTCTCAAGCTCTGGCCCAGCCCATGTCTTTTCTTTTCTTTTCCATCAGATTTTCTAACACTTCTGCAACTTTGAATCATTCCTAGGAGGCTTGGGAGTTTTCATTTGTAAAACTTGGGGATTTACCTCTATTTGGAATCTACAGGGTCTACCTATGTTTTGGCAAATAGCAAGCTAACATTTGGCATGGGCATTTTGGAGCCTCCCTGGTTGCCCCAAGGTGCTGGGGATCATGGCGATATGGGGTCATTGGGAAACCAGCCTAGGATGATTTGGCTGACCTACAATTGGTCATTCCATTGAATTGGTGACCTTTGGAAATCTCTGAGTAGTAGTAGGTGGCAGTAGGACTTTGGTTTTATATTGATAACTGACGGCCAACCGGATTTCACACAATGCTGCCACCCTAATGCTTTGGCAGTTAAAAAGGATGCTCAACATATCGAGTCCAAAATACACCACATGCAAATACCTTCTTTTCTTCACGGTTCCTGTTTCTATGCCTTAGCACATGCAAATTATGCACCTTACCACCAGCCCATACTTGGAGAAGATCCATGAGATCCGTACATGCCATTGTAACATTTCTGAGATGGGTGAAAAGGTTGGTAACACGCCAGAATCCGTTCCAAAAACAACTAGCATAGAATACACCTCTTAAGTTCTGAGTCGATTAATCTGGATTGCACTTTACAGGGTTCAGAACAAGGTCAGAAGATAGGGTTGGGTAAGAGCACCATGTCATTGAAGGTAAGTGGATGTTGATGACAGACTGAATGGAGAATGAGAAAGGCAGACGGAAGAGTCAGTTGGCAATGCCCAGAGGCATGCAGGTATGTTCCACGCATCTGGGAAGAACCTGCTACCTAGGTTTCTTTCATACCACAGACTTGCCAGGCAAGGTCCCTGGGCCTTGTCTTTGTGTGAATTCTGAGGAGGTGCCGTATTACATTATCTATAACCAGGTTTAAAAGAAATTCCTCATAATTGAAATATAAAATGATCATGTAAACCTCTTACGACTTTAAAAAGTGTTACAGTTAAACCATGTTCCCTCTTGCTTTGAGACACTGTCATATCTTCTATTCTCTACAATTCTAGAGCCATTAACATAGAGTGAGTGAGTAGCAATTAACATTTAACAGAAATATTGTGTCGTGACATGGTCCACAAAGGTCTCATGTTATATTCTTCTCTCCAAATTTTTGCATCTTACATTTTGACAAGCACTCCCCAACCCGCTAAAGTTTAAACTCCGATGTATCCTTTAAGTCTTGGCTTTAATGATGAAATCATTTCTTGGGCACTCGCGTACTCTGCTTTTGGGAGTGGAGATGGTGCAATCTTTCTGGAAGGCAATTTGGAAACATGTAACAAACACATTACAAATAAACAAGTACTTCAACACAACAGTCTGACTTCTAGGAATTTAACCTGTGAAAATGATAAGAGATGAATATAAAAATCAATTGACAAAGATGTTTGTTGCAGAATTATTAATACAGGTGAAAAACTGCAAACAATACTGAATGTCCAAAAATAGAGGAATTGATTAAAGCTATTATGATAACATCACAATTACTTATTGTGCAGTGAGTTATTACATAGCCCTTAAAATCAGATGAGAAAATGTGCATAATATATTGTTCAACGGAAACAAATTATACTACAGAATGTAATATGATCACAATTTTGTTTAAAATTATGTTTATGTACTGAAAAAAGATTGAAGGTATAAACATCAAAATGTAAACCACAGTTTTCTTTGAATAAAGGAATAATGGGTTAATGCCTTCCTCTTTGGCTTCCTTGATACATTATAAACTTTCTACATTGAAATGAATCATTCCTTCACCAAAGTGTAAATGTGAAGTCGGTATTAGAGGAGACCCACAAGAAACCAGACAGCAAAGGTCTAAACAAGATTTCATACATGGATGCCCTAATTTTGCTGCACAGGAGAGGGTGGGTGCACATGAGGAAGGAAGGAAGGAAGAGATGATCAATGGATAATCCCAATTAGGCAGCCTTGAGTAGGACCTTGCCTAGGAAATCTCCAAAAATAGAAGAAATTAGTCTCAGGGAATCCCCAGTTGGAAGGAGTGAGTCAGACTGCACCTAAAATAAACTGAAAGACTCCAAACAAAAAGATGGAGTCTGGGAATGGAGTGACAAAGGAATGAGATCAAATCTCTAGGGAAATGTCTTCTGGGGGTGGGTGGGGGGGCGTCTTCCAGGAGCAGGACCCTGGGAGGCCAACCCTAGGAGGCAGGTGTCACTAACTGTAAGATTTACAGGTCCCTGGGTGTGTAGGGTATGTGGGGGCAAGAACTGGGCATGGGAGCTTGGGGGGTTGCGGTTGGGTTGAAGGCAGAGTTTCTGGAGTTTCCAGTCTTTTGGGATGAGCTTGAGATTTGAACTTTGAGGTGCAACCTCCACATTTTGTAACTGTTGGCATCTTAAATTTTTTTTTAAATTAATAGACTCCTTTTTTAGAGTAGTTTGCTTCAGAAGAATTGAGCAAAAAGTAGAGGGATTTTGCATATGTCCCCTTCCCCCTGCCCCTAGTTTCTCCTATTATTAAACACCTTACATTTATTACAGTTGATGAGCCAACGTTGATACGTTATTATGAACTGAAATCCGTAGTTTGCATCTAGGTCCACTCGTTGTGTTACACATCCTATGGGTGCTGACAAGTGTCTCTACCATTACAGCGTCATTCAGAATAATTTCACTGCCCTAAAGATCCCCTGTGCTCCACCTATTCATCCCTCTCTTTCTTCCCCTGAACCCCTTGGCCACCACTGACCTCTCTACTGTCTCCACAGTTTCCACAATGACATAGAGTTGGAATCATACAGTTTATAGCTTTTTCAATCGGCTTTGTTCACTAAGCAACGTACTTTTAGGTCTCTGCATGTCTTTTCGTGGCTTGGTAAGGCTTTTTAAAAAAAAATATGTGACTAGAATTCCATTTTATGGGTGTACCATTCAGTTTGTTTATGCATACAACTATTGAAGGACATCTCAGTTGCTTCTAGCACCTTTATTTGTTTTTAACAGCTTTATTGAGATATAATTGATATATAATAAACCACACACATTGCAAGTCTACCATTTGATGAGTTTTCACATACTTACACACTAGCAAGACATTGCCAAAATCAAGATAATGAATGTACCTACTGCCCCAAAGTTTCCTCATGCCCTTTTTAATTCCCTCTTCACAACCTTAACTGCCAGGCAAACACCCTGATTTCCGTCACTTGAGATTAGTTTGCATTTTCTAAGGTTGATATAAATGGAATCGTATAGTATGAACCCATTTTGTCTGACTTCTTTCATGAAGCACAAGGGAGGGGGAAGCATTTCCCCTGGATTCTGTAGAATTCTAAGTTTCAAGAAGTTGGCAAGTCTCCTGAAGATGTCAACTAATAATATGCAGCCAGAGATCTGTCCTAATGTCGACTCTCCCCTCATTAAATAGCTCCTTATATTTGACTTCAGTTATGACAATAGCCAAAACTGTTCTATCCTTCAGAGTCGTGTTACAAATGAGTCTACTCTCTTTGGTACAGGCATGAAGCATTTTCACAATCTGATACAATGAACTTTCCAAGCCCATTGAACCCCCCTGACTGCTTCCACTCTCTCTGACTGCCACATTTTGATATGACTGACACAGTTTTGACTGAGTGAAGCTTTCAGCCTTCTTCAGCTCTGTGCTTTGACAACTGCAAATTATGGAAAAGCATTTTCATTGTATAATTAATGGAGAATAAAAGTAGATTATAAAAATGTGTGTATTATAATTCCAATTTGATTAAAAAGACTACCGAAGGAACGAAGAATTATATTCCTCTGCAATGATAAAGAGCAAAAGATTAAATAGAATTTTTTCCTCAACAGTGCAATTATGAGTGATTTAAGTTTCCTTCCTCATCCTTTTCTGTGTTTTGCAAATTTTCTAAAATAACTTGTGTATTGTCATCAGAAATAGTGTGAAAAAACTTTATGTTAAACCCCAAATTTGGGCTTTTGATTTGCAAGATATCAGCAAGTAATTTGGAATGGTTCCCATCTCCAACTACCTTGAGCCCTAAGGCAACGAGAGTCATTATTTATCATCCATCATTCATTCATTCCATTACATCTCCAACAAACATTTTTTATGCAGTTACTAGGTGCTAGGCTCTGTGTTAGATGTTGGATATAAAGATGAACAAAATAGCCATCCCTTTCCCTTGGAAAGACCCCTCTATAATTAGTTATCTGGGTCCATTCACTGAGTTGAATGGGTCAGTCAAGGGGGGTCCTTAAGATTTCAACCAGGAAAGTAGGCCTTGAAAGAGAAGGGGAATTGTCCTGCTCTTGGTTTTCAAAGGTGAACCCATTCCAATGACAAATGTCATTCTGCGTGATCATACGGTGCTTCCATCAGTTACTGCAAAAACAATGAAGAGCCTTTAGAGTGCTTTAGGGCCCTGGAAACTGCTGTTCTATCAGTGTGCTTGCCGACTCTGTTCTTCTAGAGAGTTTGTAAAGTTAATGTTTACTTTATGATAATTGTAGATTCCTACGCAGTTGTAAGAAATAAAGAGGTTCCATGTGCCCCGATCCAATTTCTCCTAATGGTACCATCTTGCAGAACTATAGTACAGATCACACATTTTGGAGAGTTTATTTTTTATTTTTTTTTAAGATTTTATTTATTTATTTGACAGAGAGAGACACAGCGAGAGAGGGAACACAAGCAGGGGGAGCGGGAGAGGGAGAAGCAGGCTCCTTACTGAGCAGGGAGCCCGATGCGGGGCTCCATCCCGGGACCCCGGGACCATGACCTGAGCCGAAGGCAGACGCTTAACGACTGAGCCACCCAGGCGCCCCTTGGAGAGTTTAATACTAGAAAAAGGGAAAAGAGACAGTGTGGAGTTCTCATCAAACTTTGAACATAGCAGTCAACTCTCCCTTTCTTAGCAGGATTCTGCAACATTGGCCCTTTCTCTCACACTGTTTGATAAAGGCCTCCCTCAAGATAGCTTTCTCTTTACATCTTAAAATATTTAAATATTTCTTTAAAGGCTGGTGCAGCAATCACCCTAAATCTGGATTATTTTCTTGGATGAAGTTAACATATAAATGTGAAAGAACATCAGGTTGTGGGGACTCTGGACAGAATAACTTCACCTGTGAACCTTAAGTCTGTTTGTAGGAAGAAGACTTGACGGAAGGAACATTCCTGAAGGGGCTCATTCAGCTGTGCACAGTCTCAAAGGAACCTTGACAGTGGCAACCAGAAGTGAATGCAGTCTCCAGTCACAACCAGCGATGGGCCACACCCAAGGAGGCTTCTCTTTCTTCTGCAAGAAGATGAGCAGCCACATTCAGAAACTCCATGAAGAGTTCATTTCAAGGGAAAAAGAGGGAAAGTGTTTCCAGGAGGAGCCCAAGCCACCTCCCAATTCAGAAGGAAGTAAAGGAGCTCCCTGGGTCTTTCAAATCGATGGAGAGGCAAGTAATTCAGGAGGCCACGTGGATGTTTACCTGAAGTTTATCCTTAAAGGCACAGTGCTTCCTTGTTCTCATACATGAATTCCTTTAATAAATAGTATTGAGCACTTGCTAGCTGTCCATCCCTCGCTGTTGAGCTGGCAGAGAGATGAGAACTTTTTTTTAAAGATTTTATTTATTTATTTGGGAGAGCAGGAGAGAGAGAGTGAGAGAGGGAGAGAGAGAATACGCATAAGCCAGAGGAGGGGCAGAGAAGCAGACCCCCGCTGAGCAGGGAGCCTGAAGCAGGACTCAATCCCAGGACCCTGGGATCATGACCTGAACCTAAGGCAGATGCTGAACAGACTGAGCCACCCAGGTGCCCCAGAGAGATGGGAATTCAGAGTGACTTTTAAATATGAGATGCTTGAGGCAAAGATGAGAGGGAAAAAAGTGTCCCTGTGAGGAAATAGATTTCTCATATTTTACTCTCCTGGTCGCCTAGTGTCAGGAAAGAGCACTGCACTATGAATCAGGAGACTTGAGGTTTTGTGGCTGACTAGATGGGTGGGCCTTGGTTTTCTCAATCGAGAGCCCTGGTCTAAATGATTTTTAAACTTCTCCAGATCTATAGTCTGTGAAGTGATACAGTTCAGAGACCATGGGTAACCCTAACTGTGGACTGAAAGGAATGCCTGGCACTGCCTGACACAGGCTAACCTTCACAGAAGTGGGCTCCCCTCCACCCCATTTGGAATTTTCTATGAGATTAAGCAGAGTTCAATGTATCACTAAAAATAAGCTAGGTCTTCGATGACTTCTCTTCAGTGTGTCCTCCCCATCCACGTGACTCATACCATCTCTCCTTCTAAACCCAACAGCCTGAGAATGTGGTGAGTGGGACCTCGTTGCGAAAAGTGAATGAGCTTATGAGCTTTGATACCCAAGTTTACCACTTATCGTCTGTAATGGGCTGAACTGTGTCCCCCATCACCAAGTTTATATGTTGAAGCCCTAACCCCAGTACCTCAGTGTACAGCCCTATTTGGGAATAAGGCCATTGCAGATCTAATTAGAGGTAAGACAAAGTTGTGTTGGACCAGTGTGGGCCCAGAAACCAACGCACTGCTATCCTTATAAGTAGGGGGGATTTGAATACATATGGGCACACGAGGGGAAGGCCATGTGAAGATGGGGGGTTGTGTTACCACAAGCCAAGGAACCCACCAGAAGCTGGGAGAGAGTCCTGGAATAGACCCTTCCCTACTATTTTTAGAGGGAGCCTGGCCCTGTCAGCTCCCCGACCTCCCAACTTCCAGCCTCCAGAACTGGGAGAGAATCAATGCCTATTGATTCAAGCCAGTCAGTTTGTGGTACTTCGTGTGAAAGCAGTCAAATGAGAAGGAGGCCATCGGTCTGAGGTGGCTCTAATGCGCTGGTAGCCTACGTAAGCAAACCAAAACCTAAGCCAGAGTGAACGCGTGGAAAAGGTTAGGGACGACCAATCACAGACAGCCAAGGGGGCTTTCCCGAAGCTATAGCCAATCACATAGTTTCCTTGCTTTGCTTCCCCACTTTCTGAGGAAAAGCTTTGTCCCCAGCTCCTGTTCGGGGAGGGCTCCTGATCACTTCTGGTTTGGGGTTTCCCAATTTGAATTGATGTTTACTGAAATAAACTCTTCAAAATTTAAAATGCTTCAGTTTATCTTTCAGTTCCTCATGACAGCCATAGCAAACTAATATACCATCTGTGCAATCTTGGGTAACTCACACAAATTCTATGAGCTCAAGTTTTCTCAGTGGAAATTGAAGACAGATAAGGAGGTGTGGGTTTTTTTTTTTTTTTAACTCTTCACCCTCCATGGTTCCCGGTCCCCTTATGCACCATGACTTCGCTTGTTCAAGTAGTTTTATATTTCCTCGGGTCTTCAGTGAGGACAAACATGTTTCCACCGAGAGTCCACATCTTCCATCATTTCTGCACCTTCTGCTGAGTTCTGACCCGGCCTTTGAACTGCCCTGCTCAAGAGGGAATCCATTTCCACGGCATAAATTCAATAGATTTTGTGACTGTACAAATATTATGTTATTATAAGCTTCTTTTATAACAAAAGCTAAACCAAAGCCCCTATGAAATTATCTTGTTTTGTCTGCTTTTCTTCTTAGACTAGAACATTTTTTTAGAAATGAAAAATTCATAACAGGGAAATTTACATTTGGCGGGCTGCTGTCTGCCATGATTTGTAAGAACATAGTTCTTTTCTATAGCTTATGAAATGAATTGGAAATTTAGAGTTATTCTTTTGGGCTGTGTGTGTGTGTGCACTTGGCTTATTAAAAGGAACTGAATTAGAGCAGCTGAGATTAAATGAGAAGGAGTCATTTTCAAAGAGAATATCAGACAGACACCATGGTTAGATGCTTTTTGACAGCAGTTAAAAATAATGAGCTTCGTATAAAGCACCAGATTCAGATCAAGTCATTTTTGAAGATTTATTTTATTTTTTATTTTTAATGATAGCATTCATTTTTGTCAGCTCTTAAAATTAATAAGAATGCTTTCAAATCTGGCTTATCCATAGTCTTTGTGGCTTATTTAAGCTTTGTTCACCCATATCTTTGTTATAATTGATGGACCTACGTTCCAAGGCTAAGATAATAGTATACCTATAAACACATCACTTAATTAATCTTGCAGAATCTCAGAAAGAACAGTTCCAGAGCACCCGGCTGATCCAGTTGGAGGAGCGTGTGACTCTTGACTTTGGGGTCATGAGTTTGAGCCCCAGGTTGGGTGTAGAGATTACTTAAATAAATACAACTTTAAAAAAAAAAGAGAGAAGAGTTCCTTTCATTTCTAGGTTGTAACATTGCATTATGGATGAGAATATTTTCCATATGTCAAAGTTAGAAGCACTGATTTAGTTCCCAGAGGGAAACATATTATAGAAAGTACTTAAAATTAGGTTCTTGGATTAGGTGTGTGTATGCATATAGGTATGAATGCGTTAGTGTGCATGCATGCATGCATATGTTTATTAATTGATAAATCTTGGGATAAAGATTCAGTGGGGAGGATTTTTTAGTATCCTAGTGGGATTTTCCCCCATTCTTGGTTGTCCATTGAAATAGAGGCATTATGGGCTATTGATTAAGAAGGTAATGGCTCTCCAAACAAATAAAACATGACATAATGGGTCAGACTAATGATTTGCCAGTACAGAAATTTAAAAAGTTGACCATGGTGTCAGTGGATTCTTTTATGGAAGTAACAATAATTACAGTCACTATTTGCTGAGTAGCTACTGCGTGCCAGGTTCTGCTAGGCAATTTATGTGTGGCACCATATTTAACCCTTAGAATTAAATTTCATAGATATTATCATCTTGGATTGGCAGATGGAGAAACTGGAGCTAACAGAAGGTAACCACATTGTCCAAGGTCATTGAACTAGGAAGTAGCAGGGTCAAGATCAATAAAACCAATCTGGGGTGTGCCAAAGCCATAGTGCTTTTACTAAACTCACAGAAAAAGTTTCTCTGCCTAATGTCATCCTCACAAATGTCCCTCATTCTAAATTTTTTAACTTCAATTTTTTAATGTACAATTTAAAAGAGTAAGTCCTGTATATGCCTGGTTCAAAATCCAAAATGTACAAACGTATAGAACAAAAATGAGTCTCATTTACTCTCTGATCTCCCAACCCTTTAGGGTCCCTTCCCAAAGACAGCCAAGTTGTTTCCTGTGTATGTCCCATTCACTTACACCCAGCTAGCTAGGCATGGCCTCTCCCTTCCTCCCTCCCCCAACCCATTCACATATAAACGTCAGCACAATGAATTCACAGTTATGTACCTTATGTTTTTCACTTGACAATACATTTTGGTGATCCTTCTAGACCCCAAATAGTTCTAGCCACAACTTTATAAACTCTGGTGGATCTGTTAGTATTAGAGCTGTCCTGAAGAGTTTACATTTTCAACTGGTACGATTTTTTGCAAACTTCTAAATGGTACTTGCTGGGTTTGATCAGAAGTGGGCAGAAAGGGGAGTGATTCCTTTCCTTCCAAAGATCCATATTTTGAAGGAGGAGTAGCTAGGTTACTTACCCAAGTGAGTCATTAAATTGTAGGGGTACACATGAAAAAAATCTAAATTAATACCTGTTCCCAGGGTGGGGGATAAAAAAAACAAAGGATAAAATAAGAATCGGAGGGCAGCAGTGTGCATCACAAAGAGCTGAGGTGAATATAAGGATGAGCGATGCAAAAATCTGAAATTAAAAAATGTGTTTGATGTATAAACACAGCTTTAACAACAGACTATCCCCAAATTGGACGGAAAGACTGCCTCTGACTGAAATACCAGAAACCACACAGCACATTCCCAACCCTTAATTCCTCTGAAGAACAATTTACACCACCAAGAAAAGAAAAGCTCTTAGATGTAGAAAGCAAAACCCTTATCAGGACAGATGCCCAGCATTTAGGAAACAATTTGGACACAGGGGAAAAAAAAATAATCTCTTCTCCCCATGATGTGGCAGCAGAGAATGGATCAAAAAGCATCAGGCAGAGGAGTCCAGCAGGGACTAAAAACGGGGAGGATTTTCACATTCAGAGGCTTGGAGAAAAGGGCAGGCAACTCACTGACAGGCAGAAGAAAGATGTAAATGATTTTTTCTGTACTAACCTTAGCAACAGCTCTAAAACAGTTACTGCCCCATTGGATTGCTTACCAGGCTTTGAGCCATGTCTTCCTCCTTTGAATGTTGGGAAGCACAGGCTGGTATCCTATCTGCAAGGTTTTGCATGCCCACCCTGTACCATTCACTCACAGACTCCCTCAAGGATCTGATTCAATTCACTCCCAGGAACACGCACTGAATCCCTCTTTCGTGCAAGAAGGTGTTAGGTGCTGAAATGCACAATGGAAGTCGGCAGAACATTCTTTTTATTAAGATGCTTCCCTCTACTGTAAAACAAATTGCTTTTTAATAAGGCATTCTCTACTTTCAAATTATTTAGCTCTGTGATACCCAACCTCCTCTCAACTGGGTTTCAGAACATTCCTTAGAATAGTCTGTGATTTTATGGCTTCCACTGGCAGCAAATGGTCTCAATCTGCCCATGAGATATCTCCTCCTGGATCCTGCTCTTCAGTCTCTAGCAAAGACTTTTGCTTTTGTAAATAAGGCAGTATTAATTATAGCTATGCTCATGACCAGACATCTTCTTAGCTTCTCTTGGCTTGGTTCTTAGATGTCTGATTACTTGCACCAACTTCTCAAGAATTCCTGAATTCTTCTCTAACCCTTGGCTTGCTTACAAACAATGACTTGGTTGGGTGTTTCTTACCTTTGGACTTACAGAGACGTATATGTGTGTGTGTGTGTGTGTGTGTGTGTGTGTGTGTGTGTGTGTATGTATATCTATCTATATCTATCTATATCTGATATTTAGAGATTTGAGATAGGCTGGAAAAATGCATAAATTTGCAAAAGGATAAAATAAGAATCCCAGAATCCAGGAACACGTGGAAAAGAAAATATCAAACTAGATAAGTACTGTGTGAATCAGTTGCTTGACATGGGGGCTGCAAATTGGCTCTAAGCTTCATAACTGGCCAAGGCAGAGAAAGAAACACCATTGTAAGATCCACGGGGTCTAAAAGTCCGGAACAAGCTAGTTGCTATGTGAAGTACAGCTTTCCTGGATATTGAGCCCTGTGAGAAATCTCTTCCCTGGATCCTCATAAAATGGCACCATGAGGTGTATTACATGACCTCAAAAATGCCTTGGAAGTCCCACCTGGTGGTTTCCCAAGACATGTTTTCATGTTGGCAGACGGCTTGATATCAAAAGGTAATTCTAACTTAATAGAGATAAAAGTAAAATCGTGTTTTGACCCTGTTATGAGCTGAATTGTGTTCCTTCAAAATCAACATGTTGAAACCCTAATCCCCAGTACCACAGAATGTGACTGTCATATGGAGATGAGGCCCTTTAAGAGGTGAAGTTAAAGCAAAGCTGTTAGGGTGGGCCCTAACCCAATCTGACTGGTGTCCTTACAGGAAGAGGAAATTTGGACACACAAGGAGGCATTAGGGCCCATGTGCACAGAGGAGAGACCATGAGGAGAGACAGCAAAAGGACAGCCATTTGCAAGCCAAGGAGAGAGGCTTCAGATGAAACCAACCCTGCTGACACCTTGGTTTTGGACCACCAGCCCTCAGAACTGTAAGAAATAAATTTTGTTTATTGTGCCATTTTGTTATGGCCACCCTAGCAAACTAATACAGACCCCAAAGGCAAGTCCAGAGGAAAGGAATAGGGGATGGAGATAGGAGAGGCACTTGACTTTGACGAAGCTTCGTGAA
Organism: Callorhinus ursinus; assembly: GCF_003265705.2. Classification (NCBI taxonomy): domain Eukaryota; kingdom Metazoa; phylum Chordata; class Mammalia; order Carnivora; family Otariidae; genus Callorhinus; species Callorhinus ursinus. Next base: position 11,031,841 of record NW_027397069.1, read on the forward strand.
AGCTATATGAAAGAAGAGTAGGGATTTAAGTGGGTTTAAAATGCAATAAAATACTTGCTGACCCTCCCTGGAGGAGTCCTCTTTACAGAGCCCCTGTCTTTGAGAATAGCAGTCTTGGCCATGAGACTTGAGTTTGCCAATGGAATGTGAGCAGAAATGAGCGAGGTAGACTACTTTCAAGCAGTGGCCCATTGCTGACTTCTTTGTTACAAGATAAGCAGTATCAGGAGAGTAAGGAAAAGATGCTCCTTCACCCTGAGTTCTGGGGGGAAGGCAATGTGGAGCATAACCAGAGCTGAAGGGTGGTAGACATTGTTTCACAAGCCCATGAGATTTTGAGGTCTTAATTGCTACCTGACTTAGCTTAAGCTAACAGATAAAAAATTGATGAGTGATGTGGCTGCTAAGCAAACCTCATGAGCTAATTTTTTAGTCATCTTTACTTAGGTTGTATCAGGAACATTGAATTAACTTATAGGAAACATGCACCATGGGGTCAAATGGCAAACTGAATTTTCCAGAAAAAGAGAGTATAGGCTAATGGAAGGATTTAAAATTGGTCATATGAAGGAAAAATGGAAGGAACTAAGGAAATTTAGTCTGAAAAAAGAGAAGATAAGGAACAAAATTCTGTGGAAAATGGACTGTACACATTCCAGGGAGCTGGGGTCAGGGGAGTTCCCAAGGGCTTTTGCTGGAAACATTGGTGAAGGGAATTTTCACTGTTTATATTTAAATTCAAATTATATTAAATATTAAATACTTATTAAAAAGGAAGAGTTCCTAACCTTTAGAATTATTTCTTAAAGGAATTTCCTTATTAGAGGTGTTTAACCAGATGTTGCTGATATCTTGTCAGAAATAGTGAGGAGGGAATTTGTTGGTGGTGGTGATGTGGTGGGGGCCAAGGCTGGAGTGTTGGATTAGACCAGTGGTTTTCAAACATTTTTAGTAGCATAACAAATCTTATAAGGAACCCTTAACATAATAGTAGTATTTAGTAGTCTAAATTTATTTTATATAGTCAAAATAATAACACATAATTTGTATAAAGTCAATCCCTATAATGGTGAGACTTTTCTGATGAACATAAAAAATTGAACTGAGGATGTTTACTCACCAACTGTTATCAAGTAGCCTCTCTTTGCCACACACTGTTCTTAGCACCGGGGAAGGGCAACATGGTTAAGTTTCTTGCTCCCCTGGAATTTATACCAGAATAGAAGAGACAGACCATCAGCAACTAAACCAAAATGCAGGATAATTTTAGACAGTCATAAGTGTTCTGAAGAAAAATAACACAATGTGGTGGAAAGTAGGTGGCTTGGTGTAGACACAGTAGAGTGAGTGGTCAGGAACAACCTCTCTCAGGAGCTAACATTTGAGCTGACACCTGAGTGACAAGCAGGATTCTGAAGAAGAACATTCCAGGCGGAGGGAATGTCAGTAGAAAGAACAACGTGGAAATGAACTTGACATGGCTGAGTACTAGAGTGATGGGTGTGCTCTGTGATGGCAGAGCAAGAGGGAGAGAGAGGTGGGCAAGGCACAGCTCATGGAGGACCTTACACACCAGTTCGGTTTAAACTATCCACGGTGAAGAATTTAAAAAATAATTAAAAATTTTTTTTCAGCCACAGGCCAACATGCAACCCAATGGGATTAGTCTGTAGCTTATGCTACCAGATCATGTCCATGCAAGTTTGACAACCTCCTAACTAGACTCCTCTTCAATGCGATGAGTCCATTGATCATGTGCTTAAACATTGTGGCAATGCCAAATTGCCATGATAGTTTCTAAATGCTGACTGTCAATTTCTCTCCTTATTGTATTTATTTTGATGCAGACCAGGAACACATGTTTGTGGATCTGTGGCCCTCACTTCGATTAGTGCATGGAAAGGACCTTGGATTTTACTCTAAGTGCACCGAGAAGCATATACAGGGAAGATGGGAAAAAGAAGAATCAAGGACCACTACTGGGATTGTGCTGGGGCTCCTTAACTAAGGAGAAGAAGACCAATGGAGAAAAAAATTGGGTGAAGAGAGTAAAACTTTATTTTGAAATGTTAATTGAGAAATGTCTAGATCTCCAAGTGAGAGGTCAAGTAGGAAATTGGATATATGCGTCTGGGGCTCACAGCTGAGGTCAGGACCAGAGCTGTAATGTTCCAAAGAAAATTTGGGGGGTTGAATAGTGGCCTCTGAGAAATTATGTCCCTACCCTAGAACCTGTGAATGTGACTTTGTTTGATAAGAGGGTCTTTACAGATGTAATTGACTAAAGAATGTCAAGATGAGACCATTCTGGATTATCCAGGTGGGCTCTACATCTGATGACAAGTGTCCTAACAGGAGATGCACAGGAGAGACAGAGACAGAAGAGGAGAGGTCATGTCACTATGGCAGAGGTTAGAATGATGCTGCTTCAACCCAGCGAAACAGAGCAATGGTGGCAGCCACTGGAAGCTGGAGGAGTCAAGAAGGATTCTCCTCTAGAGGCTTCCGAGGGAGTGCAGTCCTATCAACACATTGATTTTGCACTTCTGCCCTCAGAATTATGAGAGGAAAAAATTTCTGTTATTTTAAGCCCCTCAGTTTATGATAATTCAGGAAAGGAACACACATTGAACCTTTCAGCTGACTCTATTCCAACATTTCCTTTGGAACTCTGTTTTATTCTAACCCTCTGCTTCTCAACTGTGACTGCACATTAACACGGCTTAGAGAACTTGTAACAAATCCTGGCCTGGCCACAGCCTCAGAGATGTTGCTTCTGTGGGCTTGGGTCTTGGCTGGCATCGGAGTAAATCAGAGATGAGAACTGCCATTTAATGAGTCACAACAACTTAAAATCTTGGGGATGACACAGACGTGCAGAGGGGAGGAACATCTACATAAACATTTTTTTAACCTTAGGAATTTTCTTTGGAACAGTCTGTCTTTATGCCCAAACATCTTCTTGGAAACCGTCAGAAGCCGGGGCACGTCGGCTGTCTACACCCAGACCCAGACCCTAACGGACCTGAGTCAGTCCTGTTTCCACAGGCGTAACTGGGGTAAAAGAGTACAGGGGTGCTCTAACAGTCGCCATCACTACCGGTCAGGACGCTCCCCTTGCTGCTCCCAGAAGCACCAGGGGGAGGCATTCTGTTCTAGACCGAAGCCTAACAACGTTCAACTTGAACATGAATCAAAAGATGTCACTTGCAAGGCCTTGCTCCCAATTGTCTCACTGCCTTCCTTACAATCAGACAATTATAATTTTGAATTTCTGGTGGCATGCTACTTTGGGTAATTAAAAAAAGAAAATCTACTGCCTCGATGTACTGAATAGGAGAATACTACATTCTCATTTGGAGGGAAAGGGGCCCTTAATTGTGGGACAAAGCAATTCCTTGTACGTCGGCCCTAAATAAATGTTTCTTTATTTCTGAAGTTGTGTGACCTCCTGCAGTGGTCTTTCTAGCATGTCAGGGAGCAGTCAGGAGTGGATTGTGGTTAGCAATGCACGCTTGTCTGTAAAGGCCTTTTAACAACAACGAGGAGCTCACTGCATCTATTGACTCCCGGGGAAGTCTGAGGTCACAAGCTTGGCTGGGGCACATGAGCCCAGATAATGAAGATGGTTTTGCCCTTTGGAAACAAAGCCAGCAACTGTATGTACTTCATTATGCACTTTGGGTCATGTGCTAACAATGAGGGTCTCTCTAATCCTAATCCCCCTAATGATGGCTTCTCCCAGCCCTTACCCAAACCCCACAAGGCCCCGTGGTTTGGCAAGCCAGACCAAATAAAGGCAGCACGGTGTTTGGCTTTTGAACTGAGTTCAAGGCAATTAAAGTTATGGGCTAAGGAGGAAAGGAGGGGTTTAGAAATACCGGTATAATAAGTAGTATGACTGCAGTACCCCGTAAATTAACTCAATTAGACAAAGCCTGATTTAACGGGGGAAAGATGGTGAGAAGCGCTACCCTCATTAAATCTGGCTGTTAGAGGCGCTTCTAATGGCCTTAAATTTGTTTTAGTTGTTTGAATCACATAAAATAGTCCGTGCGTGTGCATGTACACACGTGCACTCACGTGGGTTCTGCGATTTTTGCAGGTATTTTTTTAAAGAGGAGAGGAATAGAGTGCAAAACAAAACGATATCAACTCCCCCACCCCCCAAAACCAAAAATCAACTGAATGAGCACTCAAGAGCTCAAGAGTGGGAGACAAGGAGAAAGGCAGGGTAGAATCAGGGAGTGGAAAGCAAGAGGGAGTTCTGCTGATAAAGCCATGAGCCCTCTCGGGTGGGGGCTTGTGCTCAGTTGCCTGGGCTGTGGGATCCTGCCTGGAGCCCATGCACAGTTCCCCCGGGTCTGCATGACGGTGGACAGCCTGATGACCAAGGAGTGCTGCCCGTCGCTGGGTCCGGAGCCCGACAACATCTGTGGCTCCCAGGAGGGCCGGGGCCAGTGCATGGAGGTGCAAGCTGACACCAGGCCCTGGAGCGGTCCTTACGTGCTACGGAACCAGGATGACCGAGAAGGTTGGCCAAGGAAATTCTTCCACCGGACCTGCCGATGCACAGGTGAGGGAGGCCGGCAGACCCGGCCATGTCCTGAGCCGGGTGGGGAGGCCCCAGTTGGGAAAGGAGCCCCTTCTCAGGAAGAGATGAGACTCTTAAAACTGTTAGACTAGGCTTTAAGTGGCCAACCAAGTTTGTTTTTCACAGGCAGCAAACTGAGTCGGGCTGATGTCTTGGTTCTATTTTTCACACCCTCTGTTACATCTAGTTATGGAAACCAAATGGATATTACATGGGCCAAGCCTGGTTATGTGAACTCATGCCAACATGCCATTGGCTTGTTTGTTGGAAGGGGGAAGCTAACGAGCTCCAGAGTCAGCTTTGAAGCTCAGAGCAAGTTCTTTCAAGATGGATTCGGTGGCCTCCCCTTCTGAAATGGGTTTGCACTTGTAGAAGAGGGGGGTGGGTAGCCTTGGCATCTAGAAGACAGGCATCCAAGGCAGGTGTTTCCAAGGTCCCAGCCTCAGCGTTTCTCGTGTTTGGAATGGGTCTCAAGCAGAGTACATCTTGTTAGTTAAGGTTGTGCCTGGGTTGTCCCTTTGCCCCTCGGAGGGCTGTGGTGGGACAGAGCTTCTGCGGGCTGGGGAGGGAGAATCCCAGGATAACAGTGGCTTTTTCTGCTCTTGCCTGGGTTGGCTGTGGGCATTTCACCATTTGCTCAGTGTCCCTCTTTCAGACCTTGGTCTCTCTTATGACTTCTTTGAAATCTCTGTGCATTTCTTGTGCCTCCAGCTCTTCTGAGCCTTCTCAAATCCTCCTCAGTAGTGCCTGTCTGTGTTCAGCAGCCATGCACAGCGGTGATAAACACTCAAAGGCTGGCAGAGCATCGGACGCACAGAAAGTGCATGCGGCAACATTAGCAAAGCCCTTGGCCACTGTTCTACAGCACCCAGCTGCGTACCAAGTTTTCCTTCTTAAATTATTATTTTTCCTTACATTCTCATAGAATGCTGGCACATAGGGAATCCAGATAATGGGGCTATGTAGGGATATAAAAAGGTAAACTAAGGAAACGTACAAAGGACTGCAATGTTGAGGTAGGAATGATGTTAGTTTTTTTAACAGGCAAAAAATTCTGGCTGTATAATCATTTTGTGGTCATATTATTAATTCTGCGACTCCAAGGGACTCCTAGTTTTGCGTTGGGCATTCATTGTGACAAAAGTTTTAAATAGCATATTGAACATATACTATCCATTTTTTTCTGAGCTAATTGAACATTGTCTTCTATAGACATTATCTCATGGATTCTCCTGGCTTGTGTCTGAGAAGCAGAGGTTTCATATTACCTGTGTGATTAAAACCACACTACACAGTAACTTCTTTGTCTATGACTCAAAAGTTCTTCTAGAACACTTATTTCCAGGCCAAATCAACGAGAGAGTGCTACCACTTATAACGGTTGGGCCTCTCCATTTATGGAATCCTGGGGCAGAAGATATTAAGAAATCAGATATAACTCTTACCTCTTCTTATCATCATCTACTTTATATTTTTGACCTCGTAGGCAAGTTTGTTTTGTTTTGGTTTTTAAAGGTGAGGATGGAGAGACTAGAGAATGGCAGAATAGAAAAGGATAATTATAATCTCCCTTTCCAGGAGGTAGACCTATAAATATTCCTCCAGAAGTGACAGGAAGTTAGGGGCACAGTGATCCACTTCCTAACATAAAAAGGGATCCCCTGTTCTGAGGAGGATAAACATATACCTAGGAGACAGTGGGTCAGAAAGAGGGTTTGGCCTGTGAGTCTGGACTGTTAAGGACATCACATGTCTGTAGGTCAGTCCAAGGAACAGAGCTTTCTCAGTGTGTATGGTCTCCATTCCCAGCCATTGTCAAGGCCTTGGCTGCTCCTGAGACCAACTACTAGCCTATGGCTCTCCTCCCCTCCTCCATGATTTGATCTGTGTAGACTCATTCAGGACCATAGCTCTTTCCATACCAACTCTGGATGGCTCCCCTTATGTTGGCTAAATGGTCTTATTCTTTGAGTCTCAGGGCATCAGACCAAGTCCTAGTGGCTGAGCTGGAAACCAACTTAGTATAAACAGTAATCACCATTCTATGATGTGTCATGTGTCCCAAAGCAAGACATAGGACCTTCATTCAGCTTATTCTCCCCCAAAGGGTGCGTTGCTTGCCTTCCAAGGGTAGCTTTTCATGGTTTGGGAAGCAGTCTTCAGAATTTCAACCTGATCCCAAAACCTGAACCCAAAAGCCCTCCTGTCTGTTATCCTCATAATTTTTTGCAAATAGGACTCCTGGGATTCTTCTAGGTCACCCAAAATTTATTAGGGAAGAGATCTAGTTTAGCTTCTGGAAAGCAGACTATTGGTGACCCTGAACTTTGTTAATGCAGTGGAAAAATAAACAGACCATTTACCTGTCAATGGACATTTAGATTGTTTCCACATCTTGGCTATTGGGAATAGTGCTGCAATAAACATGGGAATGCTAATATCTCTATGAGATTCTGATTTCAATTCTTTTGGACAAATATCCAGAAATGGAATTGTGAGATCATATGGCAGTTCTATTTTTAATTTTTGAGGAAGCTCCATACTGTGTTTTTCCATTGTGGCTGTGCCATTTTGCATTTCCACCAACAGTGCAGAGGGATTCCAATTTCTCCACATTTTAGCCAAGTGGTATATACATCCAACTGAACTCTATTCAGCCTTAAAGAAGAGAAGGAAATCGTGCAGTATGTGACAACATGGATGAACCTAAGGGGTATTATACTAAGGAAATAAGTCAGTCACAGAAAGACAAATAAGGCATGATTCTACTTATATGAGCTATCTAAAGTCAAATTCATAGAATCAAAGCATGGAATGCTAGTTACCAGGGGCCAGGGGAGTGAGACGTAGAGAGGTAGTAATCAGTGCACATAAAGTTTCAGTTAGGCAAGATGAGTAAGCTTAAGAGAGCTACTGTACAACATTGCACCTAGAGTCAGCAATAATGTATTATACTCTTAAAAATGTGTTAAATGTTCTTACCACAATAAAATAAAATAAAATAAAATAAAATAAAATAAAATAAAATAAAATAAAATACCCCATTGTCTTCATGAGCTTGAAGCTGGTAAAAGATATTAGCCTAACAAAGAGATAAAAACAAACTCTGGAGGGGAAACCCCCTAAATGATGTGCTCAAATCCTCTAGAGAGAAGTTCTCTATTCTCTATTATCTCTAGGGATAAATTGGAACCCAAAACCCACCAACCTTAATTGTCAGGAAGAGCTGAATTTCGGGAGACTTGGCATTAGCTCTTCACCTTACACATCTCACTAGCCAATTGGCATTTCTGAGAACATACCAGTTGCAGCTGTGTTCTTGGACTTTTGGAAAACATGCACACCAAATCGTTTTTGAACAGTTGTCAAAGAACTGCTTGTTTGTACAAGTGACTAAGCGCCTCCGTTTTTCCAATCTCTGAAATGGGGATAATGATGAAACCGCACTTGTAAAATCTTTTTGAGCTCTGTAGATGAAAGGCTCTCTGTGAGTATAAAGTATTGTTATTAAAATAATAGAATCTCTAATTAAAAGGAATAGGCTATTTAGAGCTCCTTGTAAATTCACTAATCGGTGGTCTTTAAGCTTATTTAGTCTAATAGCCTTCTGAGGTTAAGCTGATACAGTTCATGTAGGAACGTGCTGGCTTGGTTCTCACTCTCTTTTCCATTGCTCTCCCAGTCCTAAGTAGGTTTACGACTTTGTCTTTTTAAATTTAATTTTTGCCCAAGGACATACTCAATGGTAGATAGATTGGTATCTCGGGGTCCTTTAGTTTTCCTTCTCTCTCCATTTTCTAGTAAGAAAATGCCATCTCTCCTAAGAGGCCCGTCTTGTAGTTTTCGCTGCCGCTATTGGTAGAGTAGGGGAATAAATGAACTCAGGTTAAGTTGATGTAGGGAACCACCAGGGAATCTAAATTAGAGAAATAAGCACTTTGTGTGCTGGGTTTCCACGTTGTTGCACTTTTCTGTTGTCGGCAACATTTTCATGAATTCTTTGGACCATGTTTAGAAGCTCTAAACATAAAAGGGGCCCGAATGCAGAGGTTTTGGAGAGATGCTGGAAAAGGAATTTTTTTTTTTTTTTTTTACATTTCTGGGCCGTAGGTGAGCTCACATGCAGACAAGTGTGTTTTTTTTTTAATTTATTGGGTTATAATTGATAAGTGTTATTATCTTAGTTTCAGATGTACAACACAGGGATCCGACATTTGTATACACTGCGTACTGAAAGTTCCTACCTAATAATGTTGACTGTATCCCTCGTGTTGTCCATTATACCCCATGACTTATTTATTTTGTAACTTGAACTTTGTACTTCTTAATCCCCTTCCCCCCCATTTTGCCTCCTTCCCCTCTCCAATTCTTTCTTCTTACCTTCTACGTTGCTTTTCAGGGGCAAGTATGGTTTTGTAAAAAGAAACGTCTTTGCTCAACATAATTGTGAAGCAGCTCTGGTCTTCTGAGTCAGAATTAATCATATCGTCTTTTGTCTTCTGTGGTGCTTGGTTTATTCCTCTGTTTTCACTTTTCCCCACAGTTTGACTTGCGTTGGTGGTTCATTGCACACACGTCCTTCATCCCCTGGATGAAGACGTTGTGCCTTATGTCTATCTGTATCTTTTAGTACCTAATGCCTTTTATTCCATTATTCATTGATTCATTTATCATCTACCCGACTAACATTTATTTAGCACCAGTGATGCTAGGCCCTTCAGGTACAAAGGGGAAAAACGCAATATGATTTTTTTTAAAGATTTTATTTATTTATTTATTTGACAGAGAGAGATACAGCGAGAGAGGGAACACAGGCAGGGGGAGTGGGAGAGGGAGAAGCAGGCTTCCCGCGGAGCAGGGAGCCCGATGCAGGGCTCGATCCCAGGACCCTGGGATCGTGACCTGAGCCGAAGGCAGACGCTTAACGACTAAACCACCCAGGCGCCCCCGCAATATAATTTTTAAGGTGTCCACAGTGTCGTGGATGAGGAAGACAGGCAGGAAAACAAATATTTACAATACTGTTTCTATGTGGTATCTAGTAATAATAACACTTAATATAGAACTGACTATGTACCAGATGCTGTTCTAAGTGCTTAATATGATAACCGGCTTGTTTTCCATGAGAACTCTGTGATGTAGAACTCTTATCCTACTATGACAGATTTGGAAGAGTGAAGTCCAAAGCTACAAAGCATGGAAACTTCTTCCAACATAACAAGTGGGAGCACAGAGAGAGGCATGCTGAGTTTTGACCGCCCTTTAGGCGGTCGGTGTTAATAAATTATCTGTTGAATAAACAAATGAGGGAGATAATTAGCTATTGATCATTTTGTTTCTAGCAACCAAAAATAATTGTGGTAAAGGAAGTGAAGGAGTATTAAAACTCATGGCGTAAGTTAGGAATTACTCAATTTCAACAAAATTCAAAGACAAGTTTTATGCATTTAAATGTGGAATTGTATTGAATTGATTATTATAAAATTGAAGTGTGCTATTCCTTAGCATTTCGAAGGAGAGACTCACTCTCCTATTGCAAAGCTGTGGCTATATATTCACCTTCAGTCATCTGGCTCTAGGTAAGTAGCTGGAAGTTTGGGCATTTAGTATTCTTCGGATGCATTTTCTCACTCACTCCTCAAAAATATTCTATTCCTGTAAAAGCTGCCAGAGAAGGTGATATGTTTTAATCAAAGGTGTTTTGAAACAGATATACAATTTTAGTAGGTTCCCTGGGGGAAAATAACTCCGGAGCATTTGTATAGTATCTGGTACTTTGTTGGTTGCTCAATAAATATTTATAAATAATTTCTATTTAATAGCTTCACTCTAGTAATCAATGTAAATTTTAATGTTTAACTGAAACTATTCTACAACATGTTTAATTCTTGGGGCTAGTAGAATTTTTTCTGTTTAAGTATTTTTTACTTATGTTCTCATATGATGTTAAAGCAAAGAAGTCTACAGATAACTGAGCTCTGTGAGGGTGGGTAGGATATTTTGTATGTTTTGAGGAGCATTGAACCCAAATAAATTACCTTAAGAAAAATTTTTCCTACTCATATCTTTAATGACATTTTCTTTAACCATCAAAAAATCCATTGGGTTAATAGAAAAGGAGGCCTGTGCATTTTTGTTTACATAATACAAATGCTGATCCTTTTGTTTCATGCTCTTGTAAAATTTTCTTTGCCTGTAGAAATTCAAATGATCCTCTCTCTACTACGGTCATAGTATTTTTTGCTTACCTCTGCTTTGGTATTTACAGTTTATCAAAATTATTTACAGGGCCTGCTTTTCCTTCTAATCCACAAGGGTAGGGAGAGAGAGGAAGAAGAAATTTTATGTTTATTGGATTATCTACCACATGTTTTATACTTCTTTGTTTTTAGTTAATTTTCAAAAAAAATTTCAGCTCTGGTGAGGTATGACTACAAATAAAAGTGTACGATTTTTAAAGTGCACATCGTGGTGACTTGGTTTTATATTTCTTTTATTCATGCAACAAATATTCATTTTGTATAAGGCCGAGCACAGGCCTAGGCAGTGGGGTAACTGCCTTCCAGTTGCCTGTACCTGAGACAAGTAGATAATTACTGTTGGTGTGGTATATCCAATGGTGGGGGCATATGAGGTACCAGGGGAGCTCAGGGCACTAGCATCTGACCCTGACATGTTGAGTCACGGATGACCTTGTAGACAACCCATCGTGAGGCAGAAAGCAGGAGTGGTAACCCAGGCAAAGAGGAATTTAAGGAGATGATGAAGGAAAAGTGCTGTGGATTGAAGTGAGAGCCAGGAAAAAGGTCTGGGAGGAGGGGGATGGGGGAAGGGGAGGGGGTTTGGGGAGGAAGGGAGGGGGAGGAGGAAGAGAGCAAAGTTGGTCTCCCATGTTAACGCTTTATGTAACTCCTCTAATCCCCTGGGAGATGAGCATTACCATCCCCTTTTGCTTCAACTTTTTGCTCCAATAACATTTAAATGTTTACTCTCTAACTTATCACCACCTAGGGAATGAGGTGCTGGTCATACCAGAGGCAGTAATCAAGACTAAAAAGGGAAAAGTCCAGGACAAGCTGAAATAATTTCCACTTTAAATGCTAATCAGGAAGATGCTTATTAGTTCATATGACTAGTACTCCTTCCCTGGGTAGATAAAGCAGGGACATTTGTGCCGTGGACGGGGAGCCCTGCAATGATTTGCACTTGGTGATACCGTGGCAGCTAATTCACCTTTATGACCCACCGGCCTCCATTGATTTTTGTCTTAATGCTGTCTCCTTTGTGAAATAAACCAGCTTTTGTAATGTTAGATTTCACCTAAATTCCTGGAAATCAGCTTATTTATTGTGGTTCCACCGGGAGCTGGGTGTATATCTTCTTCCTTCTCTAAGTCAATGAGCCACACTCACTCTGTGTGGGCCCTGTTGTGTGTGCCACAGGATAGCAGGGCTCAGCAGCGAGCCCATCCAAGACAGCGGGCAGCCCTGGGGGTGGGGCTGTGGGGAGGAAAGAGAAACTCGTTCTGCCTCCAGTTCTGGAAGCCTAAAGTCTCAGGTCGAGGTGTCAGCTGGGTTGGATTCTTCTGAGGCCTCTCTCCTGCTTTGTTGGTGGCTGCCTTGTCCCTTGGTCTTCACATGGTCTTCCATCTGTAATGCCTAGTGGCCAAATCTCCTCCTCTTGTAAGGACACCAGTCATATTGGATTGGGGGCCACCTCATGACCTCAGTTTTAAGTTAATTACCTCTCTGAAGACCTTAGCCCCAAATACAGTCATATACTGAGGAACTGGGGGTTAGAACTTCAACATAAGAATTTTGAAGGGACACGGTCCACCCATAACAGCTTGTGACCCCTTTCATATTGTTTCTTTGCTGGGAATATTTCTAAGGAACTCTAGTACTCTGTTCACTTGGAGATGCAAACATTTCAAGAGGAGAGTAAGGGAAGGAAATTGGCTTCCTTTGCCTTTTTGCAAACACTTTCATCTTTTCCTCCTTTTAATCCTAGAGTTCAAATTCAGAAATTTCTTCCAAGCTACATAAACTGACTCCCTCTTCCATCTCCCCCCCCCCCCCCGTTTTTTTTCCTTTTAAAAATAAACCAGGACATTTTGCTGGCTACAACTGTGGAGTCTGCAAGTTTGGCTGGACCGGTCACGACTGCAATCAGAGGAAAGCCCCGGTAATTCGGAAAAATATCCATTCCTTGACTGCTCAGGAGAGGGAGCAGTTCCTGGACGCCTTAGACCTTGCAAAGAACACGACACACCCCAACTACGTGATCACCACCCAGCACTGGCTCGGCCTGCTGGGGCCCAACGGGACCCAGCCACAGATTGCCAACTGCAGCATTTATGATTTCTTTGTGTGGCTCCATTATTACTCTGTTAGAGATACATTATTAGGTGGGTTTTTTTCTCAGCAGAGGGTATATTATTATAGTTTGGGGATGTGGGGGGATGGGTGGGGAAGTAATTTCAGGGAAGTTAATTAACAAGAGAGCAACCTCAGGAAGGGTTAGGCTTATGAAAGTCAGAGGATTATCAAATGCTCCCTGAAGCTAGGATGGAGCACAGTTTACCAGTACGTCGGTTGACATTTGGGAAGATGTTTTCTCCTGTAGTGGGTATTTTGCGTTCAAAGTCTAAACTCTCCTCTGTGAAGCTATTAATCTTCAAAGGCAAGAGTTGGTGAAGCGGAGGCAAATTCCTTTTGATTCCAGAAGAAAACATGTCTAAATCTGGCCATGGAAGCCCTCTCTGACATTTTTCCTCAAATTAGAGGAATTAACGGAACATGTGCTAAAGCACATGAAGCTTCTTTGTGCAGAATTAGAGTGTTTGTGTGGAAAGTGCATATCTCATTAAACCCGCATGTGTTAGTCTTTAGACTTTTGGTCATCATTCATGGTGCCTGTAATATGGTGCACTGCTGTTGGGATCCTCGGGTTTTTTCAGAGTCGTATTGTCAAGGAAGAGCATAAGCTGCTCCAGCAATGTAGAGTTCCTCCTGAATTAACCCTTTGAACCATTACAGTGGATGCCTGGGTAAATGGTGCCCCGCCCTTCTAGAGCCTAAGACTTGGACTGGGAGCTTGTTTGTTAAGAACTTCATTAATCTAGTAGGACCAGCTACACCCTCAGATATTTCTCAGTCAGTGAACACCACAGACGTCAGCCCGCTCCAGGGGGATGTGCCTCCATTCCTGGTTCTATTCTGTGTACTCCTGATGCTTTCTTTGGCTGTACCTGTTATCCCCACCTTTGGGGTCCCTTGTTGGGATCAGGGTGAATGAAGATGTCAAACTCCCTTTGAATAGTCAGATTCTCACTGGAATTTTCTGTCCTTGTGTTTATCACTGGTTCCCCATTGCTTGATTTCACCTCATTCATTCGTTTGGGGAACATTAAGCTTTGTTTTGAATTAAAACACTTAAAAAAGACTGTGTAGCCATCAGGAAGTGATAGCATGTCTTTCCTCAGTGTGAGTCCTTAAAAACTCTTGCCTCTCAGGTAAGCATCTGTCTTTATCAATAGATAAGGAGGCTCTTCTGGCTATAAATCTTTATAGTTTTCCTGTCATCGCTCAGAGGAATTTTTGCTCTATGAGAGGGTTTTCTCTCAAGAGGGAAAGAGGACTATAGTTTCTGGTCATACTTAGGAATTAAATTTATATTCGTGTCTGTTCAGCTCTCTGAAGTTATTATAGGTACTTTGAAAAAGAACTAAAGCCAGCTAAAGTTTCTACATAACCATCAAAAGCTTTTATGAAGGCGGAAGAAGGATGGAATGGGCAGTAAGGGGGTCATTAAATTGCCCAAAGCTTTTCACTAAAATCGGTGGTTCCAGTGGCCAGCCAAATTGGTTTGAATGTATTTTTCTCTCTTCTAGTCTTGGCTACCATGCTTGTCAGCTGGTGGTTGTAACTGACTGAGGGCAGAGGCACAATCCATGAAAGTTCTTTTTGGTGACATAAATGCCTGAATTAGGACTAAAAGCAGTCCAAGTTGTTTTATTATTAATTAATCCTTCCCTTGTAAATGTGTGCATTTGTGAGGAATAGGTTTGAAAATATCCTTTGAAAATATATTTCATTGAGGTCTTAATGATCTAGCCCTTTGGATAACATTATTTCATCTTAATGAAATGTTACTTAAAAATTAAACATTTGACAGGGACTCTCAAAGCTGAAAACGACCTAGATATGTCTGGATCTCTGTTGACAATCAAACTTTTGAGAGATGGAGAATTTATCCTAGAAGTGCTAGTTGCTTCTGAAATTGTTTTGTTGTTGCTGTTCTTGCTTTCAGAGAGATAAATGACAAAAACCATTTTTTTTTTTTTTCCGATGAGAACAGCTTGGACTTACTGGCTCTGCAGACACATCCCACATTTAATGTAAGGACTAACATTAAAAAAAAATGCTATTCCATGATCTTTAATATGTTTCCCAATTGCTTTAGGACCAGGGCGCCCATACAAGGCCATAGACTTCTCACACCAAGGCCCCGCCTTTGTTACTTGGCACCGGTACCATTTGCTGTGGCTGGAAAGGGATCTCCAGGTTGGTCAAAACTATGCCTTTGGTATTTTTTATTTTGCATTTGGTCAAGACCCATATCAATCTTTGCTTTATGTGCTTTCTTGTTGTATTTGATATTGATATATTGAGTTACATAACTAGGCACACCCTTTGCTTTTAGCAACTCATCGACAATGAGTCCTTTGCTTTGCCCTACTGGAACTTTGCCACCGGGAGGAACGACTGTGACGTGTGTACAGACCAGCTGCTTGGCGCTGCAAGACAAGATGACCCAACTCTAATTAGTCAGAACTCAAGATTCTCCAGCTGGGAAATTATCTGTGATAGGTAATGGTATATACGTACCTGCACTGGAAATCCAGAGACCATATTTTCCTAAGTCTGAGAGATGGAGAGGCACTTTATATTTCTGTTTCTAATGCAGGCTGGATTCTCTGTACATGTTTCTGAAAATGATTTTCCTGAGGGAAGGGGGATTTTGAAAAATTCTGAGCCCTCTTATTTTTTTTTTAAATTTTTATTTATTTGAGAGAGAGAGAATGAGATGAGAGATAGAGAGCATGAGAGGGAAGAGGGTCAGAGGGAGAAGCAGACTCTCTGCCGAGCAGGGAGTCCGATGTGGGACTCGATCCCGGGACTCCAGGATCATGACCTGAGCCGAAGGCAGTTGCTTAACCAACTGAGCCACCCAGGCGCCCTGAGCCCTCTTATTAAAAAAAAAAAAAAAAAAAAAAAAAAAAAAAAATAGAGGTCTGGAAATCGCACCTGTGAATCGAATGGGCTTATCCTTTCTAGATCGACTGTTTTAAAATTAGAATTAGTTTCTGCATTCAGCCAAACATTTCTTAAGTACTGATCATATTCCAAGGAGTGTAATAGTACTGACAATACAAAGATGAATAAAATAGCTTCCCTTTTGGATATCGTTTTATATTTCCAAAGGCAGATTGCTTGTAAACGAGTTACAATACAATGTGAAACGTATCATGATAGATGTAAGTGCAAAGCCAAGAAGAGAGTCAGGGGAATTCTCTAAGAGGCAGAGGCACACACCACAAACAGATGGAGGGGAGGGTGGTGAGTGTGTCCTAGGTGGAGGGAACATCATGTATGAAGCTGGAAAAGTCTCTGGAAACAGTCCTGTATAGCTAGACCATCAGGCGATGGTGAGCTGAGAGGGGCAGGGGATGGGGCGGGGGAGAATGATCTCTGAAGTATTGAAGAACACAGCATAAGCAAATGAGCAGCCTGTAGCCCATGGAGAATCCTATCCTCAGTGATTCCTTAAATTTGTTTCTTTTTTTCTAGCACACATCTCAAAAAAAGATTCCCCAAGAGGTTCTTCTGCCTTCCTTTATTATTTATACATTTATTAAAGGTTTTATTTATTTATTTGCGAGAGACAGTGCGAGAGAGCATGAGCAGGGGGAGGGGCAAAGGGAGAGGGAGAAACAGGCTCCCGGTTGAGCAGGGGGCCCAAGATGGGGGCTCCACCCCAGGATCCTGGGATCATGACCTGAGCCAAAGGCAGATGCTCAACTGACTGAGCCACCCAGGTGCCCCTGCCTTCCTTTATTTATCTGTTTCCTTCAAATCTTCCTGTTTTTAACCTAAGGGCTCTAGCTCTCCTGCCCAGTGTCTTTGTCGAGCTTCCTTGAACACACCCCTAGTCTGGGCATGCATGTGTTTGCGGGGGTGTAGGCCAATCTAGCAGGGATTCCCCCCTTCTACACCCTAAGCTTTTCCTATAGCCCTCTGGATAGTGCTCCCCAACATGTTGGGATGGGTAACTATAATAAGATTTTATCATGACTAAGATTTTGATTGGTTTGCTTGGCCCAAAGTTATGATAATATCCACAGATTAAAACATTCCATTTTTACTCTCCTTACAACCCTTAGCCTAGATGACTATAACCGCCGGGTCACCCTCTGTAATGGGACATATGAAGGTCTGTTAAGAAGAAATCAAGTGGGACTAAACAGTGAGAAATTGCCAACTTTAAAAGACATACAAGATTGTCTGTCTCTCAAGAAGTTTGACAGCCCTCCTTTCTTCCAGAACTCTACCTTCAGCTTCAGGTTGGTGCTCTGAGCTCTGTTAGACTGGCATTTTAAAATACTTTAAGGTTTTCATGCCTGTGGTTGTAATGAACTGGAAGGAGATCTGGGTGTTGGGAGCCATGTACAAAGCTAAGTAATGCAGAAGACTTGACAAGTGAGGATAACAAGGAAACAGTGTTAGGAAAGTCATCATCCACCCACTATAATGAATAGTGTAGTTTTAATATTTTCTAACGGCTATTCAAAACCATCTTTTGTACTTCTAATTATGGCCTATATAGGTACAGTGTTCAGAACCGGGGTACTTCATTTTTTTTAAAGATTTTATTTATTTATTTGACAGAGAGAGACCCAGAGAGAGAGGGAACATAAGCAGGGGCAGTGGGAGAGGGAGAAGCAGGTTTCCTGTGGAGCAGGGATCCCCATGCTGGGCTAGATCCCAAGACCCTGGGATCATGACCTGAGCTGAAGGCAGATGCTCAATGACTGAGCCACCCAGGCGCCCCACCAGGGTACTTCATTAAACAGCATTTCTATACCCCAACAACAAGACAGAGGAAAGATAAATTAAGGAATGGAACCCATTTACAACTGCACCCAAAACCATAAGATACCTAGGAATAAATCTAACCAAAGAGGCAAAGAATCTGTACTCAGAAAACTGTAAAATACTCATGAAAGAAATTGAGGAAGACACAAAGAAATGGAAAAACATCCCATGCTCATGGATTGGAAGAACAAATATTGTGAAGATGTCAATGCTACCTAGAGCAATGTACATGTTTACTGCAATCCCTATCAAAATACCGTCAGCTTTTTTTCAAAGAAATGGAACAAATAATCCTAAAATTTGTATGGAACCAGAAAAGACCCCGAATAGCCAGAGGAATGTTGAAAAAGAAAAGCAAAGCTGGTGGCACACAATTCCGGACTTCTAGCTCTATTACAAAGCTGCCATCATCAAGACAGTATGGTACTGGCACAAAAATAGACACATAGATCAATGGAACAGAATCAGAGCCCAGAAATGGACCCTCAACTCTATGATCAACTCATCTTCGACAAAGAAGGAAAGAATGGCCAATGGAAAAAAGACAGTCTCTTCAACAAATGGTGTTGGGAAAATTGGACAGCCACATGCAGAAGAATGAAACTGGACCATTTCCTTACACCACACACAAAAATAGACTCAAAGTGGTTGAAAAACCTCAATGTGAGACAGGAGTCCATCAAAATCCTAGAGAATAACACAGGCGGCAACCTCTTCAACCTCAGCCACAGCAACTTCTTCCTAGAAACATCGCCGAAGGCAAGGGAAGCAAGGGCAAAAATGAACTATTGGGACTTCATCAAGACAAAAGACTTTTTCACAGCAAAAGAAACAGTCAACAAAACCAAAAGACAACTGACAGAATGGGAGAAGATATTTGCAAATGACATATCAGACAGAGGGCTAGTATCCAAAATCTATAAAGAACTTATCAAAACTCAACTGAAACTGAAATTGAAAGAACAAATAATCCAATCAAGAAATGGGCAGAAGACATGAACGACATTTTTCCAAAGAAGACATCCAAATGGCCAACAGACACATGAAAAAGGGCTCAACATCGCTCGGCATCAGGGAAATCCAAATCAAAACCTCAATGAGATACCACCTCACACCAGTCAGAATGGTTAAAATTAACAAGTCAGGACATGACAGATGTTGGTGCGGATGCGGAGAAAGGGGAACCCTCCTACACTGTTGGTGGGAATGCAAGCTGGTGCAGCCACTCTGGAAAACAGTGTGGAGTTTCCTCAAAAAATTGAAAATAGAGCTACCCTATGACCCAGCAATTGCACTACTAGGTATTTACCCCAAAGATACAAATGTAGAGATCTGAAGGTGTACATGCACCCCAATGTTTATAGCAGCAATGTCCATCAACAGATGAATGGATAAAGAAGATGTGGTATACACACACACACACAGACACACACACACACAGACACACACACACACACACACAGGAATATTATGCAGCCATCAAAAAAACCCCGAAATCTTGCTGTTTGCAATGACGTGGATGGAACTAGAGGGTATTATGTTAAGTGAAATAAGTCAATCAGAGAAAGACATGTATTATATGATCTCACTGATATGAGGAATCCTTAATTTCAGGAAACAAACTGAGTATTGCTGGAGTGGTGGGGGGTGGGAGGGATGGGGTGGCTGGGTGATAGACACTGGGGAGGGTATGTGCTATGGTGAGTGCTGTGAATTGTGTAAGACTGTTGAATCACAGACCTGTACCTCTGAAACAAATAATACATTATATGTTAAAAATAAAAAAAGACTATAGTAGGAAGGGAAAAATGAAGGGGGGCAATCAGAGGGGGAGACAAACCATGAGAGACTATGGACTCTGAGAAACAAACTGAAGGTTCTAGAGGGGAAGGGGGTGGGGGGATGGGTTAGCCTGGGGATGGGTATTAAAGAGGGCACGTACTACATGGGCACTGGGTGTTATACGCAAACAATGAATCATGGAACACTACATCAGAAACTAATGATGTAATGTATGGTGATTAACATAACATAATAAAATTAAATTTAAAAATATTTGCTCATGCTCTTTCTTTTTCTTTTCTCTTAAACGTATCATGCGCTTTCTTTTTCTTTTCTTTTAAATGTATCCGACCTTAATATTGAAGTCTGAGATCTCAGAGGAGTATTACAGACCAAATGGCACAGCAATGACACCACAATACTTGAAATTTAAAGGCCAACTAATAATTCGCTCCATCTAAAAAGACTTTAAGAGTTGTGGGAAATAAGTATGGCTATAAATAAGATTTTAAGCAAAGATGAATGGGGCTCCAAAAAGACATGGTGGATAGATTCATGGTCTTCCCCTCAAACCAGATTCTCTCTTTCCTATGTGTAAACTATACAGCTGATGGGTTATTTGGGGCGGAGGTGGGGTAAACTGAAAAATGCAGAGGTTGTGCCCAGTGCCGCAGAGCTCAGGGTCTGTGCGGGGGTTGGACACAGCTCTGAGTAGTGGCAAAGGTCCTATAAAGGCTGACATTTAAGATTGTTTGAAAAGGAGCATACGTTTGTTTTTCACGGTAGTAAAAATGCTATTGAAATGGAGTGCAAACTTTATAGATTTGAGTTAAGGGAGTGGTTATCGAAGTGTGGGGCCCAGACTACCATAACTGGGATAGCTTGGGAGCTGGTTAGAAACACAAATTGTGAAGACTCAGCCCCCACTTCCTGAATCAGAAACTCTGAAGTGGGGCATGAAATATGTGTTTCTCTCCAGTGATTCCCATGTATGCTTAAATTTGAGGATCACTGAGTTTGGATAGGGACAATTTGAATTACCTAAAAATGGGGAGGAGAAAAAAACAAGGTTAAGTGGAATTTGGGGATGCATTTAGAATGCCGGATATGTTACAGTCAAGCTGGAGGTCTATTTAGTTGAGGAATGGGAATATAAAATTATATGTTAATTCAAAAAATATTTCTGATTACGGACCATGTGCTGGGCATTGTACTGAGCTCTGGCAATAAAAATCTGGAGAAAACACAGTCTGTGTCCTCTAGGACTTCATAGTCTGCCATGGGAGACAGATATGAAGATATAGAATTGTCATACAGTATATAAAAGAGGTATAATCCAACTGAGCAGGTGCAGAAGGAGCATTGATTAAGAGTTCCCTCCCCTGATAGAAGATCATCATTAAAGTTGGGATTAATTTGTAGTTAATTAGCTATGATAGAGCTTCCCCATCTCAAGTCAGAAGACTGTTATTTAGGCTGGAAACAATAAAAAGAGACGTTTATCAATTGTAACTGTTGTCGCTGACAGACTGATTTTCTCTCAGGAATGCCCTGGAAGGGTTTGATAAAGCAAATGGCATCCTGGACTCTCAAGTGATGAGCCTACATAACTTGGTTCATTCCTTCTTGAATGGGACAAGCGCTTTGCCACATTCTGCTGCCAACGATCCTGTCTTTGTGGTATGTTCAAAGGCTCAGACTAGATGAAAAATTTTCTACGTAAGATGTTGGATTTATTTGCTTTTCAGTAAGATTAAGGTTTGGTGTGTGTTATATTCTCTTTGTGGACAATGGGATGTATTCAAATGTTAAATTCGTTTTATTCTGCGCCTGAGAGGTGGTTAGATAGCATTTAAAGTCCCCTTTTCAGAAACCCACGCTTTGGAGATGGTTAGTTTTGGAATGACAACAGACAGGAGTTTATAGTCCAGAGGTGGATTCATAAGTTAGCATAGTGATATTATAAATTATATCACAATTTATATAATAAGTTAGTATAATGACAATAATTTTTCAATCATAAAATGAGTGATGTTGAAGATGAGTGGTGGAACTACTGTGAGCCTTGCATGAAGCCCAGCCACCCAGCACACCAAGTCCACAGCTCTGTTGGTGTTTCTTCCTGGCCCCCTCACTCACAAAGCGTTCTGCCTAAAAATGAGCTGTTCTTGCTGTCCTAATATCACTGTGACCACTTTGGACTGGATCTTCCACGTAAGACACTCGTCAGAAGATGGCGTGGACCTCCCTGGGTATACAAGAACGGGTTCTTTTACACCTTCTGTGTCTACTTGCTAATCAATGTAGGTTTACCAGAATCCTGTCTTTACTTGCTTTCATGGCTACGAGTTTACTTGAGAGGGTGAGGACTATGGCCAATGTCCACCGCCAAACGCAGGACGCTACCAATGTGTAAGAGAACCTGGTAGTGCTGAACAGAAAAATTGGTTTGGGTCAGTTTGCAAACTTGCAGTTATATTCAGTCATTTCTTTTTTGTTTGCAAATGAGTAGATTCTACCCAAACTAATTTACGATAAAAAAAATTAATTTATTGACTTAAATAACTGGGAAACGGAGGGGTGCCGAATCTGGGGGCTCAAATGATGTCAACTCTATCTCTGTCTTCATGAACAACTTCTTTCCATGTGGTAACCGAGCTAGCCATCGGCAGCCACAAACGAGCACGCTACCAGCTTAGCACGTGGGGCAGGGGCCGGAAGCAGCCACGTTACCAGAGTAGTGGAGAACGGTCCCAGGACGGGCCGGGCCTGGATTACCTGCCCTCCGTGAACCAATCAGTATGGCAAGTGGAAAGGAGGTACTCTGATTGGCCAGAGCAAGGTCACATGTTCACCCCTACTGTCCACGCATGTGTGTGACCCCAACCCACACAGCTTTAGGGAGCTGCCTGTGGGGAAGTAAATTTGTGTTAGCCAGAAGGGGGACGGAAGGTGGGGAAGGAGTGCTGGGCAGAAAAAATGACAAATGTCTTCAATTAATACAAAAACCACATTTGATGTTCCTTAATTTATTAAGTAGCTTCATATCTCGGAGGGGAAATACAGCCAGTACAGAGAGAGCTGTTGTTGGGTAGGGAGGAACCTCACGGTTCTTTAAAATTCAAAATGTGATGAACTAACTCCCTTGATGTATGTTTGAGTCCGATTTCGGTCTCACTTTAAAACAAAAGGAAAAACAGAAAGAAACTCGGCAGTGGGATTATAATGTGAGAATCCCAAGCTCTGTTAGTTTTAAAAATCTGTTCACCAAGGGGCTCTCTGGAGACTCACAAACCAGGGGAGGTGCGGGTCGGGGTCATGTTATCGCAGCTGTCCTTGGTCAGCGCCCTCCAGCCAGAGACTGCGAGGAGCACCTGTAGTGGAGCACGTGGTGCCATGGTTCCGTAAGACCAAGGATGGTGTATTCCTTGTTGTTGGGACAGACTGGGAACCCAGCGAGGCGCTCAGGGGCTAAAAAGGAGTGAAAAGGATTTGGGCTTGTGCTACCTGAGATGCGGAGGGTGTAAGGAGGCAGGGCTTTGCTCTGGATTGGATGCTGTCAGGAAGCGGGGCAATTCTATGATTGAGTACCCCAGTAATTCTTAGTAATTGGTAGAGCAGTGGGAGTCGCTTGTGATAGCCGGGAAAGGGCTATGTTCTTGTTAGGTATTGTATGGTTTGGACAATGTTCATATTTTGTCTACATTCAGACACAACCATGGAGTTGTCTTGTTTTTGTCCTGATCCATCACGGTCACAGAGTGACCTTGTTTGATGTTGATGTTCCATGATTGCTTATGCCCCGCAGAACACCAAAGCCTCTTTTTTTTTAATTTAATATTTTTTAAAGATTTTTATTTATTTATTTGAGAGAGAGAATGAGAGAGAGAGAGCATGAGAGGGGAGAGGTCAGAGGGAGAAGTAGACTTCCTGCTGAGCGGGGAGCCCGAGGCGGCACTGGATCCCAGGACTCCAGGATCATGACCTGAGCCGAAGACAGTTGCTTAACCAACTGAGCCACCCAGGCGTCCCCACCAAGGCCTCCTTGATAGAGCCAGGCCCTCTCTGGCGTGGGGGGGGGGGGCTGCTTTTTCCCCCCTTAAGTACAGCTCACCAGAGTTGGTTTAGAAACTTTAGATGTCTTAAACATTTGTACTCCAGCTGCTAAACTCCTACAGTGTCTCTGCTTTACAGATACTTAACTCACTATCCACTATTTTAACATTATCTTCAGGGTTGTGTGTCTTGAATGGATGGTTTCAAAGCAATTAGAAGAAGAAATTTCACCACTGGTCTTTTTTTATTTTGCCAGTATTTTGAATTCAAATTAGTTTAAATATTATCTAGTATAGATTGCATTGTAGTAAGCAAACACTTTATGGGTTTTTTCTTTTTCCAGAATTTTCCTCACTTTAATGTTAATTTTAGTAGTGTATCTTATTCTGCTCAAGTTGCCGTAACAAAAATAAAATAGACTGTTAAACAACAGAAATTCATATCTCGCAGTTCTGGAGGCTGAAAGTCCAAGATCAAGGTGCTGAGTGATGTGGTTCCTGGGGAAAGCTCTCTTCCTGGCTTATAGACCACTGCCTTCTTGGTGACGTGTCCTTACATAGTGGAGAGAGGCAGAGATGTCTGGGGTTTCTTCTTATAAGAGCACTAGTCCTATCATCTCAGGGCCCCACACATATGACCTTATTTAACCCTAATTACCTCTTTTAGGTCCCATCTCTGAATACAGTCACATTGCGGGTTAGGGTTTCAACACCTGAATTTGAGGGGGCCATAAATCAGTCCATACCATCAGTTTCTAGCAGTTTGTTTTTCTGGGCTTCTGGGAGGCCACATGGCATAGTCAAAAGAACACTGGATTACAAGTCAAATAACTTTTTTATTTCGTCCTGAATTGTGCAATCTTGGGAGTCTCCTTGAAAGTGTGAAGCCTGTGTTTCCCGCTCTGCAAAGTGCAGGTCACAGGGCTTGATCTGGTGTTGGAGGAGAGTGGTGTGCTCATTAATGCAACACTGAATAGATTAGAATAATGCAAAGCTGCTTTAGAAACTGCCAAGTACAATACAAAATTTATCATAAGACAACAATGCGTTTTATGGTAGTCGCTGGGAAAGAATTAGAGAACTATATGTTGGCTTTGAATTTCCAAACCTTAATTAAGGTTTCTTATCTTGTTCTCCATGGCAGACAGTTGCGCCCTAGGGCAATTTTACTGAAAGGAATACTGAGGTATTTCAAAGGTGACTTATTATTTTTTATCTCCCCCCGGGTACCAAAAAAGGAGATATGAAGAGGGAGGGTAAATGTATAGCTCACAATGCTCTGAGCTTGCCTGGTGGTGTGAAGGTCTGGGTAGGTTTCTGGATTCCCAGATAGATGAGTGCCTGGCCAGGGTGAGCTGTGGGAAATCCAGACATGGAGCAGTTGATGAGCTATTCCTTTTTTTCTAAAAAGTGTTTCTTCCCTCGTATTTGTGTGACAAAACATGAAGGAGTTGTCAGGAATGTGGACTCTTGATCCCAGCCTCTAGCAAGGTGGGGGCTTCTGTGCAATACCTCCACAGCTGTGTTAGCTCTTCTGTAGGATGCTTGCCTTGTTTATTGATTCTAACTGGGTATTTCACATCATTTTTCTGGCCATTATCTCAGCCATCAGCTTATGCCATGCAGTACTTGTGTCTCCCTTCTCTGCTCTGTATCTTTACATCTAGTTATCTATACTATATTTCTCTAAATAAATTTTTGTAAAACATACACTTTCAACTATATAATTTATACACCCAGTCCATATTCATGAGAAAAAATGTCACAGTACTCCTTATCCAGTATGCCAAAATATTATGAGCAGAACAGCAGAATCTTCTGGCATATTCAGGATTATATGCCTCCACACAACCTTTCTCTCCTACGAAAGGAAAGAAGGGTGCTGCTAGTAACTTGCTTTTCAACACCCGAGGTTTCAAGGATTATTCCATCTTATCTCCTTCTTTGGAGGATGCCCAATTTGTGTGTAGAGCTTGGCAGATAGTGAGTGTTTTAGGCTTTACAGGCCCAATATCTCTGTTGCAACTATTCAACCCTGCCTCTGTAGCATGAAAGCAGTCATAGACAATACATGAATGAGTGAGTGTGGTGTTCTAATAAAACTTTATTTAAAAAAGAGGTGGTGAGGGGCGCCTGGGTGGCTCAGTCGGTTAAGTGTCTGACTCTTGATTTTTGGCTCAGGTCATGATCTCAGGGTCGTGAGACTGAGCCCTGCATTGGGCTCTGAGCTGAGTGTGGAGCCTGCTTGGGATTCTCTCCCTCTCCCTCTGCTCCCCTACCCCATGCTCTCTCATGCTCTCTCTCTCTACGAGAGAGAAATAAAAAACAGGTGGTGAGCTCTGTTTGGTCCACAGGCTTTAGTTTGCCAACTCCTGCTCTAAGGAATTAATGTCCCTTCTCTGTAGTATGTTTCCTCTATCAGTCATGTTTCTCTTCCTGCTCTAGGGAGCCACATTATGACTTTATGGATGAGGAATTCTGTGACTTACGTGTAGTTCAAAGCACTAAATATTTAATCATCCTTGCCTTCATTACTTTTAATACCTTTAATATTTAAAATTCTGTTCTTCTTTGGTATAAGTTGTCAAGTGCATATAAGCAGATGAAAAGCCACAGTTTTTTTTTTTTTTTTTTTTTTTTTTGCAGCTATGAAGTGTTTTGGCACTAGTTCCAGAACTCACAATTACTTTAGGCTATTTACATAAAGTTTCATGTTGAAACCAATTTAGGCTTAAATAATTCTTGCACATATTGAGATCCAGGTTACAGCATTTTGGTTAAAAGAGTGATAGCTTCTGGAATTTCAAATTCATAAGGCAGTTTATGCAAATATATTGCATGCAACATTTATTAAAATTATTTTCCTGAAATCTCTTCAAGCAAGAGAGGGGCAAAGTTGTATCTGATCACAATAACGAGTAAAAAATATAATGTTAAAATACAAGAAAAACTCTGAAACCAATCTCTGAAGTTCTAATAATTCATAAGGTAATTGAAGGACATGCATACATTTATCTGGAAAATATGATTCGGTCACAGAAATGCTAAGTAGTGCTGTCTTCAGTATTGAATTTAGGTATAATCTAGGGGGGAAAAAAAAGAAAAGCAAAAGACCCTAACGTTAAATAGTTGAGTTAACTGCCAAGAAAGAAACAATGTTAGAGACTAAATATTTTCCTTCCAGCTTCAAAGCAACTATTCTTAGGGCTGTATTTGAATGTTATTCTTTTAGAAAGGTACATTTTGCAAGTTCTAATTCTTTCAATTCTTAAGTGACTAGGGGATTCATAGATTGCACGGCTAATATTCACTGCATAGCTCATGTGTTTGTTTGTCATCTTATACACTGAACTCATACATGGAATAAGACGTATACATAGTCTTATCATCATTTATTTCTTAACAATGACTAATAGTTGGGTAAGATTAAGTCCATTAATTTAGGGGGGAAAAGCAAGAAAAGAGAAAATGAGTTTCTAAAAACAAGAATCTAATGGACTACATGAAGTTAATACCCTTCTGACTCTACTGTTCTAGGCTGTAGTACAATTAGTAAAATTAATAGGTCATAATAACAAGTATAAAATACTTGTGAATTGGTATGAGTTTAGTTAAAAATTTAAAAAGACGAATATAGGACATTGCTTCTCTCTTCCCAAGAATGAAGCACTTAAAAATGGATCCATTTTATTTATCTTTCTTACAAAAGAAGAAGCATATCAGTTGGTTAAGCATCCAACTTGATTTCAGATCAGGTTATGATCTCAGAGTTGTGAGATCGAGACTTGCATCAGGCTCCTCGCTCAGCAGGTAATCTGCTGGAGGTTTTCTCTCTCTCTCTAATCCTCCCCCCCAAATAAATAAATCTTAAGAAAAAAAGGAAAAGTATAATTAGGCTAACACCTTCAGTATTTAAATTAACATTGTTTTACATTAATTTTTAAGTTTTTAATAGTTTAACAGTTTTTAATGATTTAGAGTTACAGAAATATTGGCAAAAAGGTTTTTTTAAAAGGCTGTATTTATTTATTTGAGGGCGAGTGAGTGAGAGAGAGAGAGAGAGCATGAGAAGGGGGAAGACCAGGGAGAGAAGCAGACACCCCACTGAGCGGGGAGCCTGATGTGGGGCTCGATCCTGGGACCCTGGAATCATGACTTGAGCTGAAGGAAGATGCTTAACTGACTGAGACACACAGGCACCTTGGCAAAAAGATTTTTAATTGTCTGTAATTCCATCTCAATTTTCTGCTTATTTCCTCTCCTATTCTATGTTTGTACAATTGTACTTATAAGGCAAACTGTTTAGGTTGTTACATCGTTTCCTAAATACTTTCTTTTCAAAATTTTAAAATAGATAATGCACATAAGGGGTTCAAATATAAAAGACATAAAATGAAGTCTTTGTATCACTACCATCTCCCAGCTAGTAATTACCATTTTCCCCTATTCTTCCAGATTCATTTTATAAATATACAAGCAAATATGTTTTCTGAATGGCAGCACACTATAGACACATCTGTGACTTCATTATTTTTATTTTTTACTTTTTCTAAATCATTCCATATCAGTTCATAAAGGCCATTCCATTCCTTTTTTATGGCTGTATAGTATTCTATACTGTGGCTTTATCCTGAAAATTTTAGCCAGTTTTCTGTCAATGGGCATGTAGGTGGTTTCTAATCTCTTGCTTGGCAAACAATGCTTCAGTGCATGAACATGTAGAGTAAGTCAAGAGAATAGAATTACCAGGTCAAAGATTAAATAAATGCATTTGAAATGTCAGTAGATACTGCCAAATTGCCCTCCAGAAGGTTGAATAATGTTACATTTATTTATTTAGTGTATGTATTTTTAAACAACTGAGATAAAGTTAATAATTCCTAAGGAATGTGACACCTTGGTGAATTTTGTAAGAGCTGAGGTATTAGAGATGGTGGCTGGCCCTCTGCTTGGGCAGAGCATCCCAGGGTGGCAGGATTTCTATACCCTTGGTCTAGGGGATAGTTTGGTTTTTTAACTTGACAGGGGCTAAATGGCACCTGAAGAAATTCTTTTCAACTCTAAACTTGGTAAGGATAAACCCATGTTCTATTGAGAAGAACTAAACCTATACTAAGAGATGAACTGCATACTCTTTGTCATTGATGAAATTAAGTAGTATAATGACAAACCACATTTATATACAAATCTAAAGTGGTTATAGCATTGATTTGGGTTCCTTTCTCCTAGGGCTTTGGTAATTCCTTAGACATGAATGGCCTGGGAGTATCTCAGTTCTTATCTAGAATCTCTTCTGACATCCCCCTGGTTTTCTCTCTCCCACCTGCTTATGACATATGCTGAACCAGTGACTTCTTTTAAAGTTGTCGTACTAATAGCAGAACCTCTTATAGTCCTCTTTTTGCATGTGTTCAAAGTTTAATCCTTAAAGTATAAGCTTTCTTCCTCAAGGGCTCAAATGATATTTCTTTTTTAAATTGAGATATAACCGGCATATAA
Organism: Callorhinus ursinus; assembly: GCF_003265705.2. Taxonomy (NCBI): domain Eukaryota; kingdom Metazoa; phylum Chordata; class Mammalia; order Carnivora; family Otariidae; genus Callorhinus; species Callorhinus ursinus. Next base: position 11,060,928 of record NW_027397069.1, read on the forward strand.
AATTAAGTTAGTTTCAGGTGTACAACGTAATGATTCAATATTTGTATATATCGCAAAAACAGTCATCACAATTAGTCTAGGTACCATCTGCCGCCATACATAACTGATATTTCTTTTTATATACATGCTAATATATCTTACATACAATGTATATTGCATATATTTTGTGTATACTTATTTATATTTTGTATACAATGTTATTATACAAATATATGTAAAAAGGGTACCTTTTCTTTTCTTTTTTTTTTAAAGATTTTATTTCTTTATTTGAGAGAGAGAGAGCATGAGTGGGGAGGGTAGAGGGAGAGAGAGAAGCAGGCTCCCTGCTGAGCAGGGAGCCCAACGTGGGTCTCAATCCCAGGCCCCTGGGATCATGACCTGAGCTGAAGGCAGAAGCTGTTAACTGACTGAGCCACCCAGGCATCCCTACCTTAAGTTTTAAATGGAACCTCCCATATGAAACTGGGTGTCTGTTGTGTGATTTCTGAGTGATCATATATGAGTTCTCAGAGGAGCAGAACATTATCACAATAAGACTCACTCTGACCATGAATGATGTCTTCTAGACAGGAACACATGAACTTAAGTGGTGAACACCACAGTGTGCTGGTCTTTGGTGATGTACTGGTGTCTGTGGTCATTATGGCAGGAATCTGATTGTGCAAACATCTAAGTTAAGGTTAAGTTTGATAGTAACTTTATCCCCCAGTGATCCTGAAAAAGATATGCACACTTTCCCTATATTTTATTCAAGTTTCTTTATGCCTTCCAGCACAATAGCCATTGATTGATTGATTTTTTTTTTTCTGCAAGGGTTGCATTTAAAAATGTTTACCTTGAAAGCCCATAGAATCACACTTTCTTCAACACTGCCTCCAAGGTGAAAGTTTTTTTCTTCCTGTACCTATCGTTATGTGTTGGAACAAGATAGAATGGGTTTGTGAACCAAATTTGTAACCTCATTTCTGAAGCACTCAATTTTTAATACCCAAATATAACTATGTATCTCTATAGCAGATATAAAGCAACCATAGTATACTGTTACTTTACTTTTGCTTTTATTTATTACCCTTCAATTACATTTAGCCTTTACAGAGACATTAACTGAGCTCATTTTTGACTAATGTGAAACCAAGATACTATTAGTTTCTCAAGAGCAATTCAGGGTATCTTGTTTTGGAGCAATGTTCACAACTCTAACAAAAATATCTATTCTACAGGCTGCACCACTTCTCTTTATGGCTGTGGATACGTTATTGCTTGCAGTATTTTGTTTATTGCATTCTTTGCATCTTCTTGGCACACACTAACCTCTTTTACTACATTCTATAAATTGGGTGCTCTGTATATAGTTCCTACTAGAGCATTTATTGTACAATGTTTTATAGCCCTTCTGGGACCTATAATCTCTCCTTATTATTTTTCCCTGTTCTTTTATCTCTCCAAATTATGAATTGCTGCAGAGTCTTGTCCCTTCCTTAATTATTTATGCTTTGTACTGGGTGAATTCTGGTGTTTTCCAGAAGTTATTTGCTTCTTGCAGCACTGAATCTGGATCTTCCTGTGTCCTACGAGTCCCTTGTCTCTTTTTCTAATCAGAATTTGATCTCTGACTTGAACTCAGACAGTATCTAAAAGCTCAGGAGATACTGTGTGACCTTTGGAAAATACACTCTGGTACACCCCTAGATACTTTTTCTGTGTATCACTTAGGATTTGGTTCAGCTGCTTAGAACAGAAAACCCGTTATAGAAGCCCAAACAAAAAAAGAGGTGTATTTTTCTCTTAATATAAAAGATCCCCAGTGGCGGGTAGTCCGGGGCTGGTATTGTTTCTCCAGAGTCATCACAGACCCTTCTGTGTTTTTGCTCTACCACCCTTGGTGAGTGGCTTCTTTTCCTAACTTTGTTAATTAGCAATTAAGATCGCTGCTGCAACTCCAACCATCACATCCATGTTCCAGGAAACAGCAAGGATAAATGGAAAGGGGAAAAGGGTCACTTTTAAGCTGAGACCTCCACCTTTAAAGAGCTTTCTTGGAAGTCCCATTCAGTGACTCCTAGTTCAATCTCAGTGATAGTTTGATACATTGCTTCACTCAAAAAAAAAAAAAAAAAAGGAAGTTACGGAGGAAAAAGAGAGTGGATATTTGGTAAGCAACAAATAGTGCATATTATCCTTAGGCATTCAGCCTCTACTGCTTGGGCTCCATGTTTGTGGCAAAAGTTCTATTTGAAACTGGCAGGCTCCCCAGGCTACGGCTGGAGGATGAAGCACAACTTCCCTGTATGGGAACCTTCTAACCTTATCTGGAGTTCCCAGGATTCAGGACGTGAGGTACGTTTTTGGCGACCTACACCCATAACTAACACTTAGCTCTTTTTCCAGGGCTGATGACTTTCTTTAAGCTCTCCTTGTAGGAAACATTGATCACTTGCATTTTCACATGTCTTCCAAAGTTGTTGCTTATGCAATAAACATTATACCTTTATTTCTTTGGAGCTTCAATTTTGTTACTCAAATCCAAGATTTTAGAAGTAGGAAAAAAAATCTTTTATCTCTGTAAAAGCCCAGGTCTTAAAATTTGATGTTTTTGTTTTTAAGATGATTGTCTCTGCCATGAACTGTAAAAATGCATTCGGGAAAAAGCTCCTTGAGTAAATCACTTGATTCTTTTGACTATCTTATATGTAGCCATGCGAGACAATATAGGTAGAAAGTTCTTGCTGTTGCCTGATGAGGGCAACATTCTTCGGGGCAGGCACCATTGCATTGGTCTTAGATAGACTGATGCCAGAAAACAGAAGAAATGGGATTGCAAGTTGAGGAAACAGCACCAGATAGAAAGGGGCCTCTTTAGTTGAATTGTACAAAAGACAAAACTACTTTGCATGGCACAGTCTTCAGACAACAAATTCTTATTTAAACATCAGCTCTGTCCAGGTTGCATGCTAAGCTGATGCTTCAAAGGTAAAAAGACCCGATCTCTGACCTTTAGGAGTTAGGGGTGTTGTTAAAGAAAATAGTAACAAGTTATAGTATAATTTGACCAGTGCTCTAATTGGAGTACAAGGAATAAGGGTGAATGAATTCATGAATTCATTTGATAAGCATTTATTGGAATAAATACTCCCCAATCCCCATATGACAGGCTCCGGGATGACAGCACTTGGGACCCAGGGGAAGAGAAGGGAACAGTGTCCCTAGGTCCTTGAACTTACAGCCTAGAAATAAAAGAGGAACCCAGCATTAAAGTTGGGCTGAACTCTCACATTTATGTTGTGTTGCAAAATTGGGGCTATAAATGTGGAAATTTTGCTGTTAATATTTTAAAACATATAATAATTGCTGTAATTGAGAAGGATTGTAATAACTTCCTTGAGAAAATAAAAATGAGCACCGTGCACATCACAACATTTTTTAGACTTTCTTTTGCTGGCCTAACACTGAAAATTCAAATGAGAGTGTTATGAAATGAGTACATAGAAGGGTTGTCCTGCTGGGAAAAATCTGAAAACCCATTTTGGAGATTTTTTTCCTTCCTTCTTTCCTCCCTCCCCACCTCCTTCCCTCTCTCCTCCCTCCCTTCCCTTCCCTTCCCTTCCCTTCCCTTCCCTTCCCTTCCCTTCCTCTCCATTTGTGTTTCGATATTGTTAAACACAGCCTCTTCTTCCTCTTCTGTTAAAACCAAACCAGGGCGCCTGGGTGGCTCAGTTGGTTGAGCCACTGCCTTTGGCTCAGGTCATGATCCTGGAGTTCCGGGATCGAGTCCCCGCATCGGGCTCCCTGCTCAGCAGGGAGTCTGCTTCTCCCTCTGACCCTCCCTCCTCTCATGTGCTCTCTCTCTCTCATTCTCGCTCTCAAATAAATAAATAAAAAATCTTTAAAAAAAACCCCACCAAAACCAAAGATATCTATCTTATACTTGCCCTTCTCTCCAACTTAATAATTAACACTCACTTAGGAAAGGCATCCGCTGTTCCCAAACCAGTGTTAAATCTGCAAATGAACTTTCATTTGTTCACTTGACAAGGGGTTGATGATCCTGTTTGGAGAGATGCCAGGCAGCCTTGAAAACGTAACTAAAAATGTCAGTGGGGATGTCACCAAGATACGGTTGGGTATAGAGAAGATCCTCATGTCCAGAAGAACCCCATTCCACTTTAGAGAAAGCTCCAATGAGATTGGCCTGATTGGGACAGACAGATCAATGTCAAATGCCATGTTCAATTGTCTTGCAGGTACTTCATTCCTTTACCGACGCCATTTTTGATGAGTGGATGAAAAGATCCAATCCTTCTGTGGATGCCTGGCCTCAGGAACTGGCACCCATTGGTCACAATCGGATGTATAACATGGTTCCTTTCTTCCCTCCGGTGACAAATGAGGAATTCTTTTTAACTGCAGACCAACTTGGCTATAGCTATGCCATTGATCTGCCAGGTAACAAATACAACTTCTATGGGGATAATCCATTCATCTTCCGAAGGACCTTTCTTTCTTTTCAAAAATGCAAACCAAGACCTTATATTCAAGTACTCAGTACTCAGTACTAATTAATTTTATTAACAATTTTCTAGAATATATATATTAAACAAAATGAGCCTTTAAACTACCAATTAAATATCAGAAAAGGGACTAGTTTGATGACTGAATTAATAAATAATAGCATATAATAAATATATAATAAATAAATAATCTGAATTAATAAGAAACTGGTTTGAAATGTCTAGCCAATAAAATCAAAATGCACTAGCCACATGTGGATGGAGGTCATCAGGACTTGGAGAATCATCATTTGAAGGAAGGGCTTGGTTCAGGGTGAAGTGAGTATAGCACTTGCCCTGAACACAAAGTTCAAGGGGAGACCAAAAAATTCAGTAATTGAGATAAACAATAATGTAATGTAATATTTTCTTAAAATCAAAGTTAAAGCAAAAACGATGAATACACTATCAAGATTTTAAATAAAGACAGGCGGTTGTTATTGTTGCTTATTCAACCCTGCATTATTTTGTAATGAGACCAGTTATTTCCAATTAGCCCATACCAGCCCTGTTGGGTGGGTTTATGAGGTTGATGTTGGCCTGCCAACAGACTGGGCTGCATGGGGCTTCACGTATATGTGTTCTTAATTAAAGTTCTTCAAGTCATGTTTTTACACTGTAGATATTTTATTAGCTTTTTTCCACTTGGTTAAAAATATGGCAGGATATTTTGATAAGTATATATATGGGCACATATTTTTCTATTTGCCCAAGCCCCAATATAGCTCCATGGGCCGTTTAAACAATCTTAGGACAGGTTGAGAAAGAAAAGACAAAATAATAAAAAATATCTTATTTTGTCCAGAACCCAAAAAAACACACAGCGCATCTGCTGGTGAGTTTTCTCCACTTGTGTCTATTCTATCTTCCCTAAATCTCTGCCTATGGTGTAATCATAGTGACCTGTGAGCTGACATCTCTCTCTCTCTCTCTCTCTCTCTCTGACTTCAGTCTTTTAAGCCCTGGAATCTGTCCCTTGCTTTTCCTTCTAGTCCTGCAACTTTGCTTGTTTTCCTTATTGATTTAAAGTTTCCTTTCTCAGGACAACTGAGATATCTTTTTGAAACTTCATTCTCTTTTCTCTGGAATTGAACATAGTAACAATCACAAAGTTTGGGATGTGCATTTGCCCCTACTTCCATTCCTCCAACATCAGCTAATTAACAGGTGTAGACTGAGAGTCTGAATTTGCCCAGAATGTGTTAACTCATTAGGAGACACAAATTCATGTTTCACGTATTGGTCTGACAAAGAAATTTACAATTTTGCCTAGAGAGACATAACTATAGCTGAAGTTTGGAGAAGGAAGTGGGGCATTTGGGAAAGCCTTCTTTTTTTTATTTTTTAAATTTTATTTTATTATGTTATGTTAGTCACCATACACTACATCATTAGTTTTTGATATAGTGTTCCATGATTCATTGTTTGCGTATAATACCCAGTGCTCCATGCAGTATGTGCCCTCCTTAATACCCATCACCGGGGCTAACCCATCCCCCCACCCCCCTCCCCACTAAAACCCAATTTGTTTCTCAGAGTCCATAGTTTCTCATGGTTCATCTCCCCCTCCGATTTGCCCCCTTTCATTTTCCCCTTCCTATTATCTTCTTTTGTTTTTTAACATATAATGTATTATTTTTTTTTCAGAAGTACAGATCTGTGATTCATCAGTCTTACACAATTCACAGCGCTCACCATAGTACATACCCTCCTCAATGTCCATCACCAGCCACCCCATATCCCCACCCCACCCCCACTCCACAACCCTCAGATTGTTTCCTGAGATTAAAAGTCTCTTATGGTTTGTCTCCCTCTCTGGTTTCGTCTTGTTTCATTTTTCCCTCCCTTCCCCTATGATCCTCTGCCTTGTTTTTCAAATTCTTATCAGTGAGATCATATGATACTTGTCTTTCTCTGACTTTCTCTGACTTATTTCACCTAGCATAATACCCTCTAGTTCCGTCCACGTCGTTGCAAATGGCAAGATTTCATTTTTTTTTATGGCTGCAAAATATTCCATTGTATGTATATACCACACCTTCTTTATCCCTTCATCTGTCAATGGACATCTTGGCTCTTTCCATAGTTTGGCTATTGTGGACATTGCTGCTTTAAACACTGGGGTGTACGTACCCCTTTGGATCACTACACTGGTATGTTTGGGGTAAATACCCAATAGTGCAATTGCTGAGTCATACGGTAGCTCTATTTTCAACTTTTTGAGGAATTTTCATACTGTTTTCCAGAGAGGCTGCACCAGCTTGCATTCCCACCAACTGTGTAGGAGGGTTCCCCTTTCTCCGCATCCTCGCCAACATCTGTTGTTTCCTGACTTGATAATTTTAGCCATTCTGACGGGTGTGAGGTGGTATCTCATTGAGGTTTTGATTTGTATCTCTCTGATGCCGAGTGATGTTGAGCACTTCTTCATGCATCTGTTGGCCATTTGGATGTCTTCTTTGCAGAAATGTCTGTTCATGTCTTCTGCCTATTTCTTGATTGGATTATTTGTTCTTTGGGTGTTGAGTTTGATAAGTTCTTTATAGACTTTGGATACTAGCCCTTTATCTGATACGTCATTTGGAAATATCTTCTCCCATTCTGTCTGTTGTCTTTTGATTTTGTTGACTGTTTCCTTTGCTGTGCAAAAGCTTTTTATCTTGATGAAGTCCCAATAGTTCATTTTGCCCTGGCTTCCCTTGCCTTTGGCGATGTTTCTAGGAAGAAGTTGCTGCGGCTGAGGTCGAAGAGGTTGCCACCTGTGTTTTCCTCCAGGATTTTGAGGGACTCCTGTCTCACATTTAGGTCTTTCATCCATTTTGAGTCTATTTTTGTGTGTGGTGTAAGGAAATGGTCCAGTTTCATTCTTCTGCATGTGGCTGTCCAATTTTGGGAAAGACTTCTTGAAGGGGAGGGGTCTTCAGTCAGATTCAAAGAGATGATGGATCTTCTGTAGGGGAGGCGGAGAGAAGAGAGCATGTTAAATTGAAGAAGGGCAGGGAACAGTGCTGTGAAAGGTGTAGTCTGTGTAGAGGACTGCGTGAAGAAGCCTGGCTGGAGAAGCCTTGGGAAGAAGAATCCCTGAATTAAATCTGGATCTGTGAAAAGAGCCTGGTTACAGAGGGCCTTAAAAACTAGGCAGAAACCACAATGAGAGGCCGCTTTCTACCCATTAGGATGGTTATTACTGACCAAGCAGTGGGTAATAGGTGCTGATGAGGCTGTGGTGTAATTGGAGGCCTCGTGCACTGCTGGTAGGAATGCAGGGTGGTACGTGGCCTCTGTGGAAAACAATATGGAAGCTCCTCAAAAAATTGAACATCAGATTACCTTATGATCCAGCAGAGAATTGAAAGCAAGTACCCAAACAGATTATCTGTAAACCTCTGTTCATAGCAGCATTATTCACAATAGACAAAAGAAAAGTCAATGTCCATTGATAGCTGAATGGATAAACCAAGTGTGGTGTATGCACAGATGGAATATTATGTGGCCTTAAAAAGGAAGGAAATCCTGTCATATGCTATGACATGCATGAGTCTTGAAGATATTATGCTAAATGAAAAAGCCAGTCACAAAACAACAAAAACTGTATGATTCCCCTTATGTGAGGTCTCTAGAGTAGTCAAATTTATAGAGACAGAAAGTAGAAAGGGGGTTGCAGAGGCTGGAGGGCTGGGGTACTGGGGAGATATTATTTCAGTTTTGCAGGATGAAAAAAGTCCCATAGTGGTGACGGTGGCAGAACACTGTGAATGCACTAATGCTTGGACTGGAGCACTTAAAAATGACTACGATGGTTAAATATATGTCATGTGTATCTTACCACAATTAAAAGAACAATCATTTTTGGTTCCTGAACAAAGAAATGTCAGAATAAACATCTGTTTTTTAAGAAGATGGTTCTGGCAACAGATGTTGGATTGTAGCGGGAGGAGAAAAATTATAGTCATCTTGGAGGAATCCCTGCAGGATGAGTAAGGGCCCTCTGTGGAATGGAGGAAAAAACTAGAAGGGGGATTTTACAGTTAGGCAAGTATAGGGTATAGAATAAGACCCCAGGTGAGAGAAACTGAATTTAAGTATAGCTGGCCTAGGGCGCCTGGGTGGCTCAGTTGGTTAGGCGTCTGCCTTCGGCTCAGGTCATGATCTCAGGGTCCTGGGATGGAGCCTTGTGTCCGGCTCCCTGTTCAGCGGGAAGCCTGCTTCTCCCTCTCCCTCTCCCCCACCCCCTGCCCCTGCTTGTGCTCTCTCTCTTTTAAATAAATAAATAAAATCTTTAAAACAATTTTAAAAAAACAGCTGATAGGAGAGTTTTTAAAAGACACAACAGATAGGCATAGGTACATTAAAATGAAATCCATTAATTTTGTGGAGAGTGCTTATAAAATATTATTTGAGTCGAGTATTAGATTTATCAGGTGGAAGATTCAGGTTTTATTCACAACTCTTTAAATGGGTACAAATTTCATCTGCTCCTGCTATTGAATGTCTTCTGTTATAACAGCCCATCTGATCTGTCTTATACATTTATCACCCTATAAAAAGGTAGAGACAATAGCAGAATTTCTCCACCTGAGGGTTGTATATTTCCAGTTCCCCAGATACTACTTTAGCATACACTTTAACAAATGAGTTTCTAACTCACAAAAGTAGTTATATACTTCCTTGGAGGGTTTATTCTGTATGTTTATTGTAAGAAATTTAAAACATGCAATTAGCTGTATTTAAATAATGGAATGCCATTTCCTCAAGAAAAACAATTGTGGATATGACAAATTGTTGGTGGGGAAGAAGATAAATTTTATTCTAGCTGGTATAGTTTTGCTTTATCAACAAAAATCATGTGAAAAGCAAATTGGTTCATTCTTTTCGTCTCTAAGAGTATTTAGCTGATGAAAATCCCAGTTGAAGACCCTTCTCTTCTGCTTTAATTCCAGCTGAAGAAACTCCAGGTTGGACCACAACCTTCTTGGTGGTCGCAGGGATGCTGGGGGCTTTGGCTGGTGTTTTTGTGGTGCTGTTTTTCCTTCAGTACAGAAGACTCCGGAAAGGCTACACACCCCTAGTGGAGACACATTTAAGCAACAAGAAGTACACAGAAGAAGCCTAGAGAGCTCACGCCTTCCCCTGGAGAGGCGCCAGCCAAGTTGTAGGACTGACCCTGCCGATGAACAAACTAGTACTCCGTGTTCTTCCTTTAGCTGAAGACGTTTGACGCAGTCCCTCCTATTAAGGTGATCATCCCCAGTACAGAAGATGCTTAGCTGTAGTCTCTGGTTTACTTGTTTAACAAACACAAACTGGAATGTTTGAGGCTATCTCTACCATCAAACAAAGGTAGAGCTGACAATTTGTGGTATCTGATAATAATTCCCCATATTGATTAAGCCTCCTCATGTTCTGAAAGGACATGAGAGTGAAGTGCGCGTGCGCACGCGCACACACAACTGATAGAGCAGATTCATTCTAATTTGCAGGTCATTGTAACTTGAGACCTGAGCAAGATCATGGTTCGTTTTTTCTTAGCCCAAGTGTCTTCAGTGGGAATGGGGCAGGGGGTGGGGGTGGCAGATGCTTCCTGAGTCTCCATGAGGTTAGCTATAAACAGCTATGCTTTTAGACGCCTTCCTGATCATCTTTCTGTGGCTTATTTTTCTCCTTTCTCTCTCTCTTCTTCTCCAGCCTTTAAAACAGCCTTGAGGAGGAAAATAGGCCTTATTTTTCAAATAGGACGGAGAGTAAAGGAAGGAATGGATGATCAGTTTGGTTCTCTTTTGTCCAGATTTTATCAAAATCTGTAGTTCTTAACAGGAGACATATCATGAGATTCAGTAGCTGGGTAAACATTGATTCTATAGTGAAAAATAAATGAGAGATTAAATTATAGAGTTTTCTAGTTAATTAATATACTGTGTTAAATCTCCTAACCCGCATAGAACCACTTCTTCCAGGAAGGGATGGCTGAAAAAGGCTGTAAGGCTAGAATCCTGACAACTTGAGTAGACTTCCATTGCTCTGAGGTCTCATTTGGCTGATCCTGAACCAGTTTCTTTACCAGGTAGCCTCAGATGAAAAGTTTTCCACATATAATGCGGTTGGTTTATTGTTATTATTATTATTATTTTTTAAAGATTTTATTTATTTGACAGAGAGAGACACAGCGAGAGAGCGAACACAAGCAGGGGGAGTGGGAGAGGGAGAAGCAGGCTTCTCGCCGAGCAGGGAGCCCGATGTGGGGCTCGATTCCAGGACCCTGGGATCACGACCTGAGCCAAAGGCAGATGCTTAACAACTGAGCCACCCAGGCACCCTGCAGTTGGTTTATTTTTAAGAGTTGACTTCCGATTTTATTAATGCCGCACTGTGCTGACAGTTACTTATGAAGTCTTATCATTTAAAAGCAAACCATCCATACAAAATATAACATTTCAGAATTAAATGGTTATGTTCTACTAAGTAATCATCTTATTGTGAGAGAGAAGAATGAAGCCATCTTTATTTACTAAGATGCTCAGGCTTACCGAGATGATCCCTACTTCTGAGAAGTTAGCGGTTACTGAGGTTGCAAGGTAAATTTCATCTGCTCATATCTGGTACCTATGCTTCAGGGGTGAGGCCAAAGTTCTAGAAGGTAGCCTGTCTGTCCACTCATTTCAGCTGCTCTCTACTGGAATGGATGTGTGTGAAGGATGGGTGGGAAGGGGAAGTGGACCCTGGAGCTAGCTGCCTTCTACATAGAGGGGAGGGAGCTAGATGGTGCAAGATTCATCAAGACACAGTGTTATCCCCCCAAAATAAGACTGTGAAAGCCGGAGAAATGGACATAGCCCCATCAGAACCAAATCTGAGTCTGAGCGAGCCTCATAAAGCCATAGGCATATCTGAGAGTGGGCTCAGCAGATGAGAATCAAAATAGCCCAGAGTCCTTCATGGGCTGAAGCCCTGCTTGGGTCTCTTTACCCACCCCTCCACACATAGATCGCAGTTCCTGCCTTTAACAGTATCTATGGAGAAAATTTGGCAAAGTTTCACGAACATACTCCACTCTGGAAGGTTTATGCTCCAAACTCAGGGTTGTTGGGGAATAATACAGTTTTACATCCTGTTTTTAAACCAAAAGAGAAATATTGAAATGAAGATATAATTGTGCATGGTAGGTGTGTCTCCGAAAAGTTACATTGAAATTAATTACATGTTAAAAGTAGCAGGGAAGGGGCACCTGGATGGCTTAGTCCACTGAGGGCCTGACTCCTGGTTTCGGCTCAGGTCATGGTCTCAGGGTCATGAGAGGGAGCCCTGCTTCCCACTCTGCCCTCCACTGGGAGTCTGCTTGAGATTTTCCCTCTCCCTCTGCCCCTCCCACTCATGCTCTCTCTCACTCTCTTTCTCTTTCAAATAAATAAAATGAATCTTAAAAAAATAAAATAAAAATAAGAGTAGCAGGGAAAATGACTTTTTATAGATGAGCTATATGAATAATTCCATAAAGCAAATAACCACCTCTCTCTTGCCTCTCTGGTACATCAGAATTTTCATTTATTGCATTCCCGCATAATTTATTTAAAGCAAGGTTTATCTGAGGTAGAAATAGAGGGTAATCATTTATACTTAGCCACTTTTATCTATAGAAGATGCAACTTCTTATAAATATGTTTTGTAATGTCTTCCTAAGAGAAATGATTTCTTAATTTTGTAGCTCATAGAAGAGGAATAAAATTTTCTAACATTTCCTGACATTACAGTCAATTTGTGATGAATGCCTTTTAAGAAATTTAAAGGTAGAACAAACCTGTTAGAAAGAACAAGTTAGTATTTACTTACACGGAATCTTATGCACATAAACTCAGAAAATACCACGAAGCGTCGTAGGGTTATGTTTCTCAATGATAGGGGGGAAAACATCAACCTTGAAGAAATTGAATAGATCACTTTACATGCTTATATCCTCAGAATTAGAAAAATTGTATGTATATGAATTACTGTTTCAAAAGAGATGCTGTTATAAAGCTAACGTCCAGAAGTGAATGAAATCTAATAACCTCTTTCCTTTGTGAATTAAATTCCCTTCTAATTCTAAAATTCTTTGATATTAATTTGTGTCTTGCTTAGGATTTAACACTGTTAATTATAATCATCCTAATGAATAATTTTAATCTCATGTTAACCAGAAGTAAAAAATTTATTAAAGAGGAAAATAAAAATAAATGTTTTGCAAATTGTTCATCTTTTGGAGGCTATTGTTTTTAATTTGTGAACATCAATTCCCATCTTTTTGGCACTCGGTATACATATATTGGAATATATGTGTATATATATATATACAATACATAATTACAACTTCATGCCTCTTCCCAAGTGTTGAGTTACTTTTGATGTGCCCACAGTCTAAAGGGATCTCTGGGTGGAGGTCGGGTAGGGTGGCTACTTAAGTCACTGACCAGGGAGGCAAGGGCCTGTAGCAACTAACTTGCTGATCCTCCTGGGAAGCGTTCCGGTTCAATCATTTTGTTGGAGACCCCAGAAGAAAGAAGTTAGAGTCAATGAAGTAATGGTTATGTGGAGTTCGCTTCCATATTTAGAATGGAAGCTTCTAGAGGTCGGATTGGACACCTCTCTCTACGCTCCAATGCCATTTTATCAAAGCACTTTAAGTACCCAGAAAATGTTGGTGGTTAATTGATACAGGGACAGAAAAGAGCCAGTTCACTTGCCAGTGGGGAAATAATTACTCTCCCCAATGCAATGGCAAAACCCAAGGTTGAACTCTTCCTATTTCCACAGAGCCTTGCTCATCCTGAGTATTTTATAAACATTCTTTAAGGAATAAGCTGATCTCAAGGTAGAACTTTTCATTCAGGGCCTCTGGTTTCTGTTTTAACATGTGCTGGATAAAACATAAGATAGTGGGGTCTTCAATCCCTGCCATGAAATTAGTGACAACCTCTCTTTCAGATTCTGAGTTGTCCATTACACTATGTGGACATCTACTCCGTGCAACCTAATGCAAGTGTACGCATCCAGCTATTTTCTTCTTCCCACCATCGGTAGACCTTAATTCTACCATTTGTAGGGACTACGATAGAAAGTGAAGACCTCTTGATATCATTTTAGGGTCCTCCACTATCTGGTGTCTTAAAAGCCTTGTTTCAGTGGAAGGAGTTAGCGGCCAAATTATGAAGGCAGGCAAACCAATGCCTTTCTTATGCAGATGGACCCACGAATTTCTTCAGAAACTATCCACTGATGACATGCTACTTTGGCTTTAGCTACAAGGGTAATTCAAGCTGAAAACAACCCCTGTGAATGTAATTACGCTTTGGCAGGTAGTTTAATGAAATCTTGAAAACAACATGCAAGAAAATTGTGAGCAATATGATAAGTTGAAGTTGTCTAAAAGAAAATAAAACAAAACTCAAGGTTCCTATTCAAAGCGTGTATGCTTTATACATTCTCATCAAGACTGTGTCTCTTTGGCAAAAATCCTTAACCTACTTGTGTTATTTGCCCCATTGACTCAAGTCAGACTTCAGGGATGTAATATGACTGAATTTGGTCCATCCTTCTTCAAGCCATTCTTTGCTAAAACTATCACCGTTTCCCCCAAGTGTAATTGTGCCCTGCGTCGTTAATAATGCCTCATAGAAAAGCTTAAGCTTGTCCTTCATTAAAATCGTAGAGATTTCACTGCCAGAGCACACACTCTGATGACTCATTCACTTTGTATGTTATTAAGTGTTTCTGAATTTGTAATTAGCACAATGACGGTCCTGATGAACAGCAGTGGAATTAGGCTTACAATAAAGCAAAACCTGCCCTCTTGTGTTTTATTAGAAAATTGCAACATGTGGTAAAGTTCTTAGAGCTGTTTTCCAATACGGTGGTTAATTGCCTGGGTTGGGAAAACAAACAAACAAACAAACAAACAAACAAAAAACAAATACTGAAAGATTTGCCATGAATTCAGAAATCAGAACAGATAAAGCACAATATTTAGAAGGAAATGATTTCCTGTGCAGGCAAGGTAGTCATAATTAAGGCTCTTAGAATTTCCTTTTTAATATATTTTGAAATGTTGAATGTTCAACAGCAAACCGTAAAAGTTTGGGGGAACATTTCAGCTACCAGGCAAAACTCCTTTATGCTTGTCAAATATACACAGGGGATAATTTATCATACAATATTATTTATATGATCATACCATAGCTGGAGGTTGGAGAAATTTCTTTTTCAATTAAAAACTGTTATCGAGAAGCTGGCAAATTTTGAAAAAGTTTTTAGAAGTTTTCTGAAAAAAATACTGAATCAGTGAACTGAAACCAGATCTAAGTGTCTGAGTTCAGCCGAGGGTGTGAACGGTGTCAGGAAATGTCCTTCACTGTGGAAAATTCACTTTTCAAGACTAGACTATTGGGCAGGATGGTACCAAAAGCAAATATTTATTTGGGTGCCCACAGTGGCTTATCTGATATTAAGTGATTGAAAAGGGACTCAAAGGGTAAAGAAAGCATGCTATCTAGTTTTTATAGTTTCCCCTTCTAGTATGTGTACCCAAGTAAAGATTAAAGGGGGAATTAAAGGGCAGGGCTTTTCCTTTTTCTTTTCCTTTTCCTTCCTTCCTTCCTTCCTTCCTTCCTTCCTTCCTTCCTTCCTTCCTTCCTTCCTTCCTCCCTCCCTCCCTCCCTCCCTCCCTCCCTCTCTCTCTTTCTTTCTTTCTTCTCTCTTTTCAGAGGGAGAAGGAGAGAGAGAATCTCAAGCAGGCTTCACGCTCAGTGAAGCTCCATCTCATGACCCTGAGATCATAACCTGAGCCGAAATCAAGAGTCCGATGCTTAATAGACTGAGCCACTCAGGCGCCCCCCCCCAATCCCTTTTGTTTTGTTTTGTTTGGCTTATTTTGAGACGTGTTTACATGAGAAAAATGGAGCTACCTGTTATTCTCTTTCTTTGGTGGTTCTCTCCAATGGGGATCCCAGACATGGTGACGGTAGCTGTTTTTATGGAAAGTAGGAAAGGGCAAAAAAAAAAAAAAAATCGGGGAGTCAGATTTGAAACACTTAGAATGCTGCCAGAAGATGAAACCCTCTCTTGAAGGGAATCATTAATATATTCCCCACTGATAGGTATGTTATTATATGGCTCATTTTGCTGAAAAGCCAATTCCCAAAGCAGCAAATTTATCATTAATGTTTCTACTGAAGGTCTCATTTCCAATATTTTTATTTGCTTCTTTAAATAGCAAACTTTGACTTGACTGTTGCCAGGGATCAGTTCTTTTCTTCTTAAAGGAGTATTTGTATTTCAAAAGTCTTGCGCTTGACACCAAGGAGGCACACTCAGCTAAAACGCATATGTGTCGGTGCTTGAAGTCACAGACCTACTTGTGCAAGCAAGTGATCAGCCTTGAACACAGACATGTAATCTCAGTCATAATCCTGCGGAACTCTATTGCTCCCCTGTCTCTTCTTCCATTGTGACAAGCATACAACTTCCAACCTTTTCAGCTCTGCAACTCTCATTTGAGCTGCACCTTTTCTTTTCGTATCGGGCATTTTTACAATTCCGAGGCTTGTAACATATTATAGACTCAAGGTTGTTTTCTTTCTCTCTCTGCATTTCTTGCCTCTCAATGTCCTCTTATCAAGATGCCGGCTTCTTGGTGTTTTTAACGCTTTTACTTGAGACAGTTCCAACTCTTTGATCTTGTGCTGAGTCAATAGTTTGCTGTCAGCCGCCGGGAGCGGAGATCTGGTGCGTTCTGGGTGCCCTGTCTGCCGGTGCTTGACAGCATCATTGGGCGTCTCCAACAATCAAAGGCTCTTCCAGCCCAGTAACATGCAAATTTGTTCCTTTTCTGCTTCGGTATGTCACAGTCCACATTTTCCAGCTTAGCGGCGGCACAAGAGCGCGCATGATAAAATCATTCTGAAATTGACACAGGGCGTGATGGATGTAAATTCATTGTTTTTCGCACAACCGCTGCTCAGAACGTCCCATGACAGTGAAGTCACCTTGCAGCTAGATGGCTGCCTCACACCTGGTTTTTCACTTGCTGGAGACAGGATGCAATGGCATAGCTTTTATCACAGAGCAATCTGCTCAGCTTTGTCGTAGCTGTCAGAAGGCAAGAACTCCGCTCTCTGGAAGGTTTGTCTGAGACTTCTGTGTAGGTACCTCACCATACATAGACACAGGACAAAACAGATGCTGCAGCTCATTTTCCATTTGTAGCTGTCACTTGCCCCACTGGAGCTTGTTCCCTTCCTCTAGACACTAAAAAATGTCACTAGCAAATATTTGTTAAAAAGCTCACTGTTTTTTTCCCATTCAAACCACCAGTAAGAGACTTGACCTTAATTATTTCCCCGTGTGAAATATCTGGCAGTCTAAGATAAGGGTTCTCTGCTCTCGTGAATAGCACGGTATTTCCTGAGCCCTGTCACAGGCCAGTGTTCAATACAATCTGAGCATAATTCTCTGTGTTGACATTTGGCAGGTTTCTTTTTATGCCCGTTGGCCCTGGCCCTGGTTCTGTGGCTAGGGAGTGTTCCCAAGGACTATTTTCAATGGCAGAGGGGCACTTTGGGGATGAAATACCAACTGGCTTCAGCTGGCATGCACGTGGAATGTGTTAAGAAAGTTTTCAAGTTTATTTTTTAGATTAATTTCTTGTGGCGAAATAGAGGTAACATACAGTTTGCCATTTTAACCATTGTTAAGTGTACAGTTCGGCCGCATTAAGTACATCCGCGTTGTCACGCACTGTCACCACCATCTATTTCCCGAGCTTTCTGGTCATGCCAAACAGAAACTCTGTGCCCGTTAAATAGTAAGTCCTCATTCTCTCCTCCCCCCAGCCCCTGGAAACCTTTATTTAACAAGGTATCCAGAAGTCTCTCCCATCTCCACCCTGAGACCCTCAGCTCTGTGTTTTGGGTGGGAACCTGGTCTTAAGTCAATTACTCTATTCCATAACCCTGGCTGCAGCGTCTCAAACACGAATGTAAAACCGAAAGCCTTAACATTGCAAAGGAATCTTTGCTGAGGTTTCTGGGAAGTAAAGCCCAAAGACAAGGTCTTACCCCGGAGTGTTATGGTGTGAAGACATGAAGTCTGGAATCACAGCAGCCATTTTGTCTCCTTGAGGGAAAGTTTGAAGATGAGGGGGCACTTTTTTTTTTTTTAATTTAGGCTTGTTTGAGCTAGGGTTTCTCTTACCCCACAACTCTCTTCTTGGCTTGAAGACAACCACCCTCTGCTGCCTCTGCACACGGTCTCTCCTGCATGCATCCCTGGTGTCTCCCTGCATGTGTCCACAGTTCCTCTTCTTCTAAGAACACCAGTCACATTGGACTAGGGCCCCCTAATTGCCTCATTGTAACTTAATCATCCCCTTTAAACGCCCTATCTCCACATATGGTTCTATTCTGAGGCACTGCCGGTTGGGATTTCAACATATGAATGGGGGCCGGGGCATGGTTCAGCCTATAGCAGCCTGGAACAGAGAAGTCGCTCAGTAAATGGCAAAGTAAACTTGTCAGGTCTCTTTGGAATGCCCGATGTGAGACAGCAGTGCTGCAGGTGATCTCACTGATCAAGCCGGGCGATCAGGGCTCCGAAACGCAAAAGCAGGCTCCGCGGGGTCTGCGAAGTGAGCTGCACAACGAAGCCGGGCTCTGCTGGAGGATCGTCGCTCTTTCACGCGGGAAGGGCCTGTGTGATTTCTTGGCGCTCCGTTGGGGGTGAAGCGTCACTGAGCCACAGATGGTTTCAACTTTGGCGTGAACACCTCTCACCACTGAGTCAGGAAAAAGCGGAAGGAGAGAGTGAGAAAGAGAGAGAGGCACTTCAGGGAGGCCAATAGTCCGGCTAAGCCCCAAAGGGCACCGCTGCCTTTTTCACTTGGTGGAGAGAGAACAGGAATGTAAATGGTGTGTGAAATGTTAAATGTGAGTGAACTTTAAGCAATTGACACGGTGCTTCTGCTTCATTACCATTCTTTTTTCCCCCCTCTGAAGCCAGAGCAAATGTTCCCACTGTCCTGTTCCTTCTAAGACATGAGCTTCACTGACAGGCTCAAGTTGGATTCACCGCAGATGTGCCTGGGATCCTCAGACCCTGCCCTTTCCTTGGTTTGCTCCTTTGGTTTGGCTTTGAGGTGGGAGAGAAACAGAAGGGGACTGAACAGTCGGGAGGGAAAGGGTTGACTAACTCTCCGCCTCTCTCCGCCTCTCTCCATCTGGATCCTGAGCCATTGACTGGCTTACAGACCAGGCAGGAGAAATGGAGAGACGCCCCCTGTTGAGCCATATGCCCTTCCTACTTGGCTCACGCCTGGATATTTGAAGGTTGCAATGTATCTTTTCAAACTTCCAGAGGTCATTTTTGGTCTTTCCATATTTTGTCTGTTGTCTTTCACATATTTGACTGCTGTAGAACATATTCTTCCCCAAATCATGCATTGATACCTTTAGACTGCCTTACATGGGATTCGCCTATATTGTCCAACCAAAGGAAATTGTGGGCTACACCACATGGGGGGCCCCCTGCCAGGCACCAACTCAGTTTCCACAGATTTGTTAGGTTTTTCTCCCTGCACTATTTGCGTACTTATTTGAATATTTACTTTCATGTTTACTCCTTAATATTGTAGAAAAGCAAGTGGAAAACAAAACAAAACAAAAAAAAAAAAAGGAAAGAAGTTGACACTAGTGATAAGTTTCACAAATGTAATACAACTGGGTCAAAGATGGAAATCAAATGGGGATAGATTTAACCCCAGCAGGATGTAAGCTGGTTAGTTGCAAAAGAAAAGAATAGAAAGAATAATAAAAATCCTGAAAATACATCATCAGACATTATGTGGAAATGGTGAAGTGTACTTAAAATTTTTAGAATATCGTTTCGCTCCCTGGGAATACATCTTTGCTGCTGGGCTTTCAACTTCAACATCTTTGGATATTTACTACCATTAGAATTAGATTTGGCTGCTGTCAGGTAAACAGTATTTGGCCAAGGGTATTTATTTGTTTGTTTGTTTACATTTATTTATTTAGTTGAGAGAGATCGAGGAGGTAGGGGCAGAGGGAGAGGGAGAACCTCAAGCAGACTTCCTGCCGAGTGTGGAGCCCGATGCCGGGCTCAATCTAACAACCTCCGGAGAGCATGACCTGAGCAGAAATCAAGAATCCACTGCTTAACCACCTGAGCCACCCCAGTGCCCCTAGCCAAGGCTAAATTTAACCTGCAATCCTAACCCTGGACTATTCTGTTTCATTAAGCTATTAAGCATATCAAAGTAATGTCCATGTATTTAAACTGTTAAATCTAAGCAGAATGAACTTCATCCCTCCCCTAAACTATAAACTTACTGAACAAAACTTAAGGGAAAAAAGCAAATATCAACTTTTATCACTCATCACTGTTACCAATTCTATTAGCAGATAGAAATTATATTCGTAACCTTATTAAAAAGCTTCTTTCCAAAAGTAGTAGGCATGACTGAAGTTGCAACCTTGAGGTCCAGAAAGGATCATGTTTCTTTTTTTTCCAGTTTTATGATATATGACCCACTAGTAAGAAATTCAGGATTTCCATCTCGGGGCTCTCCCCTTCCTGAATTGCTCAAAACTGCCAGGGTTTATGTAGTCCTCAGTTTGACTTCATCCCTGAGGAAAAAAGCACTGGCAATTTGTTAACTGTTCTTCCTATTGTTTCTCATGATTCCACGTGTGGATTTTGAAAACTCGTTGTAAACAGTTCAGCCATCACCTTGGTCTACCTTTTTTTCAATGTTATAAAGATATTTTTAAAGGTTTTATTAAATTTTTAAAAGTAAATACTTTTTAAAGTATTTTAAAAAAAAGCATCCCGATGCTCCTAGGGGTGAAAATAATAACTTATTTATTTGTTAAAATCTAATACATTTTGCATATTGTAGAGCAAAAAGTTTTTGAAACAAAATATGAAAAATAATTTAAAATTTACATTTACTTGGCAGTTTTGTGAAAATTTAGGAAAATACTGAACACCTCAAGTACAGTTATATTGTATTTTTAATCTTCCAATCTTTACTATCAACAACATAAATTATGTGAAATCTAAATGATAAAACATTGAATTTACTAAAATTAAGAGAAAACTTAATTTTATGAAGATATCAATGGAAGATTTATGAAATAAATTTATAAATTTATTACATCTTTATAAATGTATTACTCATCCAAATCTCGTCCAACACAAGACGAATCATTTGAAATCATAATTGAATTTAGTTGTCTTTAATATTTCATTTACTTTCAATTATATAAAAACCACAGATCTACACATACTTTTCAATTTTGTGGTAATAAAGCTATATTTATTGTTTTGAGGAAGGGGTCTGCAAACTTTTTTGTCAAGAGCCAGATGGTCTCAAAAACTAATGATGTAATGTATGGTGATTAGCCTAACAATAAAAAATTTAAAGTAGAAGAAAAAAAAGAGAGCCAGATGGTTATTTTAGGCATTGTGGGCCAGAGAGTTTCTGTTGCAACTATCTGACATTTTTTCCCCTCTTTTTCAGGCTCTATCTTTTTTTTCCCTTTCAGTTTATTGAGATATTATTGATACACAGCACCATATAAGTTTAAGGTGGACAGCACAATGACTCGACTTACATATATTATGAAATGATTACAAGTTTTCTTAAGATCCATCCATCTTCTCATATAGATATCTAAAAAAAGATAAAAAATGGTTTTCTTCCTTGTAAGAACTTTTAAGATTTGCTCTCTTAGCAACTTTGAAATATACCATAGGGCAGTGTTACCTAGAGTGATCATGTTGTATGTTACATCCCTGCCACTTATTTATCTTAGAGAGCTCATACCCTTTGACCACACCCTGGTCCACTCTTTACTGAAAGGATCTGTGCACCCTTGTCCACTGCTGTCCTTTGAAGGGCCCTGTCCCTTTTCCTTTGCCTGAGCTGCAGTTGGGAGAAGCTCCTTTGGTGACACATGCACGCCTCTGCCCGGGGACCAGCTGCCCCAGCAACGTGGGGTTGGACATCAGACCAGTCTTGTTTCTGAACTCCCTGTCCCTTTCCCTGCAGAGGAAGGAGAGTGTTTCCCTGTGGGACCTGGCAGCTTTTCCTTTACAAACCTTAAGAGCTCCAGGTGTCTGATCACACTTCTTTCCTGGGACAACAGCGCCACCTGCTCTTATTTCCAAAAGAAGCTGAACTTGGAGGCTTTCATGGGGCCCCACATCCACTGCCGTAGAGGCTCACATTCAGTGACTCACCTTCCCTAGGATGCCAGGGGGGACGTTCAGGCATCCCTTTCTTTGAAGCTGAGAACACGAAATCAACCAAACACAAGACGACAGATTGAACCTTTTGTGGAATATCTGGTCACATAACTCAACCCAAATGTCCGATCCCGATGCTCCTAGGGGTGTCACAGCCATCCCCACTTTGTAAATGTTGGTTATTGACTTTCTAACAACATTTCTTGGACTACCGTGACAATAGGCTTTCTTTCCTGGTGAGTTCTTTACGTAATTTTTCCTATTTCCCATTTTCAATTAAAATGGAAATATTTCACAGGATTGGAAGATGGAGGGAAAGAAAATGGTTTTCCTTGTATCTAACTTCTTGTTTGCTTTCTCATCCCGTGCTGTAGACACAGAGTGATATTAAACATTCAAGTCTGTTCCCATGTAGACTGGGGGAAATTCTGTGACTCTCTGTTTCTGTTTTTTTTCCTCCTACTTTTTAAATCACAGGGAGTAATTGTTGGCGATGAAAAGTAAGAGATAGAACTGTTAGTCACTGTGTTAGCAGGTAATTTAGGTAGTGATCATCAATCAACAAACTTATATGGTATGTAAATGCCTCTGTTTGGGGATATTGGTATGATGACAAAGTAGGCATAAGGAATGGTTTTTATCAATAGCTCATATTTATGTCAGAATAAGAACTAAATCTCACCCGATTGTCAGTAGGAGAAAGTTGGATTATATAATAAGCGGAGCTTGGATGAATGACTAGCCATTTGGAAAATTATAAAGCTGGCTTCCTAATTTTATTCCTTTCACCAAAATAGATTGTAGATAGATGAAAATTCAAATTTAAGAAATGAGATTGTGAGAGTGATAGAAGAAAATGTAAGTTAATTATCTTTAGAATGTAATGGTAGGAAAGACCATTTCTAATTACCACACCAAATTTAGAAAGTATTTTTAAGACATTGATTTAAAAAATTGTAAAAGATCAATAGATTTGACAACATTCAAGTGTTAAGCATTTATTTCTTGACCAATAAGTATGTGTCTGATGCTGTTCTAGAAGTGAATAAGCAAGTCCTACTTTTGCCCGTGTCCCCCTCCAGTCTACCCCCACACTGCTATCACAGTAGCGAACCCCATTCAAAATCTCCCAATCACACCCCTCTCACTGTGAGTCAAAACGGTACAATCACTTATGAGACCCCCAAAATCTGTCCCTTTCCTTCCCTCCTTGAATTCATCTCCTATCACTCTCCCTATCTTGGTCATTCTATGTCAGCCACACTGGCTTCCTAGCTGTTCCTCAAATAGCACACTCTGCCTCAGGGCCTTTGCACTTACTGTTCCCTCTCTCTGGAGTACTTTCTTCCTTCACACATGCCTGGCTTGCCCTCTTACTTGCATGTTTTTACACCAAAGGCACCACCTTCCCTGTCCACCCTGTATAAAATTTCAGCTCCCCACGTTGGCACTTTATATCCTTCTCTCTCATTTGTTTTTTCTCTTTAGCTCTTAACATTATCCAACAAACATTCAGCATCTGTCTCCTCCCATACTAGAAAATAAGTGGCATAAAGGCAGGGATGTTAGTTCATTTCCAGTGCCCAGAACAGTGCCTGGCACAGAGAAGTCACTTAGCAAACATTGGTTAAATACTCGAATGACTAGATAGTAACTGTTTGACTCTTTGAATTAGTGACTTTAGGAAATGGAAGATGGAAGTTGGCACTCGGGAGCAGTTCAGAGCTGGAACTACTGGTTTGGGAACTCATCTGCAGGAGGTGACCACCAAGCCACTGAAGTAAAGGTGCTAGAACCTGCAACATGGTCCTGAGGTCAGGATGATGAGAAGGATGAAACCGCCAGGGAGGCACACACTTATCTCCTGGTTCCTGTGGGTCTGGAGGGAGACACAGCATGGTTGGGGCTCCTGCTCTGGTGCTCACAAGACTGCCATCAAGGTCTGAGCCACACCTGCAGAAACTATGGGATGATGAGTGCATGCTGTTTTAAGCCTCCATGTTTGTGTTCATTTGTTACGCAGCAAGGGATAACCAGTACATGGGTACGGAACTTTAGAAAGCCTACCTTGACTTTTGTAGGTCATAAAGCTTATGTTGACGTTGGACGAGGGAAGGGCTGGCTGCATTCTGTTGTCCTCAGTTCCTTGCTCCCTGGGCCTCACCAACACGCTTCCTGCTTCCCAAAGCCAGCAAGGGAGAGGCGCTTTCTGCAGGACGGACATTTCGGTCCTGTGCAACGTAATCTCACATATGCAGCCACAGACTTCCTGTCACTTTTGCTGTTTTCTAGTGGTTAGAAACATGTCACAGGTGCCATGCACGCCCAAGGGAAAGGGAAGACGCAGCTGCATGAAGCCAGGACCTGGGCGAATCCTGGGGACGACCACTGTGGTCTGTGCACCGTGATACACAATTGTGCATGGCAGTCTGTTTCAAATAGATGTACAAACGATCTTGGAATGACACTCCAAATCTTCAAAGCCAAACCATCAATTAGTAACCTCCTCTGTCCCTTGCATGCAGGCTTCAGAGCCCCCTGCCAACATGCTCCCCTATCTTCTCCCTTGCTCCCTGCATTCACTGTTTCTGGTAATTGCTTCCTCTTATTTTCTGAAGTTTGGACTCAGAGTCCCGCCTTCAGAGTTCAAACAACAGCACCTCACAGATAATCTATCTTCCCTTCTTCCCAAAGGTCTTCACGTGGCTGCTTCCAAAACAGGATTTTTTTCCTCCTTTCTTCTTTCTCTTGTCCTCTCTACCAGCCTGCCCCCTACTTTAGTTGGCCTGTTCGAGCTGTTTCCCACTGTACACACTGGAGAACCCCTTTTCCTCAAACCACTGCCTGTAGGCCCCATGGGTCTTGAAAACCTTGCTCATGCTCATCTCTAAAGTATTTCCAGGGCTGAGCTTATCTGTGTGGCTCCTCACTCACACCCAGACCTCAGATTTTCTCTCCTGGATTTTTTTTTTTTTTTTTTTTTGGTGAAAGGGATCATCTCAGTGCCTTCTCAAGTGACTTCCTACAATTTGCTCAACGAGCTCTCAGGTAAGGCCCAGAGCTTCCTTTTTAATAACCAGCACCCACCCAGGCTGAATGACCACATTCATTATTTCAAGGGTTCGTTATTCTCCAGGAAATGGGTCCTTATTTTCAAGACTCCCCTGTCTGGGTAGTGCATGTTTTCCATACATAACTCGGGAAGCCACATGTGGCTCCAGGTGTGTGGCCCAGCCCAGTCTAGGTGCCCAGGCCAGCATCGTGAGTGTGTAACCTATATCCCACAGGGTCCTGTGCTCTGGAGGGCCCTGGGCTCACTTTAACACTCTGTTTTTGCCATCTTGAAATTCCTAATCATTTTGCCTTTGAATGTGAGCTTTGTATACGAAGTCTGATGGGATAGCACAACAGGCCACATGAGAGAAGGCATACTATGTGTGTCTTCTGTGCCTCATGCCTGCTTTCTCATATAGCCTTGGGGTTGCCCCATGAGCACAAACTTCTGGTGCCCCCCAGGGGTGTGAGGGAGTCCAGCAAGACACAAGGTGGGGGCCAGCAAGCACGATGCCCCTGGGACTGGTGAGTAGGAGCACTGCTGACCCCAAGGGCCATGCCTTCATCTGAGTGAGAACTTGCCTGGAATGCAGAAAGGGGGTGATGATGTTCTAAGTCACACAAATGGCCAGTGAACCTCATCATAGTGTTTCTTACTTGTGTTACTTTCCTATTCAGCAAGCACTCACCCTCACAGTAGGACCTGGAAGGAAGGGGAAAAGCAGAGCCACCCATAGCTCCTTTTCCTCCTGTCCTTCCTTACCTGCCAGGAAGCCGAAGGTAGAGAGGGTTGATAGAAGGTGTGAGTATTAAGAAGTGAAATGGAAACAGTTGAGTTAGTTTGGTGCAGTGTTTTCACTGTCTTGGTGAGAACAAAATACATATGCACCAGTGAAGAAGTACAGATTATGCAATTTTGATGGTTTCCACATTAGAGTGAAATGCGCTTGTATTTTCATTTCAAACTGTCAACGTACAGTATAAAGATGACCAATGAAACTCATGCAACATTTTAATTCTTTTAAAACAAAGACAGAGTTCAATAGCAAATTAAAAAAAAAAAAAGCCACCGTGACAAGTTGGGAGAGAGACCATGGAAGAAAGGGACACGGTTCCTATTTTAGCACCTAGAACTGTACCTTTCTCGTGCACGAGGCATCCCATGTTTTCTCTGTGGGGTGGATGTGGTACATTCTGTAGTTGTACCTGCTGGGGGTGCTGGCTGAGGTCAGAGACGGATTCCCTGTATTCTTCAAAGGCACACGGGGCATCAGTGGAGTCTGCTGGCCAGCAAGACCCTAGAAGAATATGTTCGAATACTTCTTATGATAGCGCACTTCGGTCTCTCTTATGCCTTAGAGCAGAGTTATAGGCAAACCAAGGTATTGATTTTCTCAGATCTCAGGGCTGTGGGCCTGGCCAAAGTTTGTCAAAAGCCACAGGCAGGGGCCTCAAGTGGTCTCAGGTACTGACATCAGAATGCCACATGTATGGAGGGAAAGTTGCCTTAGAGCGGCCCAGCTGTGGGCCAGATCAAAAGACTTTTTAAAAATCTCCGTGATGTTCTAGAGGGGAGGGAGTGGGGGGATGGGTTAGCCTGGTGATGGGTTTTAAAGAGGGCACGTTCTGCATGGAACACTGGGTATCATATGCAAACAATGAATCATGGAACACTACATCAAAAACTAATGATGCAATGTATGGTGATTAACATAACATAATAATAATAAAAAAAACTACGCGATCTCAGATGTTAGAGAGGAGGCTAAAAGAATACCCCTTCTCTAAAATGGATGTGACTTCACCTCAGAACCACTACAGTGTTATCAGCTTTGGTTCTAGCCACCTGAGAGGGGAGAATGTAAAGGAAGCAATTCTTTTTTTGGTTTGATTTACACGTATTGTGAAGTGACTACCACAACAGGTGCAGCTGACGGCCATCTTGTCATGCAGATGCAATAAAAAGAAAAAAAGAAAGGAAACAGTTTTTTTCTCCTTGTGCTGAGAACTCTCAGGATTTCCTCTCTTTACAACTTTGCTCTATACCATGCAGCCGTGTTACTAGAGGAAAGTGGTACATTCTACCCCTAGTACTTACTTGTCTTAGAACTGGAGGTTTCGATTTTTTGACCACTTTTCTCCACTTCTCCTTCCCACCCTCCATCACTGCTAACCACAAGTCTGCACTCTGTTTCTATGAGTTTGGTTTTGTTTTTAGATTCCACATGTAAGTGAGATCATAGAGTATTTGTCTTTCTCTGTCTGATGTATTTCACTTAGCATCATGCTGTTGAGATCTATCCGTGTTGTCACAAACGGTAGGATTTCCTCTTTTTTTTTTTTAATGGCTGAAGGATATCCTCTGGTATAGATATACCACAGCTTCTTTATGAATTTATTCACCAACGGACACTAGGGTGTTTCCATGTCTTGGCTATTGTAAATAATGCTGCTAAGAACATGTGTGTGCAGATACCTCTTTGAGTTTGTGTGTCTGTTGCCTTTGGATATATATTCCCAGAAGTGGAATTGCTGAATTATATGGTAGTTTTATTTTTCATTTTTTTGAGGCTGCTTCGTACGGGTTTTCAAAGTGGCTGCACCAATTTGTAGTCACCCCCGCAGTGCACAAGGGCTCCCTTCTCTCCATGTCCACACCAGCATCTGTTATCTTTTGTCTTTTTGATGATAGTCATTTTGGCAGGTAGGAGGTGATGTCTCATTGTGCTTTTAATTTACATTTCCCTAATGACCAGTGATGTTGAGCATCTTTTCAAGTACCTATTGGCTTTTCATAGGTCTTCTTTGGAGGAACAGGTCTTTTGCCCTTTTTAAATTGGATTATTTGCTCTGTTCCTCTTTTCCAGGATTTCTTTGACTACTTGGGGCCTTTTTAAGTTCTATATAAATTTTAGGAGTGTTTTTTCTACTTCTATAAAAAAATGCCACTGGAATCTTGATAGGGACTGCATTGAATCTATAGATGGCTTTCAGTAGTGTTGACATTTTAATAATATTAATTCTTCCAGTTCATGAACACGGGATACCTTTTCATTTATTTTGTTTTCTTTGATTTCTTTCATCAATGTCTTGTAGTTTTCAGTGTTCAGCTCTTTCACCTCCTAAATTAAATTTATTCCTAAGTATGTTATTGGTTTTGATATCAGTGTAAATGGGATTGATTTCTTTCTCAAAAATTTCATTGTTAGCGTATAGAAATGCTACTGATTTTTGTATGTTAATTCTGTATCCTGCAACTTTACTGAATCCATTGATTAGATCTAACCGTTTTTTGGGTGAGTCATTAGAAGTTTTATATGTAAAATCATGTTGTCTGCAAATAGAGACAGTTTTACTTCTTCCTTTCCAATTCTGATACCTCTTATTTCTTTTTCTTGTCTGACTGCTGTAGCTAAGACTTCCAGTACTAAGTTGAATAGGAGTGGTGAGAGTGGGCACCCTGGTCTTGTTCCTGATCTTAGAGGAAAGCTTTCATCCTTTCACCATTGATGTTAGCTGTGATCTTGTCAACATTATTATTAACTGTTATTATTGTTAATAACTGTTATTATGTTGAGATGTGTTCCTTTTATGCCTAATTTGTGAAGAGCTTTATCATGAACGGATGAATGGATGTTTGGATTTTGTCAAATGCTTTTTTTGGGGGGCATCTTTTGAGAGGATCCTATGATTCCTTTCTTTCATTCTATTAATGCAATGTATCACATTGATTGATTTGTATATGTTGAACCATCCTTGCATCCCAGGGATAGATTTCATTTGATCATGGTGAATGATGCTTTTAATGTGCTGCTGAGTTTGGTGTGCTAGTATTTGGTTGAGAATTTTTGCATCTGCCTTCATCAGGGATCTTGGCCTATAGTTTTCCTTTCTAGTAGTGTCTTTTTCTGGTTTTGGTAACAGGATAATGATACCTCATAAAATGAGTTTGGGAGTGTTCCCTCCTCTTTGATTTTTTGGAACAGTTTGAGAAGGATTGGTGTTGATTTTTCTTTAAATGTTTAATAAAATTCACCAGGGAGACCATCTGGTCCTGCGCTGAAGTAAGCAATGTTGATGATCCAGTCGACTTTTGTTATTCATGGTAGTTATGTTCTACAAAGTAGCAGCAAACTCTGAATTAGCGAAAACTGAATTATTGCCTCTGGGGGAATACAAGGTTAGATTCTACAAGACCCTGGCCACAACATTTTCATCAACTGATCAATATGCAATTTTGTTTTATGTGTGTTTCTGTGTCGAGACATCTTATTCAATATAAATTGTTGATTCATTAACACTGAACTCACAGTCACGAACACTACAACATGCCTGAATGGAGCTTACCTAACATATGTATTTTCTCTGTAAGACACATCAAAGACTTCTTGAGTGTAAGAACACTACATAGCAA
The DNA here is from genome assembly GCF_003265705.2 of Callorhinus ursinus. Classification (NCBI taxonomy): domain Eukaryota; kingdom Metazoa; phylum Chordata; class Mammalia; order Carnivora; family Otariidae; genus Callorhinus; species Callorhinus ursinus. The sequence goes on from NW_027397069.1 coordinate 11,090,235, forward strand.
TTTAGCGCCATGCATCAGAGCCATTTAAACAGCAAAATTACCAACAAAAAGCACAAAAATGTGAAAACAGAGCACTAAATAGACTGTGAAAAGGACACTTGTTTTTAGTAGGAGAACTGATATGAAAAAGCAGAGCGTCACCTTGTCCATCCTCACCTGGTATGTGTAGGTCTGTGACTCTGTTTTCACTGCTTTGTGCATATGCATGTCTATAAACAACCGTGGAAGCTCTTTGGAGTGAATTTGGTGATTACAGTAAATTTTAGCAAGTAGGCAAATTTGCAAATAATGCAATCTGCAAATCGTGAGGGTCAACTGTGCGGAGGAGAAAGTGCAAAAACACCAGTTATGTACTTAATTCTGATATTTAATATAAGATTTCAAGCAGACAGATTTTGCTGTCTTCAATGAATAAAATGTCAACGAGAGTGAAAAGACAAAACAGCAGGCAGTGTGAGGGGCTGTGTGCTGCCCTATGCCATCCAGTTCTTGTGAGGATGAAGTTCACAATTTTGATGGCAGAGCAGATGAAGGTTGTTGTCCTCGCTGACCTTGAGATTGCTAACCAATCACTCCCTAACATTAGGTCTAACGAGGCACGGGCAGATTTTTCACGGAGGGGAGAAGTGCATGTAACAATGTGAAAGACTGTTCCAGAGTTAGTTCCTAGGGTTGGTCTCGGGGTTGAACCAAACAGGAGGGAGGACTCCCGGCTTAGTGGTCTGGAGAGAAAGCAAGTTTGCCATGCTCCTCTGTAACCTCTGGATTTGCTGGTAAGGAGTTTGTGGGGACTCGGATTCCTAGGGACTGGGAGGTAGGTTTGAGGGTTTAGGTGCTCACCTTTCCGGGGGTTTTAAAGAGAAGTTTGCACACTTGGTTTCGGGGAGGGAGATTTCGGCTCTCACACTGTCTCCTTCACCAGCTGTGTGCTGATGAACATGACCTGAGAATCGCACAAGGAACTGGGTCACGTGAAGCGGGCTTGTGCTCTGTAGTGAAGCTGGCACCTCCCCTGTTGCCTGACATCTCACAGTTGTCACGGTTTTATTTCCTTCTTGGTTGAGGACGCACTTCATAGGCCACTCCCAGAAGCCAGGGGCTAAAAGAGAGCAGAGTGAAGCACCTCTCTACCCCTTGCTCCCCCACTTCCTCCCCTCTCCTGGCCACAGTGGAGGATTTTGCTGGTTTTTTCTGCCTCACTCCCTTGCACTTGAGCTTTTCCGCATTTGGAGCTTCCTATCCTGAAATACAAAAAGACTTCTTAATAACAGCAATAAGGCACATTCAGAGGGAAATGAGATGCCCAAGGATTTAGGGGTACTTAACTCTTTTCCTTTTTTCATGCTTTACAACTGTGATTAACTCAGCACAGACCACCCTCCACCATTTCTTATTGCTTAATTAAGAAACATCTCGGATTTTTCTCCCGATTAGTTGCAGGCAGATTAGAAGGAAAAAATATTTTAACAGATGCTAAAGAGTCTTTCCAATGGTCTGAAGATTAGGAGAATGCCTTTTATAGAGCTCCCAAAGTGTTCCCTGGCTGCTTCTGCCAGAGTTGAAAAGAATTTAGTGGCTGAGTACTTAATGAAAAGCCACGATGCTCTGACAAGGAACTCCTGGGCAAGCATTACTCTGGCTCCAAAGAGTTATTGCAAATTAAATTTTATCCTTGTCCTTTATGATCTATATGAGGCAGCAGGGGTAACAACAAGATTGAAATATTCTTGTCTTACACTGTTAATAAAAGCACCCGCTCATTAATATATGTGCCAGCAGGAAATATGACATGGTGCGCTCCAGTGGAAAAGCTGGATATTGCATTGGCAACTTTGTAGGCAAAAGGCAGGGTAAATACAATTTGAGTTTGGGGACAGGGTAATTACTGTTGCCATCTGGTAACACATTCTTTATCCGAACTCAAACCTCTTACGTGTTTTCAGGGCTTATGGGGCATCTTGCTAGGCAGCCTAATAAAAGATTACTTTTTAAACGTTACCTTGAAACCTTCTCAAGACAGCTTTTGTCTAACAACACAATAACACATCTGTCAGGATTGCCACCACCATAAAGCAAAATCTTTTAATGTGATTATTAAGTACTTTCCGAAGATTCACAATCACCAAACATGAGTTGGTGTTAATAGAGAGTCATTATCTCAGTCATCAATATTTGTGGGAAAGGCAGGCTCAGCAAGAAACACATAATGAATGTAAAACAAATACAAAACACAACCTCCCTGCAGTGTACTTCCCCTGATGGATGGGAGCATGGCATTTCACAATCTAGCTGCTTGGCCATTTGCACTTGAGCACTGTCTCTAAAATATCTGGCATGAAATATCATGAGCTAAACAAGCACAAGGAATGCAGCAGCTAAAGGGAGACTTATGGGGAGAAATGGTATTTACTTTAATGACCGTGGCTTAGGAAATTGCCATATTCCACACTGGGTTGATACAGGCTTGGGCGAGGTGGAGACTGAATGGGCTGTCATGCTGACTAAGAGCAGGGAAGAAATGTCAAGCACCTTCTTCTAGTTGTCACTGAAACATCAGCTCTCTCCTCCCCTCCATCTTCTGCTCCTTCCCCCGCCCTGCAGCCCAGAGCGGGCAAGGTAAGCAAAGAATTGTGATTAGGGTAATTCAGCAGCTGGGAAGGTTTTTTTCTGACTGCACTCTAGCTAATGGAGTGCTGTACATAGGGTAATAAAGAGAGGGGGTAGGATTATAAAGCTGTAATTCCGTCAAGAGGTTAGATGATCTCATGAACAGCGCAAAGCCACTGTGGTTTATCTTAATGTCACCCAGACTTTAAGATTGAATGAGAATTTTGCGAGTCAATATTTTGCCTTGTTTTTTTCTGTGGAGTATAGGGAATTGGGGGAGAAAACCCAGATCTCTATAGGATCAATTATTCTAACCCATATATATTTATATGCTTGCACATATGGCTTTAAGTATATCCTCCCAGAGTTATGTATGCATTTTCCCCAGACCCCAGGGTACTTGCAGGAAACACCATTTTTAAGATCTTGGCAGAGTAAAAGCATATATGGAAATGAGATGATCATTGACGATTTTTCACGTACTTTGCCTGCAATGGAGCCCCCACTAGATCATTATTTCCAGAAGGTAGCCTCCCTCCTTCCTTTCTGCTCCTGCACGGCACGTAGAACTTTGCCTCCATTCATTCAGAGCTGTGTACCTCTTCACGGAACAGCATTAGCCTACACCCCCATCTTGTCACATTCCTTCGTTTGTGGTGAGAACATTTAAGATCTAGTCTCTTAGCACTTTCAGATATATGACACAGTATTAACTATAATCACCATGCTCTACACTGAAGTCCCAGAATTTATTTATCTTATAACTCGATTATCTTAGATCTTTGACCACCATCTTCCTATTTGCCCCAGGCCCTGGTCACCACCATTCTACTCTCTGTTTCTATCAGTTCAACTTTTTTAGGTTCCACATACGTGATCTCGTACCGTATTTGTCTTTCTCTGTCTGATTTATTCCACTTAGCATAATGCCCTCAAGGTCCAACCACATGATCACAAATACAGGATTTCTTCTTTTCTCACAGCTGAATGATATTCCATTGTGTAAATACACACCACGCCTCCTTTATCCATTCATCTGTTGGTGGACAATTCCATATCTTGGCAGTTGTCAATAACGATTTCAGTATTTTTTTAAAATATACTCTAATTTCTAGCTACAGGGGACTTTGGGGAGTCATTTAGCTAACCTGTGCCTTGGTTTCTTCATCTGTCTTCATGAGGACAATAATGGTACCTACATTTTTAAAGAACATTTTATTTGCAGATTAAAATGAATTAATACGAGGGAAAGGCTTAGAACAATTCCTAGCATTGTTATTTTTGGTATTGCTTTTGTTACTATTTTTTAGTACGTGCTATTATTTTCTCCTAGAGGAGGGGGGATATATCTTGATCGGTTATATGTTCTCCCAAATATATATCACAGTATAAATATATGAACTGAATTTAGATGGTTGGCTAGATTTTGCAAGTCTTGTATAATTTTTTTTGTGTCGTGTTTTTAATTCTAATAGCAACTTTCATCTCTGTTTTGTGGACAGTGCAAACCTACACATTTATACCCAACCATTTTTTAAAGAATATCTTGAAGAATAAGTGCTTCTGCAAAAAACGGAGCTCAAGGTACCCTTTGAAGGGCTGAGTGACTTAATCAAAAAGTAAGTTCTTTTCTGCCAGTGGCCTTCGGTCTAAGGGGTATCTCTTTATATGTTGGGTATCAGCAGGTGGCACTTTTTATATCACACTTTTTTCTCTCTGGAACATGGCCTCCCAGATGTTAAGTGGAACAGTGCATGGTTTTATAAATCCAAAGTAGGAATCTGTTGGAAAGTGTTGCAAGTAGTTTGTTAGAAATAAGAATTGAGTGAGTAAAATTTATGAATGACTGTAAGTTGGAACAAACGCCTCAGTAGCTCTGTGATAGCTTCCTTGCACTCTGGTACGCTCATCTGAGTGGCAGAGAAAGGATGGGGTTGCATTGAATGCATAGGAGATTATTGGCACCACCTGATGTGTCCTGTATGATAGGGCAGGAGAAAGGTTGAGAAAGACGATCTAGATGGCCAAGTTAGCAACAGCAGTCAAGACATTGATTGTGCCTGTGACTCAAAACACAAAAGACATTGATTGTAGCTGTTACGGGGCCACTAAGTTCGGCAAATGAAGAAGACGTGCCTCAAATCATAGCTTTCCAGCAGCAGCAAATGGAACCAAAATACAACTTCTGGGGCAGCGCCAATTGACACATACAGCAAAATTGCTAAAAAGCAGGAGGAGTCGCCTGGGATCAAGTTCCAAGTATGGTCCATTTTGAGAGGAAACCTGGCTAGTGTTTAGAGCTGGACATTTGTGAGTTGGGATCATACAGTGTCCTTGACAATGTCAGAGTCGTCTTTGGATTTTTGATTCTGATTCCAGATGTTTTCCAAGTAGACAGGGTGGATTTAAGTCAGAAGTTTAGTTGTGCATAACATTACCCAGTACTTCCTCAGCTGGGTGGGTATTTTGGAAAAATTATAAGGTGTCATATACATTTACATGTAAATTGATCTTGTGGATAGCCATTATTCATATATGGGGTGACCATACAATTTACCATTCAAACCAGGAAATCTCTGGAGAGTGAAAGAGGTACTGTTAATTGTTGTATTGAGACAGCAGATATAACTGTCTCAGATGATTTGGGACATACAGTCTTCTTATTTATGCCTCGCGAGGGAGAAGAGTGTTTATTCATTCAACGTACCATAGTTCTTCTGTGATTTCTTTCTTTCTTTTTTTATTTCTTTTATCTTTTGTTAACCAGTTCTCTTTCCACAACACCCCTGCCTATCTCTTCACTCCAATGGTGCTTGGTGGAAGCCTTTATCACCACACTCATCATATGTAATTATACAGTCAGCTGGTATGAATTTGTTTGGTATTCCCACCGTTATACTAGACCCTAGATGTCTTGGGAACAGGGCACATGTATTCTGATTTATTTACTTATCTTTATTATGGTAAAAAAAATACATAGCATAAAGCTTACCATCTTAATAATTTTTAAGTGTATAATACAGTAGCATTAACTCTATGTACATTGTTGTGCAACAGACCTTTAGAATCTTTTCATATCGCAGAACTCAAACTCTATATTCATTGAACAACAACTCTCCTTTGCCCTTCCCCCTGCCCCTGGCAACCAGCATTCTATTTCTTGTTTCTAGGAGCCTGACAGAGTTAGATGTTGCATAAAAGTAGAATCATGCAGTATTCATCTTTCTGTGACTGGCCCATTTCACTGAGCATAATGTCTTCAAGTTTCATCTGTGTTGTAGCGTATGACAGGACTTCCTTCTTTTTTTATATTTAAATTCAGTTAGCCAACATATAGTACATCATTAGTTTCAGATGTAGTGTTCAATGATTCATCATTTGCGTATAACACCCAGTGCTCATCACATCACGTGCCCTCCTTAATGCCCATCACCCAGTTACCCCATCCACCCATCCGCTTCCCCTTCTGCAACCCTCAATTTGTTTTCTAGAGTCAAGAGTCTCTCATGGTTTGTCTGCCTCTCTGATTTCTTCCCATTCAGTTTTTCCTTCTTTTTTAAGACTGACTGGGATTCTGCTGTATGTATGTACCACGTTTTTAAAATTATTCATTCATCCATTGATGGACACTTAGGTTGCGTCTACCTCTTGGCTATTGTGAATAATGCTGCAATGAACATGGGAGTGTTAATATCTCTTCAAGATCCTGTTCTCAATTCTGATTGGTATTGCTGAGTCATATGGTAATTCTATGTTTAGATTTTTTAAGGAAAAAACACAGCATTTTCCATGGTGGCTGTACCATTTTCCATTCCCACCAACAGTGCACAAGGGTTCCCACTTCCCTGCATCCTCACCAGTGTTGTTATTGTCCCCCCGCCTTTTTTGGGGGGGGTGTGAGGTGATAGTTTATTGTGGTTTTGATTTTCATTTCCCTGTTGATTAGTCATGTTGAGCACCTTTTCATAGCTTCTTGGCCTTTCTCTGGGATTTCTTTTTCAGGACACTCACAGTGAAGGTTCAGGAATGGTCAGATAAATGTAAGAAGCATCATGTGTTTCAAATGGCACTGGATTTCTATTCTTTTCTCTTTCTTCATTTTACCTCCTCTGTGCAAGCTACATCACCCTCCCTGCTCATGAGGTACAAGGAGGGGAAAGATCATAGGACTGCTTCAAAGGAAGAAACATTTCGGATGTAAGGAAAGTCCTTATTTCCTTCCTAGAGAAATCATTTTGCTTGCACATTTCTCATGGCTCATGCTCTCTGTCTATGGACATAATATTCAATATAAAATTTTCTCTTTTACATTCAAAAAGAAAGGAGAGGCCCTCAAGCTCAAAAACAAACAAATGTATAGAACCTGGGCTTATATTTGGCATAGAAAATTCACCTTATCATGCTCATTCACAAGAAATGGTTCAAATAAAAACCAATAAAATCAGTACTATGTCACTAACAAGCTTTTAATAAAGCCATTCTGGTGACATTTCTTTGGCTTAATATAATGTGGGGACGTCTAATTTTTCATGTGCAGGAACTCGGTCTGTGCTAATTCACAATACGTGATTCAGGATCAGAGATGAATTGGAACACCGTTAGGGTATTATTCTACCAGACGTGGGTTCCTGTGGCTGAGCTGCTGGGCTGGTTGTGTAAATTAGCAAGAGGCTGATAAAAGCCCAAATGATTTACATCGGATCCTTTAAGATTTGGGTGGACTCGGTGTGGGACAACGCAAAAGGAAAAAGGGAGAGAGTAGACATACTGATAAGACCATGGTAGCTTCTCTGATATGTAAAATAAGGGTAGTAGTTCCTGCCTACTTCATGGAGGCGTGGAAAAGATTATGAAATAAAATGAGTTTTAAAGCTGCCTTTGGGGTGAAATGCTTTACTTAAGAATAAGGCATTTTATATCTCAAAAGAGAAACAGAGTTTTGTAGACAAACTTTTCTTTGATTTGACATTCACTTAGCTTTATGAGATGGCTAAAGAGTACCTTTTCAAGAGGGATAAAAATCTGTCATCAATAAGCCCAGTTCTCTCAGGGAAGGAGGGCAGTGACATGAGGTGGGATCTAACAATAAAAGGAGTGTCAACTCAATGAGGAAGAAAGGCACAAGGGGGTGCCCTGCACTTTGGTTTTTATTTTAACTGTGAAAGTGATCACCAGGACTTTGATTTGGCTGGATCTTCAATGTCATAGACTTCACAAGATCTTGTAACAGTCAGTTTAGTCAACAAAGCAGCCTGACTAGTTGTCTGTTTGAACTGACTACTTGTTGGATTGTTCTGATTTATGTTTAGAGTCCACTTGACCACCTGCATGGATAAATAAGTGATAGACAAGGCTAATGCATGGGAGGAATCCTGGGAAGTGGATGTGGATGATATGCTGTCTGTGACTATGAAGTGTAAGCCAAATTAACAAACAAAGGGAAAGCAGATTTGATACACATGTTCCTCCCTAGGCATCAAGCTTTGGTTCACACTGGCCTTAAGTTCAAAACTATGCAAGAACCTGGAATCAGTAGTTTATTTACTTTGGATTTTAATTTTGAAAAAAAAAACAAAACACAACAAATGCCACCAAATGGCACTTCATCTCAGAATAAAATTTTAATATTACCCTCTGTGCAAGTAAACATCTATGGATTCCTGTTCCCACACTCGTTGCCAAGTCTCAGAACACCCTTGGATAATTTTCTTGTACTTATAATAAAACACCCAAATTATCCTTACATACTGCCACTTTTCTGCCTAGTTATTACAGATCTCGGTTCCTTTGGCCTCACCTAGGTGACTAGGCAAGTTAATTAAGCTCACTGTGATTCATTTTATTCGGTATAAAATGGGCGTTATTATTCCTACATCATAGAAATCCTATAAAGATCAAGTACATAAAGATCTTAGCATAGTTCCTTGCTAAAAGGTGCCTTAAAATACTCTTAAGGGCCACCAGCAGGGCTGCTGCTATAGGGACGGATCCTTTTATGGCTCTGGCTTTACCGGGTGGCAAAGGATCATGACTTTAACCATTCTGCCTAATATGGCTGCCATTTAGCTCTTCACCCATCTCCCACCACCCGGCAGCTCACTTACTAGTCCCCAGCCACTCAGGAGTACCCAAAGATCATTCCTGGACAGAGATCTTTGTATTTGCTTGTTCTCTGCCTGGAACTCTCTGCACCCAGGTCTGCACATGGCTGTCTCCCTCCTGTCATGAGATCACAGCTCGAGTATCACCTGGGGAGCATCTCCTGGAGAGTCTCCTCCTCAATCACTGTCTCATTTCCTGTACTAGTTCCATCATGGCATCTCTTCTTTCTGATGTCATCTTGTTTATTATTTACTTGCGAGTTGTCTGTCTCTTACCTACCTGGATGTAAGTTGTCTGAGAGCAGAAATCTTGATGCCTTGGTCTGACACCCAGCACTATTGCTCATTACATTGCTCATTACACATCTTTTGAAAGAATGGATGACTATTATTGCCTAAGTCAAATTTTCCCTTTATTTTTAAAATCCACAGATGCTCTTTCCTATTGAAGAGCAGATGTTTTATCTAGGGTAAATACTCTAACACTTGTCTTAAGTCAGTTTGTCCGTCTTTCTGCTTCTCTCCGAACGTGAGCACTCACAGGGTAAAATTTCCATTTTCTTGCTCTACTTTATGTTTCGAGGTGTGAAGGAGAATGAACTCCTTAAGCAAGCTATAAAGGCAGGCATCTATTTCCTCCCGGCTTTGCTGTGTGCCCCATTTACGAGCCAACAAAATATGTTTGGCCACGTGTTTACATAAACAAATACATATGTCTATGGAATGGAAATGCATCCACACTAAATGAATTGTGAACGTCTGTTTGAATAGACAAACTTGTGGGTGCATCTTTCTAGCTCTTGAGCCGAAAACAATAATCCGTGTCTAATTGTCACTACTTTGCAAGTTGGTATTTTAAAAATTAATGCCATCTTTCATATTTGTGAGTATATTTATCCAAAGAGCAAATTAAAATAAATATTGTTGTTACCTGATAAAGGGCTCTGTGGTGGTTTTATTATTTTTTTTCCCAAGATCATTTCAATGTTTTTCCTTTCCATCAAATTGGGTTCAGTTGAATTCCAAATAAAATTTGTTATATTCTGGTTTTATATATGGAATTATCCTTAAGTTTCTTAATTCTTATGTAGAAATCACTTTTCTCATTAGAAACCAAAATAGTAATAATACGAACTAAATTAAAATATTGCTTACGGTTAAACATTGTAGTCTTGATAACTTTATTTATATGGTTTCCTTTATTTAAAAGAGCATTCTTGAAATAAGTGATGTATTTGTAGTAATCATGGTTAATTGTATAGAGAATGAATAATTTCCAGCTGGTGGTTTTGATAACCAGTGATCAGCGCCTCGAGCAGGTTTAGCACAGAGTAGGAGTTTAATAAATACCTGTTAAATGAATCTTTAGCATGTCATACAATATTTAGCGTTCCTGATAGCATGGAAACTTTCAGAAATAGAAAAATCAATGCAATTTGCTGAATTTGGAAATGGTTAGTCTTTTCACATTTTATCTTAATTTTTTTTACCTCATTGCTAAAGTATTGACATCAGTTCTCAGGCCACTAAATTTTATCTTAAAGAAGAAACCAATACAAAAGGAGAGAATCTTCCAGACACATTTGGAAACTCTCAAATGTTCCAAAGTTCTAAAAGTTCATGATTTCAAAAGCCAAGGATATTTAGATGAGTGGTGCTGATTTAATCTATGGTTCTTTTTCTTTCTTTTAATATTGCAGTTTCTAAAAAGGTCTCAAACAAAGAGAAATTCAAAAACTCTGAAATGTAGACTATGACAATAATTAAGAAAATGCAGAAAGGGCACTGGTAGATTTTTAAAAACTATTTTAATACAAGATTAATAGCAATTTTCTATCCAAATCAGAAATGAAAAATCTTAACCCAAGTAATACTCATTTGACAGTCACATAAAATTTTAGGTTTGATTGGTGCACACATTTGTCCTGCATATATATTATGCATATGCACACAGAGACCTCACTATTATCCATCATCAGGTGTCTTCTCATGGAAGTCCCTCATTACAAGGCAATGTCAAAGATTCGAGTAACTATTCAACTTTGAATGAGGTTCAAATAGCCCCAGGCTAGGCTGAGTCCCACGCCATAGCAAACCGTGATGCAGCAAGGCTCCAGAATGCATACAAATCAATACTCTATTTGTATAACTTGGCCTGAAACTAAACACTGGCTAATGTCTCCACCAAGGAGAAACACGTTGCAAATGTATAAGTTATGGTCTCCTTTACTCTTCTCTTGGCAAAGCTAAACTGCTCCCCCACACTCCCCTCACACACCCTCTTTTAAGTTAAAAGTCAGGTCTATTAGTGACTGTAAGTAAATAAAAATGAGTTTGTATTTCTGCAAGTTTTGGGTAAGTCAAAACTTACATTTGCTAACACTTCCACCTGTAATCAAACTACCTGATAATTAGCCTTGCGGAGAGAAGCCATAAAAGAGTCACAACTCAGGAATTTGCTAAGTTTCTATTCCTCCTTGGGGACTTTAGTTGGTGTTCAGTGTGTAGCCAAAACATGTATGTAATGGCTAAAGCATTAAAGTAGGCTAATGTCTGCAGCAGGGAATATAAATTAAATATCAGGGTTCTGTGTCCAATAATATTTTCAATGTGTTTGATTTACAGAATGTTACTTTTACAATTACTACTTAATAGTGTTTTTCAGTGTAGACAAAGTAGTATTTCCTAACCCTTACAATGAAAGTAGGTAATACCAGTTACTTCTCTGGGTAAATCACCGTAAGGGAGTCTGATTGCTAGTGGTAACGTTGTTCTATGATGGCGGTCATCAGAGTACCCACTTGATCTTCATTAAGGTGACAGAAGGCTGTCATGGTTACCCTTCGATACAGAACCATAAGCAGAGCTCTTATTCATGAATTGGCAATTCATTCTTCTCTGCTAAAGACTTTAGCCTCTGTTTAGCTTTTGTTATAACATATACAAAGTATAATATACACCAGTTACAGACGTGTATTTCTGTTAGAAAAATACATATTATAACTAAAGAACATGTAAAGAGAGGCACTTCAATAAAGCTAAGTGTTTGCGGTCATGAGCGTCACCCAACAATTTCTAGTGTCTGATTTCAAGTGAGCCCATTCCTCCCTACTCCTAACAGAGGTTGTGATGTGATTAGAGAATTTAGGGGACATCAAAGCAAATGAGGGCAGATCGGGAGAAATAATGGAGCATCCTTTCATCTCCGATCGCTATGTTGAGACGAGAGAAATTAACGTGGCAGGGGGCAGGGGAGAGGAGGAATGCTGAAATACTTACTGAAATGGGATAACTAGATTAAACTAATTCCCTCAGGACAGAAAACAAGTCTCATGTTACATTGGTCTGAAAATCGTACAACACAGTCGGATGATGATAAAAACTAGGAAGTGCGATTTGAATAATATTTTGACCACATCCATGCAGGGGATGAATGTTGTGGCATCATTAACTGATAGTCATTTCAGCTCTCTGCCTGGCTCGTATGGATCACTGTTATCTCACCAATATGAATATTATCAATCATGAAGGTGTTGAAACAAATGAAGCAGGAGTTTATATATTATCTGTGTGTTTAGTGTATACGGAGCATGGGTTCACATTCATTAATATAATGTGTATTCATACACATGCACAAAGCCTTTTGGGGGTGAAAGCACAGAGGAAACAAGGCATTCTGATCTACTTCACAGAAGACAATGCAGAAATATTGAAAAAAGGAAAGACTCGGAGTTTAAAGCCATAAAAACAAGTTATTAGTCAAATATTCTGGAAAATCAAAATTGATTTAATTTGTATTGCACCTTAATTATTAGTGAAAGACAATACTGATTTCTGAACATACAATGAAATGGGCAACATAAATGATTGGTCCTTCATAGAGATGTTTTCTGTGTAATTGGTGATAGGAAGCCGAAGTTTGGCAGTGAAATGGATGGTTTTCTAGAAGTATGCAATGCTGAATTAGATCAGGTGTTAATTTCATAAAGATAATTAATGAAAAGATGCCACAAAGTCTCACAGAATCCTACTTTTTATATTTCCCTAGGCATAAAATAGCAATAGATGCTTCTAAATACTTTGCAGTTTTGCAAAAGTGCTCAAATATACTTAATACTATTGTGCCGCATGTGTTCTACTTAAATGTGAGGACTAAATCAACAACTAATTATAATTTTGATGAGAGCGAAGATCAAAAAATACCATTTACATGCCATTTCTGCCAATGGGTTAAATAAAATGTGACTGGCATACGGTGGTGTCTTGAAACATTACTTTTCCCAACCCCAGATCATCATCAAAACCAAGAAACACATGGAGAGCCAACTGTATGACTAAAGCCCCAGTTTGGTTTATTTTGCTTCTCTCTACCAGGGGGAGCATAGGGCCTGGCTTTGGTACACTTGGAGGATCAGTCAGGCTTGTGGCTCTTAAGTGGCCTCTTGAGTTAGGTCCTATGTCCAAGTCCAAGTGCCAAGCAGGAATCCTAGGCTGAAGGCGTACATGGAAGCAATGGTTTTGTGTGTATACACCATTCTACGGTTTCCATCACCAGGAGAGTCCTGCACGCCCAAGGCTCCCCCCGTGAGCCCGGTACCATCTGGAGCACCCAGGACAAAACACGCTCATGCAAAAAAGGGTGTGCCCTGGCAAACTTTTAAGAAACGGACAATTAGATACGTAAAAAGTTCTCTTTCTTGATTCTTGGTGCTCACAGATCGTTGAGGAATCCCTTCTCTGAGCAGCACAAAACAAGAAGAGGTGGTTGACAAAACATTTTCGTTACAAAGGTGTGTCAACCCTGAGCTTGGAATTAAGAAGTTAAAATCTGTGATTTATATATATATAGAGATATAAAAATAGATGATCATACTAAGACTAAAAAAGTGAAAGAAATCTCCATGTCAATACTATATATATATATATATTTTTTTTTTGTCTTGACGGTTTTTGTTGTGAGTTATTTTGTAAGAGAATGCCCTTGTGATGCAGAAACCAACTGACACAAAGCAAACCATTAAACATGAAAACTCACTTATGGATCTAATTGCTTATGAGTTCATTAAAAGAACTCTTATTTTGGGACGGTAATGAGCACAGGGGCAGAAACGTTGAATTAACGTCCAACCTGTGGCTAGAGCAAAGCCATTGTATCACTGAAGATTATTTTCAGTTCAGACCCTTAAGGAGGATGAATTGATGGGAGTGTCCACTAGTTGCTGGAGATGAAGAGAAAAATCTGTGCCCATTGGATACAGGGGACAGACATTAAGAGAATTAAGGAAAATGGTGCCATCATTGAAATTGAAATTGGGCAAGGTGAGAGAGAGGTGCTGGGTCGTGGCAATTTTACTCTCATGTTAACAATGGAATTCTAAATTTAGTATCAGTACCCCCAAATCAGTTTGGTATTGTGTGGATAGAGTGCAAGACGATACCTCCAAGACAACACTGTATTTTCACCACGTTAAAAAAAAAAATCTCAAACTTTCTCCCCGAAAGCATTTTGTAAACCCAATTTATCACAGAAAAGCTTATACTGGGAGTCGGCTGGCAATGTTGAACTTACAGTGTTAAAGCTTTTTAATTTTTCTCTCTTATTGGCTCCTTTGTCGAAAGTGTGGTTGTCTTGGGGGTTTGGCCTGATTTTACAAGGAAAATTATTTTCTTCCTGCCTTTTTTTTTTTTTAAACAGAAAAAAAAAAAACTCACAACGTGAGATTCCTTTACTTCTGCAGCATAAAAGCAAATGAAGGTAAGAAAATCTCCTGGTACGAAAGATTTGAGTTAAGAATTCTCTAGAATAAACAAGGTCCCCACAGAGAGCTGAAGGAAAGAGGAAGCAGTCCAGTGTGGCACCCAGTACTCTTTGGGCAAACAGAAAGGGAGGCAGAGTGCAGTACTGTCTCTTCTCATAGAAAACGGGTAAGTTTTTGTGGCATGGTCCATTGTCCAAGAATGTAAGAAAAGAAGTGAGTTGGCCATTCAGATAGCTAAAATGCAGTTTCATCTGACCAAAAACCCAGGATTATCTGCACAGTCTCTGCAGTGCCAGGACGATGCAGACCAGAGATCCTGAGAGCAGGGAGCGGCTGGGCTGGGCTGCCGAAGAGTCCACCTCTCTCCGGTCGGGGTCCACCGCGGGGGCCTCTGTGGTGACGAACTCAAACTCCGTGGGACACACATCATCCATGCACCCACTGCCGCTCCCCGAGCCGCTGGATTCATCGCCTGGCGTGGGCGGATTGAGAAAGAAAGTTAGACCAGGACTGGGAAGGAGTGGGGGCACCCATCAGATTTGGGTCTGGGGGTGGAAGGGGACGTTCCCCCTCCCAACCCCCCCAACGGGTTTGTTGTTAGCGGACAGGTTTGTGATGGGCGGGCCGACCCGACCAAAAGAGATGTCTGACACACAGTGCTAACTGACATCCAGTTAGGGGCCATCCCTACCGTGTTGGCATTCGAGAGGTATTTCATATTCTGGCTAATGTTTAAATTGCTTTAAGAAATTCTGTCCCTCGCTCCTTTTGTATTTTGGGGCCATTGTTCTCAGCAGATACTGTGCTTTGGTAAAGGATTTTGAAATGAGGTTTAAAGTAAACAAAGACGGCTAAGTAGGCAACCTGAGGAACAGGCGCACATAGTTGTGAAAGGCACATATTATTATGCATTTTGACTACTTGATTCCACCTCTGTTCTCTAAGAGTGAGGATGAGCTCCATCTCAACCAACTTCTCCCTCTGACCCCGAGGTTGATGACTAGGGACAGCTGCTTGTATTTGTCAGGACCATAACCCAAGAATGGTTTTTATGTTTTCAATTAAAAAAAAAAAATCCAACTAAGAATAGTATTTTGTGACGTATGAGTAGGGTGTGTGTGAAATCTAAACCTCAGTGTCCATGGATGAGGTTATACTGGAACAAAACCACCCCCTTCGCTTCTGCATTGTCTCATTCTGCATTCAAAGCTGAATGTATTTAATATCTGGCTCTTGACAGAAAATGTTTGCCATTCCTGCTTGAAAGCAATGCCCAGGTGCCCACCTCGTATGTCCTCTTAGCATGGCATCTTCCCACTTGCCTGCCATGCCTTCTGGGCCTGCTCTAGTCCCACTTCTCACCGCTTGGTTCCTTCCTGTTTCACAAACCCTGTGTCTCAGACCTGGGTCCCGGTTCGGTCTCCATCAGCTTCTAGCTGTGTGAAAGTACTTATTGCCATTTGCAACTGTAGTATTAACTTGCTGGTTTTCTTGTGTCCCCTGTGAGAATGTACACTTGTGGAGGGTAGAGACTTCGTGTGGTGTATACCGTTCACTTCTGTATCCCCACTGCCTTTAACGGTCCCTGGCGTGCAGCAGGTGCACAAAAATTACTCGCTGAATAATTAAATGTGCCTTGGGAAGTTTCCTCAACTTCTGTCCCTTTCCTTATCTCAACAGATCCAGACAATAGCATTTACATGTAGAGTATGTGTGAAGCCATTCTGGTGAAGTGTGTGAGGGCACCAAACGCAGCACTTGCAATGAGGCCTGATGGGAAAGCAAAGAACAAAAAAACATGGTTCCTACAGCAAAGAGGACCTAGATTTTAACCTGCCGTTTTTTTCTTTAAGTGAACGAGGGCAAGCCGGTGAGCCTCACTGTGGCTCGCCTGCTCAGCTGTGAAAATGAATATATTCCTATCTGTTTCACAGGATCGTTGGGTAGAAATGAGATAATGTGCCTGGGAGAACTGAGGAAACTGTAAACCTGGTAATGATATTTACTGTTTGCCCCACTTGCTCAAAGATTCGTTCAATAAATTCCTCCCTATTGGCCTAAAACAAGGTTGAGCTTGTTGAGCTGCCCCTGGCATACCGGCGCCATCTTGGGCGCTAGATACTACGTAAGTGCCGCCAAAGTAACGCAGGGACTCTTCTACGGTCCCCCTGAATAAGCAAGGCACAACTCAGCATGATTCTTTTTTTTTTTTTTTAATGGGACATCTAAATATCAGGTAAGATCACTTGAATACACTATACCAGGTTCTTAACATTTTCTCGGATTTATCTTTAGTGGCCTTTACAAGGGGGGAAATGCCCATTAATTAAATTCAGAGATACCAGAACTGCTAAGGGAATTGTTCTTAACACTGGTATTATGAACAAGAAGTAATATAACCTTTGCAAAGATATTATTAAAGTGATCTAGAATATTAAAACTGCGGTAAGCAAATAATGACAGGAGATCCAGCTGAGAAAAATAATGGCCCCATCTCTTTCTGAAAAGGAGTCAGAAATGCAGGAGTTTAAGGGGTGATTTTTTAAAATGTCAAAGGCAGGAAGGATGATGATTGTTGTAAGATGTGATAATGCTTTATAGAACAGACACTATCCTAAAATGGAGGACCAAATATGGGGCTTGGGTTAGAGCTAAGTGATGCTCTTAACTGTTGTTAATTTTTATTTTCTTGTGAGGGGAAGTGGAGCGCGATCTCTCCACAAGGACGTTCCCTAAGCTTTGCAGACTGACATGTACATAACCTCTTTAGGTCAGAGAGGAGAGAGAAACAAGGCCAACCTCAACTAATTCTTACATTATCTTGAATTATTTATTCCTATAGTCATTCTCCAGATAATAAAGCATTTCGTTAGAAAGAGAGGATGACGATGCATTCAGAGGAGCGAAACTAAGGAACAAGCAGGGGAGAAGCATCAAAGGCTAACACCTCGTGGAAGGTTCTTTTCTGAAGAGGTAAAGAAGAGGTTTAGTGAAGAGGAGGAGAAATAATAGGAGGACTCTCAGAAATCTTACAGCAATAAAGTCTAGTGGGTTGGCAATTATCTTGCATTTAGAAAATTAATTTTTGAGTTGCTTAAAATGGAATAAAGCACTAAAAATTTTCTGCAGGGGACAACTCGGTAGGATGCTGGCTAAGACTTGGATGACTTAATGTCCTCCATCTGTAACTTGTTTCTTTCTATCTCATTAATTCAAGCACACAAGCATCATCTTTTGCTTCAGTGACCAAATTAGAGAATCACTGGTGACTGCACAGCTTATGTTCAAGAAATCTTTTCCCAAGAACTCTGTTTAAGGGTACATATCTTTAAAAAAAAAAACCCAAAGCAATAAAATAACCCCCCCAAATTTGTATAGTTACGCATCTTAAAACCACTTACACAAACCCCAAATTTAATTTAACGCTCACTTACTAGACTTTCCAATCACTGCTGATATTTTGGGATGGCTAATAAACTAGTCATGGGTCCTATTGCACCAGCATTTCATTATTTCTGTCACTATTTCAGAGACCGGTGTCTACAGTTCATATACGTGAGGGACTGGATAGAGGGAGAGCTAACGCAGTTGAACCCAGGGCACATGAGATATTATCTTAGCTCCTTCACAGATGGCCGCAAATGAACTTCCCAAAGACCCGACCTCACAGGCTGGAACGTTCCCCATTCTATAGAAGAGAAACTTGAGACTCAAGAAATAATTTGCTTAAGACCCCAGTCAGTAAGTGATAAAACCGGGATTTTAACCTAGCCTTGTCTGAGGAAGCTTCAGAACATTCTTCTTTTGGTGGTTGGAGAAGGGGATAAGAGTTTGGGGCAGAGATGTAAATGATGATGGGGGAAGAAGAAGATGAAAACATTACTTTGTTGCTTGATCATAAATGGATCACCTGGCAAATGAGACCCAGTGTTAGCTTGGGAAGCATTGAATGTAATCCACTGAAACTATTCCTTAAGACCAGTTATGATTTTAGTGGAATCCTAAGCTTTGTGGATCAGAGCTTTTGGTCCAAAGGACTGTAAAGAGCTCTGCAGACCGGGCAAGCAGGACACAAGATTTAAAGGTACACATTGCTCTTGAAGAAAAAGTGGGGTATCATCTACAACCTGTTTCTCACTGTGGAGGTTATTGGTACCAATAAAGACTTCCTTACTCGTGTCCTGGAAGTTGACATCATTGCCATTGTACGCATTCTTTAGTTTGTTGGTCATCACACGGAGAGCCATGATCTGCTGCCTGATGAAAGTGTCGGGCCGTGTGATGTCCACGTCGACCTCCGGGTTGTTAATCTGGTTGGTCAGCCCATCATTCATGATTTCGGGCAAGTATCTGTGAGGCCGACAGGGAGAGAACAGATTAACGTGAGGCAGGAGGGGCCTGGGTACCAGACTGTGCTGTGCTGTCTCTGACAGTGGGCCAGGACATCTGCAACAACTGAGCTTGACTCCTGCGAAGAAAGACCAGAGAGTGAAAACAAGGGATAACTTTTCTCAGGGGGAGCTATGGCTAAAAAGTGGTTTCAGGGTGGTTCTTAAAATGGTACTGAATTTGTAGGGAGGCTTGCCCACGAATGAATCTTCTACTGGGGACTTACAGAAATTGTTTCTTAAAATTAACGACTTTCCTCCTCTATTCCAAATGGTAGATACTAAAGTCAAGGGCTTGCTAGCTTCCTCCGCCCTCTGGTTAATTTTGCTAAGAATTGAACTTGTAAATTACATATGCTCTTAGAGAATTCTCTTGTACGAGGATGCTCTCTCTCAACCGAGGACGCCTTACCTCAGACTTTAATCAGAAGAACTTCTGCATATAAAAATCCCCCTTTGGCAATTGGAGGTGTGACCAGTTAGCACTGGAATGTTTGAGGTGTCCATTGGGGTTTTTGTTTGGTAACAGTATCTTGGATCTAATATTCAATATTGGGCAAAGCAGAAGGGTAAAATCTAACGGTTCTTTAATTCTTTTACTGGCAAATTTAGATTCATATTCCTTTAACTTGTACAAAACTTTTAAAACTGTCAGTCCTTCAAAGCCAACTGTCCAAGCTGCCTATGTGCATTTATACCAGTGGAGGCTACAGACCTCAGAAAAGTGTCTGGAGCCCCCTCTGACTCCTCATGCTCACGACCCACCCATTTACAGCCCTCCTTCTCTTTTTCTCCCAGAGCTCCCTGCACCTGCTTCTTCTACCTCATTTCCTGTGGCTCTCCCAGAGTGCAGATGCTACAACAGCCTCAAACCGACTTCCCTCCCTGCCTCTCCCTTTCTCGTGCATCCTGCACACATGATCTGACGAATCTTCATGAGCTATTGTTTTCATCAAATTACTCGTCTGTTGAAAAACTTTTGGTGATAGTAGTTGATGTCTACCAAGTACTTACTGTCAGGCACCGTGCTAAGCACTTCATGGGTATTTTAAAATTCAGCCCCCTTGCACATCTAAGAGGTGCATGCTATTTTATCTCCATTTTGCAAAAGAGAAAACTGAGGCTGAGTGAGGATGAGTAGCTGTGCAAAGTTAATGGATGGCAAAACCATGATCTAAGCCAGGGAGGTCTAGTTTTAGAGTCCACGTGTCCAAATGGTGCACCATACTGCGTGGTTGATCACAAATGACAATTCACATTTTATAGCTCAGCTGTCAAGGCCCATTTCCATCCTGTCTCTACTTTCTTATGCTGCAACAATCCCTTCAAAGTGCCCTCCTTGCCTAACAGAATCTACAGCCTGTATACAGTTTATACTCACCTGTCCTGCAGGGTATTCCTTGCTTGCAATGCACTTTCCAATTTAAGTCCCAAATATCCTTAAAGACCCAAGTCAACATTTGCTTTCTCTTTAAGATATTTTCCAGCTTTTAGGGATCTACCCATCCTTTTGGAGGGCTGCCACATTCATCTGGGCATTTTATGCACTGCACAAAGTCACCCGCTGAGGGAGGGAGTTTGGCTGGAATCCAGCCTGAATCCTGTGCCCACAGAGCAATGCACCTGCAGGGCAGCATTCACTGAAGGGACACATTTTTATTTTTTGTTCTTTTTGGGAATTGTTTTATTTTCAAAAATTTCAATGCATACCAAAGCAGAGACAACCATATAATGAACCCTCATGTACCCATCGGGTGCCTTTTCCTAATTCTTACAAAGGTTCTATATTTGTCTGTGTCCTGGTAAGAAACAGATGGCACACTCAAAGAGGTAATAAAGAGGGTTTGAAGGAGAGACAACTTATGAAGGTATGAACAGGGAAACCAGCGCTGGGTGGCAAGGAACCCCAAGACTGGCAATCGCAGGAGGGCCAGAGGGGAAGGGACTGTCACCAGTATGCCCAAGAACTGAAAACGCAGAGAGCAACCGAATGACACAGCAACTGTCAAACCAAGGCCTGTTAGGGAGAGAGTCGAGGGAATGATACCCTGACTTCTCTCGTCCCTCCTTCTGACCTCCACGTGCTGCCTCCCTTTAGCTGAAGTCAACTGGAGGCCAGTGGGCAAGGGGACCCGGGTGATGCAGTTTGTAGAGATCCGCCTTCAGGGTGGAGACCCAGGTGGAGGGATGAAGAGTGGATCTCAAGGGGAATCGGGACATCCGAGACAGGAACCCGATAGGCTGGGGGCAATGCTGCCTGATGGCTATATCATCATTCTTCTACTGCTTCTACTGTTGTGGCTTGCAAGCTGAGAAAACTTCCATTCCTCTGTTTTGTCCTTCCTATTTACATATCATTGTGCAACATACTTATGCTTACATTTCTTCCCCTTCCTGCGGGTCATTTTCCAAGTTCCAGAAACCAAAGGTTCTCTATCCATTAGCCTCCAAAAGAAGAAATGGAAACACACGGAGAGATTTTTATATTTCAGCCATTTTTCAGTTATTGAAATCTTATGCATGATGCATTTGTGTATGAATTGGTTTATCCATTTTAAGTCAGAGGTCCTCTGAATGAGCTCCATGTCTTCATCTAGATCTTGAACAAAATCGACTTCACCATGTTCACCACATAATGAATAATAAAACACACAGAGTGCATTGCAAATTCTTTTCCATAAAGCTTCACAGTATTTGCTGCCCTAAAAAAAAAAGTCCTAATTGAAATTTTTAGAAGTCATAGAACTACCTCTCTTTAGTGTTGCAGCAAAGCATAATATGGCTGATATACTAATAAATTCTGTTAGCTTCTGGACTTGACTTCTAAAATGTGGCATTGGATTGACTATTACTGACATCAGTTACATGTGCTGGGCTCCACGGGCTCTACTTAATTACTAAAGCTCATTGGCATGAACAGTAGCAAGTGCAGGCTAGCCTTTGCTGACACGGGAGTTGAGGGTGGCTGAAAGAGGCCCGTCGGTTCTGGTGTTGCCCCTCAACATCTCGGACAATGTTCCTGCAGCTGTACCTATGCTGGGTCAGAGGAGGGCTTTGTTTCTTTCAGATGCTGTGCGCACTGCACGGCTAGCCGGGACTCATTTATCAGAAGCTGACTGCGATAGCTTACATGGGAATGCTACCCCTGGGAGGCTGAGCATCCAGGAACAATAAGAGACTGCCAAATCAACCCACCCTCTAACTGTGCCTACTGATGCTCAGCCGCTTACAATAAAAACAAGTAACAATGCACCCGTGTCCTCAAGAACCTTTTCTCCTTTTGGTGTATTCAGAGGGTAACTTTAGAGACAATGTGGAAACTTAAACCACAAGCACAGTTGAAAAAGAAAATGGCCATTTTGTCACTCCAGAGGTACATCCCGAGGCCAAATCTATGGATATCCAAAGGGCAACCTGAGGGATCTAGAGAAGCCCAGGACTCATGTTTGGTCTCTTTGTATAATGCTCGTGTCCTGAAGAAATGGATGCCTCTTTGAGCCCATACTATTCTTTATTAGATTTTGCACCAGCTTCTTGTCATGACGGCATTCTATTTTTGCACCATTACAGTTTGGGGAGACACGGAAAGGAAGCAGGATCTTGGTACAGATAAGCCAGCTTCCCAGGCTGGATGCACATTTATCCAGGGGCAGGGAGAACCCAGAAATTAGGACAGATTGGAAGGTTGAACAGGGTGTCATGGTTGGTCAATGCTTCACACTCAGCGTGGCAAGTGGGTGCCATCCATGAACAAGCAGGCATAGCTCGCCCATTCAGGTTACCTTCTATTCTACAAGAGCATGTATAGGAACTAGACCTTCAGCAGTTTTGCAGAATTATTTTTCTTCCCATCTGTTGTTAGGGGCTGAATATTTGTGTTCCCCTCAAGTTCACTTGTTGAAAACCTAATGCCCAAGGTAATGGTTTCAGGAGGCGAGGTCTCTGGGAGGGGATCAGGTCATGAGGGCAGAGCTCATAAAAGAGGCCCCAGAGAGCTAGCTTAGCCCTTGCACCATACGAGGACACAACGAAAAACTGAAAAATCTGCAACCCGGAAGAGGGCTCTCACTGGACCGGCTGGCACACTGAACTTGGACTTCCAGCCTCCAGCAGTGTGGGCAATCAATTTCTGTTGTTTTTAAGCTACCCAGATGCGGCATTTTGTTACGGCAGCTTGAATGGACTAAGACCAACATCTAATTTCATATTGTGGACATAGGCTTCCTTCCTTACACCCACACGTTATAGCTGATCGGGGTGGAAGAGTTCCGTAGGAACTGGGGGGTGGGGGCACTTATATGTTCAACCTTGTGAGTGGCTGCAGGCTCTGTCGGGGCTCCCACTGGCAGAGGTGACACCCTTTGTCACCCTCTGTCACCTGACACCCCAGAAAGTCGTCCCCCCCCACCCCCCCACCCTGGCCAGCCATCATGTCTGTCATGGCCACCACTCAAAATCACTCCTTTCAGTTGCTAGATGAATGTGCTTGCTAGGAGGACAGACATGTTGACCTATCTGTAGTCCGTATTTCTTATCACCTCATTAATGCTGGTGGTTGCTTTGACAGAAGGATCTGCCCAGTGGGGGAAAGGGTCACCCAGCTCTCACGATCTAATGGGATTTGAAAGCCAGTAAAAGTCTGAGAAGCGAGACACCTGTAAGGAAGTTTATCCTGCCGGTGCCCAGTGGGGTTGGTAGGAGTCCAAGTGGAAGCCGGGGCAGGAATGGGGAGAAATGGGGGCCCCAGGCCCCTGGCTTGGGTTTGTTTTAAGGTGACAGATGCTTCCTCCTACTGCTTCTGCCTCAAGGCACACTGAGCGGAGAGGCAAAAGCAGATTCAGTCCTGCTTGTTGCCACAAATGAGCTGCATTCAATACGTGTCTCTCCAGCGATTTCTAATTCTAAGCTACATACTCATTCCTTCCTGTGGGTTTAAGAGTTTTACTAATCTAAGTAGTATGACAGTAATACAGGTCCCAATATTTCTTATCTGCAGTTTCAAAATTTTAAAAATTTCCAAAGTTATTTTTTTCTCTTTCCTGTACTCCCCTTATTAACAAAACTTGATCTGATCTGAAATGAGGCTAAATCAGAGTTCTCATTTTATCTCACTTAGCGGCAATAGTAATACATCTTGCTGCAGAAATTGAATGTGGTTTACTGTGAGTTACAGCCTCAGACTCCACCCACTGGGAGTATTATTACATAATGTATAGTATCAGCCCTAGGATGACTTGCTAAAAATCTAAAAGGAGCCTGAAATCCGAAACACAGATGGTCCCAAGGATCTCAGATAAGGGATTATGAGCCTGTGGTACCCATAACTTCTTTCAGAGGCTTTCTTAAAATAGAAATTTTAAACTTCACACCCCTTAGAGTGGCTATTATTTGAAAACAAAACAAAACAAAATAACAAGTGTTGGTAGGGACATAGAGTGGAGTGTAAGTGCCCGACATTAAGCTTCTGATTGCCCGGGCATCCATTTCAAAGACAGCATCTTGACCAAATGCATCGGCGGCTACCTGAAATGGCCACTTGCAGAACAGCGGAGAAGAAACTAGGCTGCTCCCACCCAGGAAGTGCCCCTTTCAGAAAGCCCTGGAAAACCTAGAGAACTGACCACTTGAGTGCCCCACATCTCCCTTCCCATGCCCTACATCTCCCTTCCCATGCCCTAATTCCTACTCTTCGGTTTTATATTAGGAAATCAGCCAATTGGCAGTGAACCTGAGAAATTTCAGGCACCCTACACTCGACCTGAATAAAGGCAAAGCCCCAGGTTGTCCCTGTGACCCCTGACCTTGCTATGTGGTCACTGAGCATGCCATGCGCTCTCCAGGTCCCCTAAGTAATAAATCTTGTTCCTCAAGGTTCCCTGATGGTTTCTTGCTGAAGTGCAAGAGCCAACCCAGCCATAAGTAAGGGCCCTGGTTGGGGAAATGTCTATGGAGCTTGCTATGAGTGATGTGACCAGGCCAGCACGGCAGGCATCCCTAACCGAATGTGCGCTACCATCAACAGGCTTGGGAACATGGAGAAACTGGAACTCTTGTGCTTGCTACAGGGAATGTAAAATGGTGCAATGCTATGGCAAACAGTATGGCGGTTCTTCAAAAAATTAAAGTTAGACTTACCATATGATCTAGCAATTCCGCTTCTGGAATATTCAATCCAAAATAATCGAAAGCAAGTACTGGAACAGATATTTGTGCCCTTCTGTTCACAGTGGCATTATTTACAATAGCCAAAAGGTGGATGCGACCCATGTGTCCATTGATGTATGCACAGGTTACTAAATGTGGTATGTACAGATAATACATCTAGCCTTGAAAAGGAAGAAAATTCTGACACGTGCTACCACACGGATGAACTTTAAAGACAGGCTAAGTGAAATCATCCAGACACAAAAAGACAAATATTGTGCAATTCCACTTACATGAGGTAACTAGAGGAGTCAAATTCATAGAGGCAGGAAAGAGAATGGTGGTTGCTGGGAGCTGGGGAGAGGGAGGAGTGAGGAACGAGTCTTTAACGGATTCAGAGTTTCAGTTTAGGAAGATGATAAAGGCCTGTGGATAGATGGTGGTGATGGTGAACAATAATGCCAATGTACCTACTGGCCACTGAACTGTACATTTAAAGATGGTAACAGTGTTACATTTGATGTTATGTATATTTTACCACAGTTTTTTTAAAAAAAATTTCAGTTTTAAGTGTAACTTCTCTAAAGTTCTTGATATAGGTTACTTTTTCCCCTCCTCCCACCTTCCTTTTTTTTTTTTTTTTTTTGGACCAGAAAGTGGAATTACTCAAAGCAAAGTGTGACTTTATGTTTTAAGTGGGTTTATACATTCCTGAAGACTGCTAAGCTGGAGTTACCTGTGACATTAGGTACTTCGATGGGATGTGACCCTATAATACTGTCAAAGGTGAGAGACTGACGCAGGACATCTGAGATTCCGAGACCCAGCAGGGTGATTGTGGGCAAGCCAGTTAGCTGCTTTATATGATTATATATATTTGTATATTTACATGAATAATCCTTACCTCGTCTCATAAGCTGCCCTACTGAGCTAAGTTATATGACAATGCTTGAAAAATCTAACACACTCTGCAATCCTAATGCGTTCTTATGAAAATGAAGTTGTTAACATGGCCCCTCGGACGCCAAACTTATTTCTGAGGAGGGGCTGACGGCTGCAGAATTTGGACTCGTAAAGCCTGGACTCCGTACAGAGGAACGATTTGTTGTGCCTTTCCTCCAGCTGGAGAGCGCGTGGCATGAAATGGTTTGGGGACCCCTGGAGGACACACAGCTCTTTGGTTGCCGCATCGAGCAGAAGCTAAACTCTTTGACTTGGCCTCTCCACTCCTTGGCAGGATCCCCCTTATGCATCCTTTCTTCGTAGGGCTTGAGGCAGCGACCTACAGCCTGAGCGGGACAAAAGACCCATGAGCCAGTCCCCAGGGCTGCTGAGTGGTTGACAGCAATGCACTTCTTGCCTCCTATTGGGAGCTGCATTTTCCCCACTTGCGGGAGTGCACGCAGCACCCCTCGGCTGCAGGACTGCAGCTTTCGAGGGCTCCTCCCTCCCACGTGTGCACAGCACGGAAGGATGCGCTCAAGAATGCTGGGTTTGACAGCTTCCAGTTCGTTCCCGGACAGATTTCCCCCCTTCCTGAACGCGGTTGCCTGGCTGGGTATACATCAGATACTTTGCAGTTCTTTAAAATGCAGCCAGAGTGCTTTGGGACACATTCTGCAATCAGACTAAAACAATATTGTCCTGCCGGCTCCGCAAAGTCACTGTCTTTGACAGATTTCTCATTGCTGTGCATCATTTCAAGCCTCTTCCATCTGCTCAAATGTCCCCAGTCATGACTTGCTATTTCTTTGCTTAGTCAATCCACTCGGTGGCTGGTGAGAGGGACTGATCTA
Source organism: Callorhinus ursinus (assembly GCF_003265705.2). NCBI lineage: Eukaryota > Metazoa > Chordata > Mammalia > Carnivora > Otariidae > Callorhinus > Callorhinus ursinus. The sequence goes on from NW_027397069.1 coordinate 11,117,030, forward strand.
CTTTCTAGATTTTTCTACATTTCCTATTTCTTACAATTTACTGTATTTATCTCCCGGCCTGAGGAAAGATTTCCTTGGGGACACAGTTATTTCTGTGAGGATCAGGGGCTTTGAAAACCAGCAGAGGCTCCCTGCGAACACTCTGTTTCCAACGGACCTGAATAAGCCTCATCAGCCAGCGTCTGGTTGGCCTCCTCCCAGAAGGCATTTTGAAGAAAGGACACGGTGAAGGCTGGACACTGGCTTACGGAGGGGTGGACGCGGGAAGTGGCTTGCCGGTTGTATGGGGAGGGGGAGGAATCTGGAAATCACTGAAGAGACGCTGGCACATCTGGACCCACGTGTGTCCTGTCACAAAATCCACAGGCTGTTGAGCGTGGCCTCTCACGGGGCGCTTTCAACGCACTCTTCCCGCCCCTCCCATCATGCCCCGTGCTCATCTTTCCTCTTTCCCTCCTGTGGCCTTAAACAAAGAATCCCCAGGAAGAGAAAACAATCCTTGAGGAAGATACAGATGGTGATGTAATTTGACAGAGTTATGGCCTCAGAAAGTAAAATCTGCCTCGATGGGAGCCCAAAGGTGAAGAGCCTGTAGGAACACCATGAGGGTTTTATTTTTCCGGTGGCTGCCACCTGACCAAGCTCTAGCCTGCAAACGCTAACCACATACAAGTTGTATCTCCCTCAGAGCCCATGCTTTCCTGCTTGCATCCTGTCATTCTTCTCCAGCTCCTTACCCACAGCTCGTCCTGACCCCCCAGCTACCCACGGTGCCCTTCTCAGGGGTGACAGATGGTTGCACGTGTCCTTCTGGGATCTCTGCGTTCACCCTGGGAGCGTTAGGAGGCCTAGACTTGTAACCCACACCGTGCTGCTTTCACTTTTTTCCCCCTTTGGCCTTCTAGATTATTATCGATTCCCCCCTCCCCTTACTTACTAGCTTCCTTTTGATTGCTATTTGTCTGAGTTGAGTCAGTGTTGCTGTGTCTTCTTTCATTTCTCTCTAGGAATTTGCTTACGTCAGCGAGACATGGAAGAAGTTACATTTGCAAACTTACTGTCCTGTCGGTCACTGAGGATGCATCCTAGGCTGCTTTTCTTGAGTAGCAGACACTGCTAAGAATTCTGAGGAAAATTCTTTATTAGCTGTTCTGATAGTGGAGGATGTGAATCTGAGTACTAACTGCTGTAGAGAGAATTTATGTCCCCTTCCCACCCCCCAGATCTGTATGTTGAAGCCCTAACTCCCAATGTGATGGTATTAGGAGGTGGGGCCTTTGGGAGGTGATTAGTTGTAGGTGAGGGTGAAGGTGGAGCCCCCACATGATGAGATTAGTGCCCTTAGAAGAAGAAGAGACTAGAACCCTCTTTCTCTCTCTGTCCTCACATGGCAGAGACAGCAGCTGTCCACAAGCCAGGAAAAGGGTTCTCACTGCAACCCAACCCTGTTGGCCCCCTGATCTTGGACTTAGAGCCTCCAGACTATGAGAAATCAGTTTCTGCTTAAGCCATCCAGACTCTGGTGTGTTTGTTACTGCAGCATGAACTAAGGCATTAACTAAGTCAAGCACTGGCCAGGGAATTGAAGTACCCATCCTTAGCCCACCGGGCATCCCATTCGAGACCAGAGGTTTGTGTGGACAATACCCTGCATTATAAAGGCTGTGCAGGATTTCCAACTTCAAATTCTCTCTTGATGCACATGTGAAGCCTAAGCAATTCATTGTCGAGACGGCTTCAACCTAGCCTGTGTTCCGGCTATCTTCAGTGGCTGACGTCACACCAGCGCCACGTGACCTCCTCAGCCCAGTTGCTGTTGTTTTTAATCTAAGGAAAGCCCATTAAAGGAAGCATCAGGGTATGCGTGGAGACCAAGGAAAAACCACAAATCATAACATGCTCCCCGAGGGGTGTGCGTGAACTGAAAAAGGGAGTATCTTACATGTTAATAGGAGCTTAGAGTAGGGCTGCCAGATAAAACGGCAGGATTGCCAGTTACATCTGGATTTCAGATAAGCGATGAATCTTTTTTAAGTATAAGTGTGTTCCATTGGGTGTCTGGTGTTCGGTCTTTGAGCCTTACTGCTCCAAGTGTGGCCCCAGGATCTGCAACAACTCCATGTTCTGGAAGCTTGTTAGAAAAGCAAAATCTTAGGTCCCACCCCAGACTTACTGAGCCGGAATCGGCACTTTTCACAAGCTCCCTAAGACTGTATGTAGCCTGCACGTTAACATTTGGGAAGCGCTGTTTAGAATTCACAGCCTATTTTCGTAGACATGATCGCATTGGTCTTTAAATTGTCCTGGGAGATTGGCAAGGGAAAGGGAAGCAGGGAAGAGCCTCTCCTGACAACCAGTCTTTTTGGTGGAATGGAGACCTCAATGCTCACAGGTCATCGGCATACACACAATTTCCCCCTCGAATGGCATAGCCTCTTCCTTCTACCTCCCCTCCTGTTTCCAGACCCGCCTAGCTCCTGAAGCAGAGTGAGATCTGTCAGCAATGGCTGACGGTGGGAGCAGGAAGTTGAGGGCGGGTCCTTATTCTAGAGGAGCCTCTGCTCCCAGACCCTTGACCCTCTCCACACAGCAGGTTCACCCAGCAGCCACCATAGCAGCCACCTCTACGGGTATCCTGCTCTTTCTGTTTAAAGTCATCATCAGTGTCAACAGGAGCCATTCACTTAGTGACAGCTCTTTGGGAAAAGACAATACACTGGAAAGAAATGGACATATCCCTGGTAGGAGTCATTTTGATTTCAGATATGCTAACATGTGAAACAGTTATGCTCCTGAATCCAGGAAGTATGGTAACAAGCTGTGGGGTAGCGTTCAGAAAATAGCAGGGACAAATATGGGTGTTGGAAGACAAGCCAGATCAAATGCTTAGGTGGGAGGAGAGGGCATTGCGAGTGGGTGTGCGTGGAAGAATGTGGCTGCAGGAGTCGGGTGGATAAAACATAAAGGGAGGAAGAAATGTCTACGCTGTCGGTGGTCTCGTCAAGCAGGCTTGAGTTAGGAACTCCAGACCATGACAGGCTCTATCAGTGCTAATAGGCACCTCTGTTCCACAATCCATTAACCCTGTTGATAGAATTTTTTTTTTTTTTTTAAATCAAGGTTCTGGTTCTTTGATAAGAATAACCTTTCTTTCTTTCTTTTTTTTACATGCATCCCAAATTTTTAGAAGGCCTATTATCTGAAAATCCATACTCAAAATGTAAGGAAATATAGGTTATTACCTGCATTACAAGTGGATTTTAAACTTACAAAATAGTTAGTGGAATTGAAAAAAATTCTCTCACGTGTTCCTGGATCGATTAATATTTGGGTGAGAATGAGAGGAAAGCTTCAATTAAATTAATTCAACAAGTCTTTACTGGTTATCTACTTACTATGCTATTAAATATAAAGTTATTAAGATTTCATGGCAGTGGAAGAATTTTAAAAAGAAACTATGAAATTTTAATTTTTTAGTGGGGATATAATTTGAGTCATAAATATTTGACAGCCTCATTTAAAAAAAATGGTAGACTGGATTAGATTCTGGAATATCCTTGCAAATGATTATACTGCATTAAATTTGATAATTTCACTCACATGCATAAATTTCCCTAATGGGCTCCCATTGACCTTGGATTAAAATAAAATCTGGTCCCTAAGTACTGATCTGGGTGGTTCTCCACCCACACTGTCCTTTCCCAAGCCTACAGTGCACCAGTATGGCCCTTGAAGTCCCCTCTCCTGCCACTGCACTTTTCATTGGTTGACAGACATCACCACTATCATAGAGTACTTAAATCACGGAGTCTTGCAGAGTGCCTGGGCAGAGGGAGTGCTTAATAACATTGCTGATGGATGGAGGGACTGAATGAATGAATGTAGGTCTGCTAAATCTTTTATAGAGCTAAGGATTTGTTTCATTTGTTCTCCTAACCGGGGGAGAAAAATATTTAGCAGCCATTTGTTTTAGAGGCAGGAGGATGTTGACGTAAAAGAATATTGGGCTAGGACTTGGGAGATTTCCAGCTTTCAGCCTTGCTAGTTGGGCAACCTTGGACTGATCATTCACCCACCCGGGTTCCTGATCTGCACAATGTGGAATTCGGCTAAACCCGGTCTCCCCTAGCTCTAGCTTTAATGGCCACCAACTTCTCACTCTTTTTCTTGATGGAGTGTTATGTAGTCCCCTCCCCAATCCCTTCCTGCAACATTTCCTTATCTTTCCTTTTGTGTATGCCCTAATAGCCAGCAACCTGTGTAACCGTGGGAATGTAGTTCAAAACAGCCTTCATTTCAGCCAAGGCTGAAAGGTAAACACAGATGGGTAACAGAGCAGCTCAGAAAATCAACCACTTTATTCATTAGGCCATCTGGTCATCCTTTACAGTGTCTTTCTGTACAATCATTAGGAAAAGACACATTAGAAGCTGTTAAATTTCACAGCTGAATTTGCTGGCCAAAGGTCTCCTTCCTACAAGGCCGGACCCTGATAAATGACTAAGCATTTTTGAGGGGCGTGTTGTTGATATGACAAATATCTGTCTTCCCTCGTGATCTAAGATTTGGACATTGATATTCTGGAGCAATTTGAAATGATTACAGCTCTTTCTATAGCTGTCTTGTTTTTGCCTTGCTAAGCATACTGGGGAGTCAGTATGGCTAATAATATCATTACTAATAGATGCTAAAAAATTCAACTCAGCCATGTGAGAAATAATACCTAATGAGCACCTCACTTGCACCCCTGCTTAGCTTCTGCAGTTTCTTCTGAACTTAATATCCATGGATCTTCCTGTTTCCTTTTGATCACAGCAGCTTCATCTGCTTGAAAATGCCCACTAAGGCCCAGAACAGACCCCATCCCCCCCGCCCTTAACTTCTGCACCTGCTCGTCAATCCCCAAAGACTCCTTGAGTCCAATTTACCAGCTGCTCTGCCCACCCGCATCCCCACTGAGGCGTGCTTGGGCAGCCTCCTCTCCTGGTGTCCTGCCTTGCTCACCAGCTCCCAGCCAGTTCTCCTGTCCAACTCCTCCACCCCAGGAAAACTCAGGCCAACCCCATTTCTGGGCTGAATTAAGAAATTCAGAAATTCCACATCAAGCGGCAGCAACCCTGGGCAGCCGAGCAGGATGAAAACAGAGCCATCTCCCATCCGGAGATCCCAGGGGGACTTTTCAAGGCAGGGAACCTATGAGAACACTTTCCCGGTTGTCCCTTGGTCATTTTCTTTTTCCCTTACCCTTCCAATGAGCCCATCAAACACTCTTTTTCTCCAAGGGTGAAAAATATTGCACTTGAACTTTCACTTCCTGTTTAACTTGTGATGGAAAGAACAGTGCACCCTGCACATTTCACTCTGGATAAAAATAGCTCTGCTGTCTTCAAGTCATTAAGCGAACATAAAAGGCGCTTTGTGATCTCAGGATATCCGTAACCGGGCATCTGTCACCGTTCCTCCGTCCTCATCCAGAGGCGAGGCATTCAGAACAAGGATTCCACGCTTAATGGTGCCTTGAGAGTAAGTGCTCCCAGGTGCCCATCAACCCTGTCACTCTGAACTGCTGTCGCTAAGTGACGACGTGTCCCTCCACCCTCCGTTGCTTTTTGCATAAACAGGCCCGTAGGGTTGGGCCAGCAGAGCCTTCCAGGGCTGGCTGCGCAATGCCCTGACCAGAAGAACGGTGAGTCCTCCTCACCTGGCTTTGCTGTGCCCATTCCAGCACTCCTCTTCGTTGGCCGCACTTGCTGTCATGCTCTCATCCTTGCAGATGGTGTAGGGCAACGCCGACCAGACCTTTTTAGAGAGCTTCAGTTTCTCTTTTATGTCTGTGACCTGATCAAGAAAGCAAGGAAAGAGAGTGAATAGTCTCCCCAGCTGTTGCCCATTTCTACACAAGGACACGACACAGGTGAAGGTTAGAGAATCTGTGATAGGACGAGCACAAACTCAGTTTTAAGAGAGAGACGCCATGCTGCAGGATTTATTGCCCAGGCAAGCCTCCCTACCTCCTCCCTCAATCTTCCTCTAGCTCCTGGCAGAGAGTTCGCAGGTAATTGGCTTTTGTTTTCCATCTTTTCTGTCCTCCCATGCTTTGAATTAAAAACTTACGAAGCATCTCAATGGCTTCAGGTCCCTCTCTGACTGGGAAAAATAGGTGTTCCCTATTGCAGATTTCCCTAAATATATTCTTTAGAATTCATTTGCTTGGATGTCAGATAAATGCACGAGAACAATGCACCGAGAGACAAAAATGCCTTCCCCAATGGTCTGTTTGTTTCTGTAAGAAATAAATATTGTCACTAATTTGACTGCTGGTAACCTCCGCTCTTAACTGATGGACAGGTCTGTACAGTGCACACTTGGATGGTGAGTAGCAACCCAAACCCACTTAAAAATCTCTACAGCAGAAAAAGAAAAGTCATTCCGAATACAGGTAAGTGTAAAATCCTCAGCCCTATGGATGGTTGGAGGGGAAAAGCTTAGTAACCCCATCTTTAGTGCTTTCAGGCTCAGCACTGACTTTTCACCTGCAGAAAGAGTAGAGACAGGGATTCAGTACCATTTTGGTTCCATAGTTAACAACTAGGTTCATGCAGTCACAACTCTGATTTTCTATTCTATTCCCTATGTGAACATCGGGAACCTATGGATAGTTGAAATGCATCTGTTGTAGGTTGAATTATATTCCCCCACATTCACATGCTGAAGTCCTAACACTCAGGCCCTCAGAATGTGACCTTATTCAGACATAGGGTTTTTTTTGTTTGTTTGTTTTTTACAAAGGTAATAAAAGTTAAAATGAGATTATTAGAATGGCCCTAGTCCAAAGGGAAACTTGGGACACAGAGATATGCATAAAGGTAAGACAATGTAGAGAAAGACCTAGAAAATATTGTCCCCTCACAGCCTCAGGAAAAACCAATCCTGCCGACATCTTGGTTTAGGGCTTCTAGCCTCCAGAGCCATAGACAATAAATTTCTGTTCTTTAAGTGGTATGTTGATACAGCAGCTTTAGCATACCCACAAGGCATCGTAGAAGGGACAACCACTGAGACTTACTGGCATTTTGTATTTGAGATCGATAGCCTTTGGAAATAAAGTATTCAGTGTTTACTGTGGATGGAGTATAGAGTTTTAGAAAACAATTCCAAAGATCTTTTGTCAGGTTTAAGAGTAAATACAAAGGAATATGGAACCTCTGTTCCAATCATGTTTCCCAGCAGCTCCAGATTTATATAGTCTTTGGCCCTTGCTTCTCTGTGATTCTGATGATGACAAGAGGCTTCAGTACTGTGAAATGTCTGCTCATCCATAAGGCCTGAAGATGATCAGAATACTGAATTTGAGAATCTGGCACATACCCTTAAATAGTGTGATGTTACTTTTGTTTTAGAGCGTGAAGAGAATCCTTGGGTAATGACATTCCAAGAAGTAGCTTACACAAAACAAATGTTTAGGATGGCTTGAGACCTGCACTCTCTGATTTCCCCCACTGATGCTGACTTTGGTCCACGGGCTACCCTAACCCCTGGCTGTCCTTCTGGCCAATCCGACTGGGTAAGGAGCTTTGCAATGAGAGTTAGTCCTTTTCAACTACTTTGGGCACAGATGTGTGTGTATGTTTTTGCTTTATATTTTTTGCTTGAAAGACGTGGCCACTTCTATCCAGCTATAGATGGATGAACATTCTGTTTATCAATTATAAAAAAACACAATCCCAAAGCCAACTAATAAATGTTGAAAGTGACAGAAAAATCACCATTCTGCAGCCATCATAGTAATAACTGATCTCAGCAAATATTAGCTACAGATGCTGCTGTGGGTTGAATTGCATCCCTCCCAGAAGATGTTGGAGTCCTAACCACAGTACCTGTGAATGTATGCGACTTTATTTGGAAATGGGGTTGTTGCAAAAGATCAGGTTAAAATGGAGTCATTAGGGTGGACTCTACTCCAGTATGACTCTGTCCTTATAAAAAGGGGAAATTTAGGCACAGGGACAGATATACACGTGGACAACACCATGTGAAGATGAAGACATGGATCAGGGGGATACATTTACGATCCAAGGAACATCAAAGATCGACAGCAATCCACCAGAAGGTAGGAGAGAGTCAGGGAACAGATATGCCCTCATAATCCCAGAAAAAACCAACCCCACTGACACCTTGATCTTAGACTTCTAGCCTCCCAAATGTGAGACAGTAAATCTGTCATAAGCCACCCACTTGGTGGTACTTTGTTACAGCAGCCCTCACAAACCAGTACAAATGCAAAAAACGCTGGGTGGAAAGTTTGATGGGGCATAGGATGTTTGCACAATCTCAAAGTATTTACCACAGATTCCTCATTATTACAAAAGGAAAACTGGTCACTCTACAGTGTAGAAACTGGGCCAGCCCCCACCTTAACCATGTGATCGAAGTAGTGGGACAAAGTGATCTGGGGTGTCTCCAGATGTGAGGTGACAAGAAGGACACATCACTTATGTGGCTAAAATTCATAATGCAGGTCCAGTCATGAGGACACATCAGACAAACACAATGTCCTAGGTGATGGACATTCTATGAGAAAATTGGCTTGTACACTTCAAAAATGTCAGTCATAAAAGACAAGGGAAGCTTGAGTACTTCTTCCAGATTAAGAGGAATAAGACACATGACATTCAAATGCAGCATATGATTCTGGATTGGGCACTAGGTTGGAAAAATAATTGCCAGAAAGGATATTATGGAGATAGTTGGCAAAATTTGAATATTGACTCTATATTAAATAATACTGTGTTGTTGTTGAAGTTTCTGAATATGAACTCATATTGTGGTCATATGGGAGACCGTCATGTTCTTAGGAGATACACGCTGGACTACTTCAAGTTAAAAGGGTTATGGTTTCCACAGCTTACTCTAGAATGATTCAGGAATCATCATCATCATCATCATCATCACATAGATGTATAGAGATAGAGCAAGATAGCAAATGTGACAATTTTTTTAAAGATTATTTATTTGAGAGAGAGAGAAAGAGAGAACACATGCACACATGAGAAGGGGGAGGGGCGGGGGGAGAATCTCAAGCAGACTCCCCACTGAGTGCGAAGCCCAATGTAGGGCTCGATCCCACGACCCATGAGATCATGACCTGAGCTGAAACCAAGAGTTGGACGCTCAACTGACTGAGTCACCCAGGTGCCCTGCAAGTGTGGCAAATTTTTAATGCTGAATGAATCTAGATGGAAGTATACAATTTTTTAAAAATGCAATTTTTCAGTACATTTGAATTTTTTTCAAAATAAAGCATGTCAAAAATAAAATCCCTCGCTTGATTTGTTCTTCAAGGTGCCACATTGGTGTCCCTCACCTTTGCAACCTGGGCTATCACCCCTAAGCTACTCATTTTCACGGTTCTCAAACACAAACTCCAGGAGAAGAAATAGGCATTGCATATGCATAACTAATCCAGAAAACTGTCACTAGCTTCAGTCCTGAAATACTGTAAGGTGTATTCTGTCCCATAATAAGTACACCAAGAATTACCATTCTCTTTTCTGTTTATTTAATGCTAAGATCCCACCATTACACTGTGGGAATCTGAACCAAAGATATGTATTTTGGGACACAAAGAAAGAATAAAATAGCATGACGTCCCACCAGTATCTCCTCTTTTGAGGCTTGCAAAATTTAACTGTGTATGTCGTGCTGCTCATTCTTTAAATCACACTCAAGCATTGTCTCTTTCAAGGAACATTCTCTCGCTTCCCAGTTAGTTAGATTCAACTTTCTGTGTCCATGGTGCCCTGTTCATTATTTTAAGTACTGATTACTCTAAGTTTTTGTAATTGGCTTACTTTTCTGATTCTAAGACCACCTGCTTCTTGACGCAGGGAGAGGTTTCTAACTTGTCATCCTCAGTGCTTAGATGGGCCAGGTGACCAACCACCCCAGTTTGCCTGGGACATGGGGGGGGGGGTTCTAGGACATGCCATATTTTCAGCACTAAAACTGGGAAGTCCCAGCAAACAAGGACACGTTGGTCACACATATCTTAGCACATGGTAGGAGCTCAATACATGTCGATTGGGAAAATAGATTTAATTGTCCCAATCTATTACAAGGCCACGGACAATCTTGCTAACACGAAATAAGGTGGTCCCACAAGGCGCACTCATGTCAGAAGGGCAGGAGGAATGGTGGGTTGTACCTGGCTAAGTGAGGAATGTGTGGGTCCCCTCTGAGTCACCACAGGACATCTTATAATCAGGTCGTGTTCACTCTGGTATTTCAGTAGCCAGGGCTTTTCACGGTGCGATTGAAGGACATAACAGCAAAGGAACAGCAAGGGGTGCATATGCCATTTTAACATTCTGCATGGAAACATTGGCCAATTCACTTTCCAGCCGAGGGGGCCATGCAGACAAGCTGCAAAAAAGGGACCCTATTAGCCACCAGGGAGGCGCACGCCTTTGATTCCAAAGAATATCCACTTGATTGCAGTTTGTTTTTCAGTATCATGCAAGGCTTTTCATCCGTCCGCCGTTTAAGTATTTTCACATTTTCTCTTATTTTTATCTCTGAACAATATGTGTGACCATTTTGCGGTAACTCGAGACCTGAGTTGTTTTTAAAATTTTCTTCCTGGAAACCTTAGTGCACACGACAGTGAGCTAAGCTTTATGCTAGCAAGAACTGGTGTTCAGAATGTGTCGCTGAAGTACTGTGAATCCTAATTCCTTACTAATGCAGACCTGATGGGGACAGAGCCCTGGGATCCAGGAAAGAGTTTGCAGCCATGTCTTTCTGCTTCCCACAGGTGCTATTCTAGGACAAATTAACTTTCTCAAGTACTTGCAAGTTACAGTTGCCATTTGTCCAGTGTTAAGTTCGTAATGCTGTAATGTCAGTAATACCAGTAATCACCGAGTATTAAATGTTTTGCATCTACACCACTGAGAGATTTTGGAAGTTAACTTCCGTTATGCCGCAGGCCTCCCATCCAAATACACACTGTTGGGGGCCACAGGGAAAATATGGTCCTCTTCTAGAACTTATCTGGAGTTTATTCTGATTTCGGACAATTTCAACTCCTGGGTCCAGTAAAAGCATCGACTCTTTGTTGAAGGCTTGTCAGAAGGTCCATGAATACTTGACTATAGGAAAACAGTGGTACCATTTTCATGCCCACCCTTTCAGAATCACAAAATCAGACAAAAGAAGGAGGAAGCTGACATGATGGAATGATTGCAAAACCAAAGGGATTGACAATATCAAAGAGCAGAAAGGATGATCTAAGTCCTGGGTGTCTGACAATTTGATTTAAGAAATGATCTTGTCCCAGTTATTGAACTCGAATTTCATCAAGATTCTGAATTACCAAGTTCTGGTTTACAGGGAATACTGGGGGGTTACAGGGCCAAACTAAGTGACACCATAAATAAACGATCAGGAACCTTCAGTGTGTGGGATATTAAATAAGCCAACTGGCCTCAACTCTTCAAAAGAGGTAAAAATGGTAAAAAGGCAGGAAGACTGTCCTAGATGAAAAGAAACTAAAAATGTAACAACCTAATGCTATGGGTGGACCTTTACCGAATCCCGGATTTGGAAGAGGTAAGTACCCAATTATAAGAAAGGGTTTTGAGATAAATGGAGAAATTTGAATACAGAATGGGCAGTAGATGATACTACTGAATTACCAATAATATTCTTAAGTGTAATCAAGGTATTGTGTTTATGTAGGAGACTGTCTTTGCTTTTAAAAGATTGATGTTGAGATGTTTAGGAATAAAGTGTTACTTTGTTTTTTAATTCTTTGAAAATAGCAAAAATGTCAACCATCACTGAGCCTACTTGAGAGGCATGTGGATGTTCATTTTATTATTTTTTTCAACCATTTCAGTATTGTTTGAAAAAGTTTAAAATAACGAAAAGTTGGGAAAAGAAATGAGACTTTGTTTTCGGGACACATGATGTTTAAGAGCCTTGCTGAATTCAGCACAGGGCAGTGACCACTCAAAGCAGTTGGGGACTGACTGTGAGCTTTCACTGGGCTAAGACACTCACATGCAATCCTCAACTCCGTGCTGATGTATGATCATTATCCCCTTTTGCAATGGGAAATGGAGTCTTTGAGAGGTGAAGAAACTTGCCCTACATCTAATAAATGGTAGACATGAGATTCAAATTCAAGCGTAGGCTTCAGAATTGTTTTTTTTCACCAACAGGCTTAAGAGGGACATGTCCTATAGCCACTACCTCCGGAGCGTGTTTGTTGGGTTGGTGGTGGAGGTACGTATCCATCCCTGGTGAGAGCAAGATGAGTCAATGTGATTCAGGATGAAAACATGAGAATTTCTATTTTTACTTTTTAAATATAAAAATATAAGAGGAATTAAGCTTTCCTAATATTTAATCGATCTACAGATTGATATGTCTCTTAATGGGTCCATATGGTGATGGCCATTTCTCAATTATCCTGACAGACTTTTCCAGAGTGGAAAGGGGCTTCTAGTGGCACCTCTCTCTTCCAGTAGCTTATTCCTGGGGCACTGAAATCTATAGCAGTTGACATATCCTGGTTAAATGCACTTATGGATTAGATTATGTAGTTTTCACTAACTCATTAAATGGACGAGTGACTTAAAATGACTTCTGCAAAGAAACTTTGGATTTCTTTTATTTCCAACAGTACAAGCGCAATTGGACAACAATAAAATGGCAGGCTTACTCTTAATACATCTGCAACATTGCAAAGTAAAAGAAATAAAGATTGTTTGTTTTACCTCTTTCTTCAAAAGTTTCTGCTTTTTGCATACTTTTCACAAGTTACAGAAAATACGTTAGTTCAGTAGTGCTCATATACAATTTATGCACAGTTACAAATGCACTGAGGTCTATGATTCTGACTTTTTGCCAATCGAGAAGTGAGATCCAGTTTGGTGCTTGCGAATCTGTAGCACAGGGACTGACCCAATATATTTTGAATCAGTGACTTAGCAAGCAAAAACATCCAGTGAAATCAGTTTAATGAGATAGGAAAGTGTATTATAATTCAGAAAAATTTCCATTGCATTGGTTAAATAAGAAAAAGGCTTTTGTTCCTAGCATTCATTCATTAAACACTTCATATGTCCCTTCTCTCAGTCAGGTTTTATGCTTCACTCTGGGGATACCAATATGGCCAGTATGAACTCGCTACCCTAGTGTCCCTGTGTAGGAGTGGGTAAGCAGACATGGAGCAAATGTGATGGGATTAAAAGCAAAGGGCTTTGGGAGAACTGATATCAATTTGCCTGAAAAGTCCTGGGGAAAACCATAGTCCCTCCCAAGCAAAGACATCTTTGCTGATACTTGCTCTTTTGTGGCCACTGAATCTTGCCATGGGGACAATTAGGAAGCTGGGCAATTAGTCATTTCTACCCAGAGGGGTTAAAAACAAACAAACAAACAAACAAATGCATTATGGTGCTCCAAGTTTTCACTTCCAACAATGGGATGATGTTATCCATCCAGAACAGATTGCTTTTAGCCATGGCTCTGGTCTTCGGCTCCTCCTCTTGCTAAGGAGCCCCTATGCTTTCCTGACTCCAGTGGAATATCTGCTCTGCAGCAGAGCCTCGGTAAACAGCGCTGTGCGTGTCCTGGGGACTTAAGGTATATTTGTTGAGTGAATAAATACATGAAGAGCACTGCCGATTATCTGCTAAGGGAGGTAAGATTTCAAAAATGATTGATTATCTGCCAGCTACTGCCTTCTTGGACTTCCCTTTGGAGAATAAGGAAGACATGGACAAATTCTGCCGGCCTTCCAAAAAAAGTGCTTTCCCTCGACCTGATTATCCCCTGAGTGAGAGTGAGATCTCAGGTGACCCCTCTAATCCTCTAATTAGGATTCTAGTCTCCTGTCATCTCAAATGTCATCCTAGGCGTAATTTACACAGGCATGATGGAAGAGCCTTGGAGATCTCAAAAGCAATGTTGGCTTGGGGAAACACCATGAGAATTTAAGTAAAAATGGAATGAATCCCATCTCAAGCAGTTTTTATAACCCGTATAAAGCCCTACCATTTCCAGTAACTTCCCTTTGGTTTTCTAAGCAAAGTGACCTATGAAATACTGATTAGGGGTGTTTTTGAGCTATTATTACCTTTGTCTCCTCTGTGGATCCTTTGATGGGGCACATTTGATTTCCTCCAGGAGATTTTGCCCATGGCTGTCTATCTGTCTACCTGAGGCCCAAAGTCCATCTATACTGGACCTTTAATTTCTCCCGGATCTTCCCTGTGAAGTGTGAGATGTGAACTGTGAGAAGGCCACCTGCTGTGCTCCGCCAATCATGCCCGCCCCAGAATTCACTTCACTGGGCACCTGTTGTGTGCACCTGGCCGGAAGACCTATTTGTTCATGGTTTCACAAAGATTCCAATGTACCTATTTTATCTGTATGAAAACCTAATGTAGCTGGATGTAAATAATATATACCATATCTTTAGAAAAAAGATGGTTAATATTTAAAGGGCTACACACTAAATAATACATATCGAGGGGGGAAAGACAATGTGAATATTTTATAGGCTGAAGGTCATTTGTTAGCTTGGGAAAACAATCTGTTTAAAGAGACAAAGTCAGCCTCACTTTTACCTCATGGACAAGGCCACTTTACTTGGTCAAGTTAAGGGAAATTCACAATAGATAATACTATTCTTGCAACCCGAGAGTTTAATAATCCAGTTTCAGAGACTGTGACCTTGTCCAGCTTTACTCTAGAGAAGCATGATCTTTTATTACAGCACCAAGTCATTCAATTCACTGTGTGAACTTGCATTAGAATTCAAGTCGTGTATATTCCTTCAGTGATCAAACAGAGGTCTGTGAATGAACCTGTTCACAACTTCTCACACTCACTTGAAAACATATACTGATGGTCTAGAGTAGGGTATTTAAAGTTCTGAAGTCTCGGAGGGAATGCTAACTCTTCTGATGTGGCCCAATATCTGTAAACGCAATCCCCCTAATACTCTTGAGGAAGTCGGGGTTACTAATGCTAGGTAGTTCAATGAGGAAGCTGAAGACACAAGACTTGCTCAGTATACCTGCTTGATTTATGTTCAAGTCTGGACTCAAGTCCCTTCTGCTGACATAGTTTTTAGCATCCTATTCATGAGAACTTCAACTTCGCATGTCTTTTGAGTGTGTGAAACTCTTTGAGATTATTTTTGCTGTCTCACATTGTCTATAGTGTAAAGATTGGGCAGGTCCTGAGATGCACGGAGAAGCCACTCACAACATGTTTCCTTTCAGGAAAATATTAACTGAGTCTTGGGGATGACAGTAGGGTCCTGTTGAACACAGTCTGTCAGTGAACCCAAAGTAGACTTTGGCCACACGACACACCGAGCGTTGTGCTGAGTGCCTGGGTCACTACACAACCTAAAACCAACCTTACATTCTGGGCTTTCTCAGATGTTCCCAGGGAATCCAATGATAAGTTCTAGTCTATTACCATGTTTTTCAAAATATTTCAAAATATTACCATATTTTTTTAAAAAATACTATGTATATTTCCCTGTGGTATGGTACTTTTTACATTCCTCCCCGAGGAGACAAACACACATATATTTTGTAGGAAAAACTAAGAAGGATGAAAAAAATCAGCAGGAAGTGAGAGAATCCTTGAAGGTTCAAAAAGACAATGCTTAGTTTTGTTGAGTTTCTTAGGGGATGAGGAATTGGATGAAAAATTTAAAGTCTGTGTCATCCCGCCTGGCCTCAGGCTTGGAGTTCCTTGACTACGTGATGATGCTATGGAAGTGCATGACCCTGAAAAGACAGATGAGGTCTTTTTCTGGTAAAACACTGGTCCTCACGGTGGAATTAATATGGGAAAACCAGAAATATCTTCCTATGCTGTTCACGTCAGATGTTTGCAGCCCATTTTGAGAAAACAATCAAGTTTCAAATACTCATGTTTATACCTAATGTTCTGATTGTGCCTCATTCCCTACGGTATTGCATTTTAAGCAAGTGAGGGTAGTAAGCATTCTACACACCTTGGAGATGACACAGTCTGACACTGAACTATCACTGAATTCAACAGTGAGGAGAAAAAGACATGGAGACATTAGGTCTGCAGAAATGCATATGAAACCAAAGTATTATTTTGCACCGTGGGTACCTGAATTGTGGTACTCTTTACTTCTCAAGTGTGACAATATAAATAATTTCAAGGAGTGATGTTATCCTTGAATCATGAAATTTGGAGACTCAGCAGAGCTTCCATTGTCCAAAGCTTCTAGAGCATTCTTGACAGGTACTCACCTAGACTCCATTTAAACATTTCCAATGACAGATATCAATGCCTACTGTGAAGAGGACTTGAAATTTTCTGCCTGACCTAAACTAAGTCACTTTCCCTCATGAGCAGTTCTGGGGATTTTCATGGACAAGGCTTGACCACAAAGTATAAGCATATTCTTGTTCTTCCTCCTGTGACTGACCCTGAGACTGAGCCCCCAACCATTTTGCTTGCTTTGCTTTGTTCTTTGTGATCTATAGCTAGTTTCGGGCTGCTGAGAGTGGATTCTGTTTTTCTCTGACCATCACCTGGTAAATTCTCCCTTTGCTTCGCTTCTGACACTGGGTCTATCCAGTCTTTGCTCTCTCACTCTCTGCTCTTGGCTTTTGAGGTCAGCTCTATCTTCCTTGGTTGTTAACATTGTTCTCTGTTATTTCTCAGGCATTATTTTGGTTGTGTGGGTGCAGAAATCTCCAAGGAGCTTTCCCTGATCTAGAGCATGCATTGTGACAAGCACTGATTCTAAATTAGGTTATTAGAAGTGCTGTCTTTATATGGCAGGATAGGAAGATCTCAGATGCATTCTCAAAAGAAGAGAATGAATTCAGTATTTTTAGCAGTTATGTAAGGCACATTAAGGCCATTCAGATATTTAATAACTGGTCTCTGTTCCCACGACCATCTATTCTATCACTGTGGAATGAAAACTTTTGGAAGTTCTTTATGGTTTGAAGAACAGATTTCCTCCACTTTCCCTCAATTACCTAATGTACCCAATAAGATCATGGCAATGGCCTGGGATTGATCCCTTTTTACAGGACTGACGGGGAAATTATCACTAATTCAGAAAACTGCCAGACAAAGCTTATATATTTAGTAGCCCAATTTTGCCAATGTGAAACAAAGTTTGATGTTGTGAACATCTAGTCTTGGTAAAAAAATTCTGATTATTTGCCAACTATTATTTCAAATGTGCAACCCCATTATAGGATCTTTGACGATACTCAGAAAATCAATACAGAATTTCTACTTCTACCTGTGGTTGACATAATGCAATGATTCAGTTAGGCACATAACCACCTGAAGTTACTCTTAAAATATTGAAATCTCATCTTCAGGAAATGAAATCCAGGATATTAAAAGTACATCTGCTAATTTAAAGAAGTGGGGGGGGGGGAGGCATACAGTTTTGAGTTTAGGCATTCCTGAATATTTTAGAATTCATCATTTAATTCCAAACGTTTGAGGCTGTATTGTTTCACACCAAAGCTGAGAGATAGATGTGTATTTTCGTCTCTTCTCTGAAGCCACTGTAGATATTTGGAACTTACTAGGGAATGAGAAGCTTTCTTTTGCTCACCTGAGATTGCTGTAATTGAGCAGGAACTTCTTAAGGAAGGTGTTGCAAATGTGATTCCATCCACCAGGGAGCGTACTTGCAAACATGTTCACATATTGGAAAAGTAATTTAGATGCATCACAGAAAATATTCAGAAAGTGGTAGGTGGAAATCAGATGTATCAAAATTCTAAAGCCATTTAGGGTAGAGATGGGTTGCCCTAAATGTCTCATGGAATAGGCAACCAAAAGCACATAAATCTCTTTTGGGCATGTGTGATTTGATTTATACTTAACTATGTAGACTTCTACTATGTGATATAAAATAAATGATATTTTTGCATCCATTGTGTTACATTTGCAATGTAACACAATGGTCTGCCTTTTCCTTCATGAATCTAATTGGCAATTGGTTCAAGTTTAATTGCCAGTGATTTTGGCATGAGGGATTTTGAGGAACAACAAAATGAGATACTAAAAAATGCACCCAAGAATGTAAATCACAGGATCCAAGGATGTCTATGAATTCTACCTCAAACATATGGTCTATACATTGGGAAAAGAAGAGTATGATTTAGTGGATAATTTCTTCCGTGAGTCTCAACTCCAACGTCCCTCCCCTAAGACTCCTCCTCTGACATCCACAGTCACTCCCCAGTGTGTGCTCCAAGGGATCCCTCTGGTTTTTCCTGTCCTACAGATGTCCCTGTTCCTTGTAATGGGTTTTCCTGCCCAGATTGCAAGGGACCTAGGGGCAGGGCCTCTGTCCTTTGTGTTCACTGCATCCTAGGAGATGAGTGTCCTATCTGGCACAATGCCTGGTTTATAGTAGTACTCAATAGATAGCAAATGAATGAATGAATAGGTAGATAAATGAAGTAGAACAGGCAGAGGGTAAATTTAAATTCTGAAACTTCAAACAAATTGTAAGTGAAATTTAAATTCTTGATGCTCTTACTTAAAGAATAACTTATTGCCATCGGGAGGGACATCTCTCTTGTAAACGTCCCTATTTTATGGAGAAATGGTTGCTCAGGGTCTATTTATGGGTAGTCAACTCAATTACACACACACACACACACACACACACACACACACATCTGTTTAGTGTGCACAATGTACTAGACGCACAGTGATAGATACGAGATGGTCCTGCCTTCAAGGAACTTACTATCCAGTAGGGGAAGGAGATTACATATAAATAAGCTTAGTAAATCTCATACTTTCATGGATTGTAGGGCACAGTATAGTCAGTGTCTTATTATTGAGTAGATATGGTGGAATCAAGGGGAGCTCCAAGGAAGAGGTGGCAGTTGAAATGGGACTAAAGGATGAATAGCATTTTGCAGGTAGAAGAGTCCAGAAGAGCTCTTTTTGGCAGAGGTACCCTACGTGGCAAAAGCTCATAGATGTGAAGCCTCTTCAGTAGGGGAGAAAAGTGCCCAGTACATGGAGATATGTTTGCTTTTACTGTATCTTTGGCAAAGTCATATCATTTCCCTACAAATTTGTTTCTAAATGGAGAAAATACCACCTCCTCGACTATCTTCTTAAAGATTTAGTAAAACTTGGTAAGTTAATATATTGCTAGGGCACTTGGAGCTGGAAGTTCTTAATGCATAGAAATATCTCTATGGGGACAGATGGCATAGGGTGACTAGCGTGCACTCTTTCTTGGAAATCAAGTACTTATCCCTGTGAGGTAAATTACCTTTCCCTGGGAGCCATCTGGTTACCTTCAAGATCCAATTTACCCCCTGAAGCATCAATGAGGGGTGCCATTTACTCCTCTTATGATTAGACTTCATGATATAATTGTACTTGACTTTCACCTTTATATCTTAAGCATCCCATAACCTCAATAGGTTCTCTTAGTCTCCTACAAGCAGCAAGGATGTCAGAGATCTCCCTTTTTAGCTCTAGTGGGAGAGGAACAACCTGTGAAATGGCAGAATGGCCTTTCTGGGCCAGAAAGCAATGAGAGTCTAAAGCAGCCATATGCAATAGAAATACTTTACCCTAGTATATCCAAAATATTATCATTTCAACATATAATACATCTGAAAAAGTCTTAATGAGATATTTTACATTCTTTTTTTGGTACTACTCTTCCACCATTCAGTGTGTATTGTATACTTACAGCCCATCTCCATTCAGTCTACAGATATCTGCAGTACTCAGTAGCCACATGAGAGTAGCGGCCACCATATTGGACCATATGGATTGGTCTCAATCTAGTGTGTTTTTTACACTTAACAGCACATGTCAGCTCTCTCTACAGCACATCTCAAGTGCTCAATAGCCATATGTGGCTGGTGGCTACCATACTAAGAATGCAGGTGTAAGGTTTTTCCTGAGCATATTAGGAGTGGGGGCCAGTGATATAAGAGCGGCTGGATTGTTTGAGAGGAAGGCAGGCTATTAGCTTAACATTAGAGCATTCTGCATGTCCTTCTGAATTCTTTGGGTAGGCTTCACTTCAAATTAGCAGGACTCATTTGTATGTCTTTCCTTTGATGTCATTCTTCTGTTGTCCACTGCCTCCCCTTAATCAACTGCCCAAAATGCACCAGGAAAGAACTGAATTGGAGTTAGGTTATATTTGAAGTCTGGCTGAAATCCAGCCTATCCCTAGAATTGTTTCCGTTTAAATAAATGGGAACATGTTGCATTCAGCTTTGTGACATCTGCCAATACTTTGCCTGTGTAACAGAGATTTTTTTGGCTTATGTTTGTTTATTTTTACTTAAGTATAACAATCATCCAGAAAAGTATACAACTCATATATGAACAGTCTGAAGAGCTTTTTCTAAGATACTCATAAAAAAATCTTAAAGGGTTTTTTTTCCCCATATCCCTTTCTTTTCACAAGATTTATTCTCTTGAAAATTAATGGCACCAAGCCATTGATATGCAGAAATTACAGGTTACTAAAGAGCAGAGAGTATCTTGTTGATTTGTTGTAATTTTGAGTTATAAATTGCATTGGCTCTGGGCATGTGCATGCATCTTAAAGACAAAAAGCTGTCAAAAAGTTGAAGAAAAGAAATTAAGTTCAAGGCAGCCCAGTATCATCCCACCTTTTCCTTCAAGAAGTCCAGCCACACCCGTAGGTGGTTAGAGACAGGCTTCCACTAGAGCCACCTGATGGCACTGTTGTCCAATCTTTCCGCCCCTTCCGGCACTTCCTACAGGCTTCCCAGAAAATAAAATTGTAGATTGTTCGACTGCATATAAAACTGACAACCCTGTTATTTTAAACTTGAAACTGACAGGCTGTTATTTTAATGAGGTCTGCCAGAGCCAAGGTTAACCAAAGCTTTATTTCCCTACAAAATGTTAAGGCCATAGTTCTCAAAAGGGGGATGTGAAATTTTATGTTATTGATACTTTCTGTGACTATATAAGTTTTAAGATATTTTTTGACAAGTGAAGCTACATGACAAATATAGACACGTTTATATATATATATATATATATATATATATATATAGCCAAATTATGCATTTAAATTGGTTCAAATTTCTCCCAAAAGGTCCTTTTGCTGTTATACTTCGCAAAAATTAAAAAAAAAAATCCTTTTCTAGAGTTATCCATTTCTGCCTATTTTGAAGCAACAGTATATATTTTTAGCACTTTGACTTCCTAGCTTAGTGGGTCAAAGGAAAATTTAAAGCTATTTTAATCCTATTAATATTCCAAAATGAAATCAAGTATAGTATTTGATTCTTTATTTCTATGAATAAGCTTAGATCCAGAACAGTAAAACTTAGAAAGGATTTTCTCTTATAATAGGTACTTCTATAATGTGTGATGGTTAATGGCATTATGATTTATTTCCTTTCCCTTGAAATGCCTCTTTATATTGATCAAGAACGTATTAAAAATCAGTTGCCAATTATGCCAATATTAAAAACATTGGTAATCACCTTTTCTCAAGTGATTTTGCTAATGCTTTTTCCACGTTTTTGCTTGCTCCACAAATTAATTTCTAACATTTAATGGATCTTCCTGTCTAAAGTTATGAATGTAGATCCTGCAAATACTCCATCCAGTTCTACATTTACAGAATTTCCTTTAAATGAGTATTGTAATCGGGACTCTTGCAATTGGCCAAAGAGGCCTGTCCACAAAGAGACTTAAACTCGGGAAGAGCTGTGATTTCTGAGAGCCGGCCTCAAATAAATGAATTCATGTTCAGTTACTCATTGGTGACAATGTCAGCTTAATTCACAGACACTTAACACAAACCTACTATGTCTATAGAACGGTGCCTTGTAGACCAGGCTTACAGGACCTAGTAAGAAACTGTGTCCTCAAAACAAGCTACGTAATTTGTGGAGCACGGTGCAAAATAAAAATGTGGGGCTTCTGGTTAAAAAAAACGAAGAAGAATTTTAACCTGGCAGTAGCAGAGCATTAAATCAAACGTGGGATTTGATTCTAAATGTGGGATCCTGTGCAACAGGCATGAAGCTGCCCTGGCTGGTCCTAGTGGGATTTCACTGATACATACAACCAGGAGATGAGACATGTGTTCATAACAATCATGAAAGCAGTGATGGCTGCTCCATATTACCTCCAGTTTGCACGAACATGTTGAAAGGTACCTTCACTTTGCAGCAAATTGACTGAGAATGCAGCTCTACTGTGACTTCTTCCTTTAGTGAGATGTCATCTACAGGGTGGACACCACCATGAACCCATCCTTCACACCTCGTTGTGTAGTTCTCATGACCCCACTTGAGCAGAGGAGGCCGGGGCTGTGAGGGGGAAATCACTTGGCCTCAATCACAGAGCACAAGCAGCAGGGCCTGATTTTGAACCTTGACAGTTGGGCTTCAGATCCTCAATTTGCCATTACAACAGAACTGGCCAGCTAGGATGTTTTAATGCTTTCTAAAAGCTGTGTGGCCTGCTGGTAGGTCTTACTCATTTCAAAAAGGATGGAAAATATAGCGGAGGAGGGGGAAAGTGCTCTGGAAGTCTTTGTACAACCCTCAGTTTATTGGCCCATGCTACTTTTCTAGTTCTCCTCTAACACCGCTATGATTCTAGCAGTGCCTTCCAAAGGATTCCCTATTTACCAACCTTTTACAATAAATACTACCATGGTTAGAGCAGCCCTGCAAGTAATTTCCTAATTTTCTAGGCCTTTTAAAGAAATGTCCACAGGGGCACCTGAGTAGCTCAGTTGGTTAAACGTCTGCCTTCGGCTCAGGTCAGGATCCTGGGGTCCTGGGATGGAGTCCTGCGTTGGGCTCCCTGCTCAGTAGGGAGTCTGCTTCTCCCTCTGCCCCCTCCTCTCGTGCTCTTTCAAATAAATAAATAATATCTTTAAAAAAAAAAAGATCTAGTATTTTAAACTCCCCTAGGAGGTCCAAAGAGAGAAAAAGAACCAAATGTTGTTTGCCTGGTTACTCTTCTGGTTATGCACAGTGGTAAGTTGTATTGTTTTTTTTTTTTTTTTTTTAAAGATTTTATTTATTTGACAGAGAGAGACACAGTGAGAGAGGGAACACAAGCAGGGGGAGCGGGAGAGGGGGAAGCAGGCTTCCCGCTGAGCAGGGAGCCCGATGTGGGGCTCGATCCCAGGACTCTGGGATCATGACCTGAGCCGAAGGCAGATGCTTCATGACTGAGCCACCCAGGCGCCCCAGTTATATTGTTCTTGAATCTATCTATCCATCTATCCATCTATCCATCTATCTATCTATCTATTTATCATCTTTCTATCTACCTACCTATCTACCTATCATCTATCTTAATTACTGGCAGAAAAAATACTTTTCGGGTTGTGCTAAGATCATCCTAGAGGGACAACACCATAAAATCTAGGCCATTCCTCCAACACACAAATGTGAAAAAAAAAAAAAAAAGTCTTAAAAATCCCTCTTGTTTTTAAATTGGGAAAAGTGTTCTTGTTCTGGATTTTTTATTCATAGAACTGCATGGACCAGCTCATCCCATGGGTTTCTGTGACAAAGGGAGAATTTCCCCATAGGGCTACATATATAGGTTGGAAATCCAACCCTACATATTTAATGGTCTGTATCTAACAACTTTGCATTTGAAATCCTCTCCTTGAGAGTTTCTCTTATGAAATGGAAAGTAGTAAAGAAAACAAAATTTTCACCACCCTGCCACAGGAGTCCATGGAGACTTGAAAGAGCTTTTCCTTTTCCTATTACACTGTACTTGGGAATTCGGTCGGGAAACTAGACGGTAAATCTGATTCAGCCAAATCCCAAGCACTCGGAGGAATCATCTTTTTATTGCAGATAAGTATAAAAACAGTAGTGGAAGCACGGTGGAATCTTCAAGATAAAATGCCGGGGGCTATCCGTTAATGGATTTGGTAGCTAAGCAGTGGTACTTAGAGAATAACTCTTCATCTCTTCCAAAAAAAAAAAAAAAAGATCTCAACCACAGGACCTCTGCATATAAATAACTATGACGGTGATTGTGTTGAGTTAGCCTCCGTCTTAGGTTACTTTTCTGTTCTTCCTTTGAAGAGTTCTGTTTTATCCCGGAGCGTGGGGCGTTGCTCAGCACTGTCGCCCTTGCGAAGGGCGAAGCAACCTTAACCTCTCCAGTCTTGCACCTGAATAAGTAAGATTCACCAATTTGATTTTTGGTATTTTTCTCATTAGGAGCGATTTCTGAATTTTTATAATATGCCACCGTGATCCATAAATCACAAATTCCGCTGACATGTTTCATTTTCTTCCTCCTTTTTACTACAATAAAGGGAAAATTAAACAGCCTTTTGAAAACAGTTTTCATTTCCTTACTTCAATTTCTTTTCTTTCTTTTTTTTAAAGATTTTATTTATTTATTTGACAGAGAGAGAGAGAGAGAGAGAGAGAGAGCGCGCCAGCAGGGGGGAGGGACGGGGAGGGAGGGAGAAGCAGACTCCCTGCTGAGCAGGTAGCCCAATGTGGGGCTGGATCCCAGGACCCTGGGATCATGACCTGAGCCGAAGGCAGATGCTTAGCCTACTGAGCCATCCAGGAGCCCTCAAATTATTTTCTGTGTGGAAAACCAACTCTCTTCTTCAAAGCGAATGTCTTAGACATTTTAATGTCTTTTTTACAGACATTCAAAAAGCTCAACCCATGTTCAATTTATTTCCTTTTCAAGTAGGTAGGGCTTTTTAAGGGTTTCCTCCAAAACAGTCAAAAGCGGGGTGTGATTAAAGTCAGCGCCGGAATGAGGTGCGTCACTAAGCTCCCTTCTTCATTATGTATACAGTTGGGACGAAAGTCCAAACTTTGAAGGAGCTGGGACTTGGGCTCAGAACTCAATGTTGGTCTGAAAAGGTGACCCTTTCCACAAGAAGCTGGGAAGCCTTCTCACTTTTGTTTGATAGTTTTGGGGTTGTTTGTTTGTTTGTTTGTTTTAATAGTCTTTCCTGAAGACAGAGCAATAAGAGACAGGCTTATGAAAACGTGATTTAAAAAAGGATTTTAGGAGAATGTGATGAATATTCTGGGCAATTAGGGAAACACCCTGTGTGGTCTTTAAAAGGAAAAGAGCCTTTCCCTGATCAAAAATGGGTAGCACATATGTGGTGCTTGGGTCACCTGTACCCAGGTGCTTGCTCAAAGTGCTCTAAGTACAGACCCGACCACTAGAGCGGCAGCCTGGCAATCTGCATTTCTAATGAGTTCTCCCCACCCCTGCCTGTACCCGCAACACATCCCACCCACGGATTCAGAAACCAGAAAACTGAGACGCAGAGCGCCAGGGAGTAGACAAGGTGATATCAACAGGGCACATTTAGCCCTGTGACTTTAACTTTGTTTTCTTTCTCCGAAAAGTCTTTTCATTTTCAGATTTAACCTAGCTTTTTACATCTACCTTTTCTAAGATGGTAAGTCAGGGTTCCATGAGTTTTATTGCAGTAATTAAAAATATATGTATTTTTAAAATCTTTTTATTTGTTTACTTTTTTTGAATATGCAGTACTACTGCCAGAACTTAATTCATGGTCTTTCCTCTCAGAGGGCCAAAGGCACGGCTAGTACCGTGTGTGTCCATGCATCCGGTCAGCAAGCATGTATTAAGGACCGTCTCTGTGTGAGAAACAGCGGGGCTACAAAGAGGAAAAAGATGTCCCTACGTTCAAGGAACTTTCTCTTTTGGAGAAGTGTAGACATCAAAACAAATAGTAATACTGTGTAATGTCAACATTGATAGAAATTGGGTGAAGAGAAATAGAAGCTTGAGTGTAGAGGGGTTGGTTGCGGGTTTTTTCAAGAGCAAAGACCAGTGACCCAAAGTTGATTAAACTGAGAGCAACTGTTAAAAGGTAAAAGTACTTAAACCACAGCAAAGGAGATGAGGGGTGTTAAATTACAATCCATGCAATAGGCACATGGTAGTGTCCAAGGGCAGTGACCACTTAACCAGAAAAGCAATGAAGTTCCAGGAAGGGTCTAAGATGTGAGGTTGGCACACTCAAGGCCTGGGTATCTGCACTTGTCTGAGGATGCTACAGGTGCCTTTAATTAAAGGACTCTTCACAGGTGTGTTCACATCATGTCTTACAGGTGATGCATGCTGCTTCAATGGTTAGCATTGCCAGAGAAGAAGTAGCAGATGGTAGAGAAGTATGAAGAGAAGGTCCGGGTCTGCCAGCACCGGTAGGGTCTTAGAGAGGGTTTCAGATGAGGCTACTTGAGCTGGCTCTTGAGGAATGTTAGAAGGAGGCAGGCCGGGCCTCCTAATCAGGTGGAACAGCTCCATGTTTGAAGGCTCATGTGGACCAAGCCCACACAGGCTTTGAAAAGTAGTTTGGTGTGAATGGAAAAGTGGAGAGGCAGGATTTTTGGCCAGAGAAGTGGGCAGATGCCAGCAGATGCTATGGAGTTTCACAGCCTACAGTGAGCAGTTTAGCCTCTGTTCTGGAGCATCTGCTGAAGGGTGGCACAAGAGTTCAGGTGGGGTCAAGAAGGATGTGCCGGGTCTGTGCTGGGAAACCAGTGTGGAGTGGGCCACGATTTGGATTGGTGACAAGAGGCCATCGGGCAGGGCCTTATTGTTCACACCTGTCATGGATTCTTAGGTGGCAACTGCATGACACATATTCCATTTTAATTAGACTATGCTTCTTACAGAGCCCCTTTCCCTCTCTATGTGCTTGCTCCCTGCCAGCTCAAGCCTTTGCCCATGCTATTTCCGGGAAGTCACTTTTCCCCACTGGGAAAGACATCTCTCTATCCACAGCCTCTTCATCCTTTAAGGCAGAGATCATGAAGAGAAAGAAATTGGAGAAGTGGGCTGTTTGTCCATTTCTCATTTATTCATTCAATATCTACTATGTTCCTGGCACTGTCTTAGGTACAAGATTTGAAGTTGTGACCAAAAAATAAATCAAAATAAAAATTTCTCCCTTCATGCAGCCTATGATTTCTCTAGAGAAGTCCACTGATCAACAGAGAAACCAGTAACATATATATGTCAGACAGGGTTAAGTGCTAAGGAGAAAAATAAAGTGGGGGAAAGGGGTTGAGAGTCTGCGTGGAGGGGGGTGAGAAGATGGGTTGTAGTTTTAGATCAAATGCTTATGGAAGGTCACACTGGGGAGGTAATTGATCGTGTAAGGAGGTAATTTCTATTCTTTCACTAGACACATTCGGATTAATATTGATGGCAAAGAAATTCCTTCATTTTTCTAAGAGATACTCTCTCACATTTTCCTTGAAACATAAGTCTCTCTTGGATCATCATTTTTCCACTTTGGAGAGTATGTATATGGAGAAGTATTTCTCTTACATAAGAAAGCAACAGCACAGACATGGAAATAAAAGTTGACTGACACCTGGCCTTGGTTGGGGAGACAGCTGAGAGACAGGATGGAGCATGGGGCAAAGTGGGATGACAACACCCCAAGAAAGGAATGATGCCACGTGAACAGGGGACCCAGAGAGGCAGACCTTGTTTTACAACAGAAATATATAGATTTGAATGTGGAGTCTCTTGACTTTTACATTCTCTCTCGTCCTCCTTCCCTTTCATCACCACCATCACAACCACCACCACCATCAGCATCATCACCACCATCATCATTACCACCACTGCCACTGCCCCCACCACCAACACTGCGTCGTAGGTTGAATCAAACACATCTATATAGCTGGATTTACCTTGAAGGATGACAGTTTTCAATCTCTGCTTTATGGTTTGGTTTGAGAACAGTCTCTGCCCTGAAGCCTTCTTGGGTAATGTCAATTCATGCCACTTTCTACATCCTTTACATTTTGTGCTCATGTACTTATTTATTCATTCAGCATTTGCCCAGAGCTTACCGGGTACCAGGCACTCTGATAGGGACATGCTCATGATTAAAAAACGCCTTGCAGAACCTTTAGTTAAATTCTTTTGCTATTATTTGTGTCACATATAGAATGGAGAGTTTTGGAACTGGAGGACACTCTTGGAGTGAAATTTATTTTGATCATCCTATCATACAAATGAGCATTTTATTTTATTAGCATCTCGTGCATTTGGCTTGTTTATTGTTTCATTTCGGGATGCGTTGCCTCTATAAAACATCTTCATGCCCCTGGTAAGGAACCATATCTTGTACATTTTGGTATCTTTTGGCAGTTAGCTGAGTGTTGAACACATGGTAGATGCTCAATAAATATTTTTTTCTAGTTGACTATTGAATTATGGAGAAAGCCTCATAATATTCTTAAAAAGATCTTACATAGTAACTGATGTGAAGTCTATGAGAACTTGCCCATTCTGTGCAGGGTAAAAATTTGAACAAATGATTATGTGGGGAAGAAGCAGACTTTTGAATACGTTATTTTGTACAGGATGCCTCAGAAGCCAAGCATCTGGGAGAGAAAATCCACTGTTCTGATGTTGCAGAAAACCATTATATTGCCTTTAAAAAGCACACGTAGCCATGGGTACAAATTCATTTGCCCTTCGTGCACATTATTATATGACCACTGTGTTTGGGCAATTAAGAAGGAAAGAAATCATATTTTCTTCTATCTAGATTTGATCTTAGAGATGGCATTCCTTCTTCGGGATCACTAGATCAATTACTTGGAACTGCATAAGAGTCTGAATCCCACTTTTTGGAAGAGTAACCAAGCTGACATCTTGGTTACCTTTCTCTTTTCATGATATTTCAATTCTTGAAGCAAAAATAGCGAAGTTAAAGCTTCAGTTCCATAATTTAGTAAATACTAATTAGCAGTCCAGACATTTAATTAGTTGTATCAGGTGACTGACTGAATTTTTAGCATTGGCAGCTTCCCAGAATTTTAATTTTCAGTACGTGCAATTACTATTCCATTTGGAGGGGGTAAGCGCTAGTTTTCTGAATCTGAAATGGTGCCATTTAAAGAGGGATATATATGTTCCTTGCACACGCCTTTCACTCTTTTTTTTTTTTCCAGGAAAGTGTTAATTAGCGGAGAGCCCTACTTACACTGAACAAACAGACTTTCTGCTGACCTAGATCTAGATTGTTTTATTTTCTCTCCCAAATCCCCAAATGAGGAGCAGCATCTCATTTTCATGAGGGTCTGGGGATGAGGGAGGATAAAGTAATCTCATGTTACATCAAACACTCATGATTTGTTAAACATTAAATTCCCAAACAAATTCCCATTGATGGGTAGTTCTGAAGAAAGAGGGTCACATTTTGTGATGGAAGGTGGCTCACAGAGGCAAATTCATTTCTACCTCCTTTTCTTTCCAAATAACTTATATTCACTTCCTTTTCTCTCCTTATCACTCAGAAAGGAAGGGGATCCCTCTGTGACCCACATTACTGTAGATTCCTCTCATGGCATGCTGCAGAGACCACTATTCTTCCTCATGAGCTGTAAACTGACTTTAGACCAAGAGAAAAGAATTTTCATTTCCCTCAGCTAAGGGTCACATGGTCTTCTAGGTATCAAGCAGATTTTTCTGGTGTCTGAGACTCTCTGGTAGTCATTTTTGGCATCTTTGGCATTTCCAGACATTTCCACGTTAAGACTGTCGCCTTAGTACCTTAGCCACCTTGAGGACTGCCCCACATTGAAACAATGAAGGTACAACTCATGATTAGTCTGTTGGAGCTTGAGGGCTATATCATTTGGGTCTTGGAAGAAAGCAGACAATGCAACTCCACTTGGGTGATTTGAAGATGATTCAATAAGGGACTTGATAAAAAGTTTAGAGCAGGGGTTTGGACAACCATAAGAAATAGCACAGAACCCACGGTTAGCACCGATGGGGCAGAGTCACCACCCCCAGGCCTGAAGGACTGAAGAGTGGAGGGAAGGAGAGAGCTGTGGGGAAGACAGGCTGAGGGGAACTGGGACCTGCA
Organism: Callorhinus ursinus; assembly: GCF_003265705.2. Classification (NCBI taxonomy): domain Eukaryota; kingdom Metazoa; phylum Chordata; class Mammalia; order Carnivora; family Otariidae; genus Callorhinus; species Callorhinus ursinus. The sequence goes on from NW_027397069.1 coordinate 11,147,004, forward strand.
GTTGAGGTGCTCAGCCAGTCTGCAGCCACTCCTCATGGAGGAAGCTTTGAGACTGAATATTGGGGTTTCACTTCCCTCCCCCCCGCCGCCGCAAGAGCTCCTGTGGTTGCCTCCCATTGGCCAAGCCTGACTGGAGCCTGAAGACAAAGGAGCTCAGAGACAAAGTCCCTATCATCTGGCTCGTTCAGAGCCGGAGCAGCCTGGAGAAAGGGAAGAGCAGATCTGCAGGGGCACAGAGAAGACATCCAGCCAACAGTGTTGTAGCATTTGAGGTGGTGGAGGGTGAGCCCATTCTTGCTAGCTCCATGTTCACACTGCCCTGCTCCTCTGCTATCCAAATCCAGCTCAGCAAGGTCCAAGTAGTCCTGGGACCTGGTTGACCTTGGCTCACACCATGTTCTCTGTGCCTCATTGCTTTATGCATGAGGCAAAGGCACGGCTCACTTCAGGAGCTTCTGTAATGCAGCTGGGGGTGGGGTGGGGTGGGGTGGATAAGACGTGTAGAAAAGCATGTCCAGGACCTCAAACTGCTAAGGCAGGACCTTGGTTTCCTGCCTCTTTGTTTTGTGTTCTTTCTTTGCACTTTGTTCTCTGTTTCTAAGCCATCCTGATGCATGTGGTTTAATTACCAGTCTGCCCTTGCCTCCTTGAAATCATCTGGAATGTTTCTGAGACATCCACTGCTGACTGAAACCCATAAGGGAAATTCATGAGGATATGCTACCAGGATCCAATTCCCTTAAGTAATAGCCTCTTTCTGTTTCATGTTTAGTTAATGTGTTTAAATCTAAGACAAAAGAGTTAGGGTGGTGGGTTAGGGTCGCAGAAGGGAAAACAGACCCTTGACTTAGCCACAGATTTGCATTCCTGCAGAGCTGTTGGTAATTTAGCAGAGATTCCCACTCAAAGCAAAGGATGATTACTATTCGACTTAGTTTATGGGGAAAGGGAAGTAGGTTCCTTGGGGAGGGATGTGGTTGAGAGAATCTGAGGTGCAATCACAGACCCAGATGTGTCGTCTTATCTCTCTGGAGCCTTCCATTATTCAAGTTCTTTCCTACAGCTTTGTTTTTTCCACCAAAGGCTCCAGTGCACCAGGAAACCAGTATATTTCAGCATCAGCATGGAGTAGGGGCAGCTTTATAAATTACCACCTCATGGGGACTCACTCTGGGTGTATTTTGCTTTCAGAGATTCTCATTAGGCAGGAGAGTATAGAGGGATCACTATGGTTCTCCGTCCCCAGGTGGTATTTTTTTGAAAGCTTGGGAAAAAGTTGCTATATATATATATATATATATATATATAATTTTCCATAACTTTTATTTTTACTGGGTTCTCCTTACCTTAGTTTCTTTTGACTCCGACTGGATGCTGCTAACCTTTTCATTTAGGGATCTGTTGGTATTGCTTTCAAGGCTCAGGAAGTCCCAAACAGCGGAGACTCAGGAGACTTAATCCCCTCAGGTCCTGGGCATCCCACTCTATTTACAATTTTTCCTTGCTCCCTACCTGCCAATTAATTTTTAAAAATCAAACTTCAGACCAATTTTTACTGACTTCAGGGATTCAAGACAGGGTCAGCTCTGGCCAACTTGAGAAAGTCATGTTTGTCAGTGGAGGTCCAACCCTGCTGTCAACTTCCTTTTCTGTGCCCCTGCCCCCCGCCCCTGGCACCTTTTACTGACAGATCACCCCTCCCCCCTCCGACAGATCAGATATTCCCACTGTGCCCTCTGGCTTCCCAGAACTGCCTGTGATGATGCCCAGCTCAGTGTGTGTGCCCCTGACTGTCCTTCCCAGGCCCTCATCTTCCACAAAAGAGTTTGCTTTTCATTCTTTACATAGCTCGAGGATTAGTGGATTACTCCTTCCAGGGAACATATATTATATATGTATTTTAACAATGACGACTGGAGACAATATATTGATTATAATCCAAATATATATATATTATATATACATATATATATATATATAATCCAAATATAATCCAATATATAGATTATAATCCAAAGGGAAATTCTGCTGGCTCACAGCGGGAACCACAACAGGCCACCAAGGAAGATGTTTGGGGCCAGATGAATGTCCTTCAGATTGTCCCATGTTCTGTGGCTCCTCTTTTGCCTCTTCCTAAGACTGGGCCTGGGACTGAGCTATTCCCTAGCACAGTAGTTCTCATATTGGAATCATTTGGGGAGTTTTAAAAATTTTGATGTCTGGGTCTGGACCACAGAAACTGTGATGAAATTAGTCTACTTGGGGCACAGCCTGAGCACTGGGATTTTTCAGAATGGCCCGAGTGATTCTAGTATGCAGCCGAGATTGAAAAACACTCCTCCAGCAACAGGCTCTGAAGGAGAAGACTTCCATTGGCAGGTACACAAATGAGATTCAATCATCAGGTGATATGAAGGTGGAAAGACTGCATGTTTTGAAGCTGCTGAAGAGGTAATGGTTACCGATAATTTTTTTTCTTGTGCATCTTCCAAGAGTAAGGCTTAGTGTTTGGCACCAAGGACACAAAAAAGTACATTTCCACCATTCCAGTTAACAAACCCAAATTGTCTTGGGTATCAGGGAATTTTACTAGGTACTGAGCAGGCTAGATAAATATAGTCTTAAAATCTAGTGGAGGTGAAGACAGACAGATATACAAATAATAATCATCTAAGACTGTGTGACACAAGTACAAACTAAGTGCCATGGAAAAGGTTACTTATGAGTGAGGAAGGTTTCTTGGAAGGTGGCCTTTGAGCTGAAATTTGAAGTGTTCCACTTTCACAGTAGGAGAATTAGGCGAGTAGCCTCAAGGCTGAGCAAAGGCTAGTGGAGGCTGGATTATGGGCATGTTCAACTTGATGCTATCACTTATTTCATAAGCATTGTGGATTCATCTATCTTTGTGAGCTCAGAAGTGCCATGACCAGATGGATATTTCAGGACAATGACAAACCCAGGGTTGTTGAGAAGATAAGTTGGAGGTGAGGAGGCTGAAACCAGGAGGATCGGTAGGGGGTAGGCAGACAAGTGCAGTCATCAGGGCTGGAGAGGATGACAATGCTTCTAGGACAGTGGCAAGAAGCACAGAAAGGTGAGGAGTGCTTGTGTGTGAGATACGTTTCAGTGGCAGAGCAGAAACTTATAATAAATTGGATGAATGTGGGTGGTGTGTTAGGAGGAAATCAAGATGACCCTGTAGTTTCTACCTTGGGTGACTGAATCTCCAGGGAATCACCCTTTTTAAATTGTGGTCAGCTGAGGCTCTCCAAGATTCCATGGGGCTTCCGACAAGTGTCAGGTGAACCCACGTCTGCTCCATTCACCACCATATATCTACTGCCTGGCTCATAGTAGGCATAAATATTTGTTGAATAAACAAGTATTGGTTGAATAAATAACTGCAGCTCTCTGAGAAGGAAGTGCAGTTGGCTGAGCAAGTTTTCCGAGTAGAGGAGGTAGGGAGTTTGGTTTTTGCCATGTTGAATATGGAGTTCCAAGGTAGTTAGAATTACAGATTTGTGGTGTAAAAGCCAGGAGTAGATGCGTGGAGATTTGTTTTCAAGGGGTTAAACATCTAATTGGGGATTTAGGATATATACATGAAAAAGCAACTAAAGATAAAATTAGCACAGGCTCTGTGCCAAACAGGTGGTCCAGACCCTGTGTGCTATAGGAGTTCTGAGGAGGAAGTGTTAGTGATAGATTCTAAGTCCCATCCTAGATCGTGTCAAGAAATAGGTACTAAAGCAAGGTTTTGAAGGATGAATATATAGATTGTGGGATGAAAAAAGGGGAGGAAATTTCAGTGTGAAAGAAGAACATGAACAAAGCTATGGTGGGCAGGGATACATGGGGCATTCTCTAGATCTTTGCTACTAAAGGGAGCTAGCTGCATAGGGCTCATCTGGAAGCCCATCAGAAGTGCAAAATCTTGGCCCCACCCCAGCTTCCTGGGCTAGAAACTGCTTTTAAATATGATCCCTAGGTCCCTAGGTGATTTGGAAAAACTGTAAACTTGGAGAAGCCCTTGTTTGGGTCATGTCAGTCATAACGGAGGATTTGTGTCATGGACTATATGTCATGCAGGGGGAGGTTAAAGAAACAGCTGAATGGGAGAAGGGGCAATGCCACAGGATGTGCTCCTTTAGCAAGCTCATATTGGTAGAGATGTAGGAGGGTCCTGAGGGCCTTTGAGGCTATAAGAGACCCGGTCACCCAACCAGTGAGGCAGAGGTTGTTATAAATTAGGAAAATGTCTAACACTACACTGCAGTTCATGATGGGTTAATGGCCTTCATGGCACTCGCCAATGGCCGGCTTGGATGATGGCTGCACAAAACCACAACAGCCTGGGCAGGTAACAGGAGCTGGGTGACATGTGCGTGCTTTTTGTAACACCACCTGCCTCTCATAAACTGGGTCCCCTCCCTCCTTGGTGGACAACTGAGCCTGTTTAATGGGCCTCTTTAGATCTTCCCCAAACCATCTCAATTACAACTGTTACCCAAGAAGGTAGCTTGATCAAACTACAATATAAAGCTACATTAGAGTATATATTTCCAATGAAGTTTTTTTAAATTTAGCTTTATGTATTCCATTTAGTTTGATATGAGGTCCCCATCCAGATATCTTCATGTAAGTTTGATAACAAGGTGCCTCTTTTTTTTTATCACTTCTGAATAAATCATTGAGTAAAGAAAATGGCAACATAGCAACAATCTTACTTTCCAATCACCTCATTCATATTCCTAAATTACTCTTAAATTTTTATTAAATTATGTCAAGTCAATTTGTGTCTATAGGCGATTTAAAAAATATTAGTGGATTGGTTATTACCTCAAAGGAAAATTTAATTTCCTATTTTAGCATGAAATTATTAGCCATGATGTTTAGCCGGATAACTTCTGAAAGCAAATTATGCTGACCACAAATCTCTCTGTCAAGAATGTCATACTCCATAAAAGCATATACTACCAGAAAGTTATATTTGACAACCAGGAGAGTTTTCAGGATGGGTGGTTTCATTTTGATCTTTCCTACATGCAGTTTAAGAGGATTTGGCCTTTATCACTTAATTTCTTCCCAATGGAAAAACAGTAGGACTCCTCTAAGGCCATTATGTGTATGGGAAGAGAAGGAGAGGCTGTGATCCACACAGAGGCTCAGAGGGCGGGGTTCAGGAACTCTTCTAATGGCCCCTCTGAAGTGCTCAGGTAACACCATCCCCCAGTTCTCTGAGCTCACCTACCATGAACAAAATGAAATGTAAACAAACTGGGTATTCACGAGGAAAAAAGGAAAATCACACTGATCATGCTTCTTTCTCTTCACCTCTGTGGGTAAAGAGGCTGACGTGAGAAATAATACACTGGATCAAAGTGAAGGGTGCTGAGCAGTGAGACACAGAGTTTACAGGGCTTTCTCACCCAGTGGATGCTTCCTATTTCCTACTTACACGGAAGGCTCCCCTCCTTTGTGTTTCCATCCTTAGCCTCCTCCTCCCTCCTTGACATCCTCTAATCTATACCTCCCTCTCCACCTGTGTCCTACCTCTCATGCCCATGGTTGATGTATGTATTGCATTATCCTTGTTAGAAGTGATGCTTCAGAACATCCATCCATATTGAGTAGGACATCACAAAGCCCGGGCAACACGGAATGTGTGATAAGAGTAAAGCCTAGCACTCCCCCTACCCTCAACAGTTTGCACATGAATCATTGCCTGTTGTGGCCAGAACTGTGTTCCAGAAAAACATAGGTTGAGGAAAAATAAACTATTGGCACTACACCAAAATAAAAACCTTTTGCATAGTGAAGGAAAACATCAACAAAATGAAAAGGCAACCTACTGAATGGGAGAAGATGTTTGCAAATGATATATCCAATAAGGGGTTAATATCCAAAATATATGAAGAACAGACACAGTGCAATCCCAAAACACAAATAATCTGATTAAACAATGGGAGAGGACCTGAATAGATATTTTTCCAAAGAAGACATACACGTGTCCAACAGATGCATGAAAACATTACTGATCTTCATAGAAGTGCAAATCAAAACCACAATGAGATATTATCTTACACCTGTCAGAGTGGCTGGTATCAAAAAGACAAGAAATAACAAGTGTTGGCGAGGATGTGGAGAAAAAGGAACCCTTGTGCACTATCGGTGGGAATGTAACTTGGTGTAGCCACTGAGGAAAACAGTATGGCTATTCCTCAAAAAATTAAAAAGAGAACTACCATATGATCCAATAATTCCATTACTGAGTATTTCATTTCAAAGAAAATGAAAACACTAATTCAAAAAGATAAATGTACAGCTATGTTTATTGCAGTATTATTTATAATAGCCAAGATACAGAAGCAACCCAAGTGTTTATGATAGATGAATGGATAAAGAAGTGATATCTATCTATCTATCATCTATCATCAGAATGTTACTCAGCCATAAAAAAGAATGAGATCTTGCCATTTGCGACAACATGGATGGACCTAGAGAGTATAATGCTAACTGAAATAACTCAGACAGAGAAAGATAAATACCATATGATTTCACTTGTATGTGGAATTTAAAAATGGGTGATGGAGAGTGGGAGACACAGGCTCCCACTTATGAGCTGAATAAGTCATGGGGATGAAAGGTACAGCAAAGGGAATATAGTCAATGGCATTGTAATAGGGCCGGAGGGTGACAGATGCAGCCATGAGCACAGCATGACATGTAGCTTTGTGGAATCACTATGTTGTACACCTGAAACTAATGTAACACTGTATGCCAACTATACTTGAATAAAAAACATTTTTTAAAAAGGCACAATGCATCTCCCACAAAAACAACATAATGGCAACAAAAAACATAGGTTGATGTCATAATCCCTGGAATGTGCCATGTGGGCTTGTTTGGAGATAGGGTCTTCGCAGATGTAATAAGGTAAGATGGAGTTACACTGCGTAGGGTAGGCTCTTAATCCAACGTGACTGGTGTCCTCATAAGAAGAGGGGAAGAGAGACAAACAGGGAGGAGAAAGCTAGCAGCGTTCAGACACACAGGAAGAAGGCCATGTGACGGCAGAGGCAGAGATTGGAGTGATGCATCTATAAGCCAAGGAACATCGAGGCTTGCTGGCAGCCTTAGAAGCTAAGAGAAAGGCATGGAACGGATTTTCCCCTAGAGACTTCATAGGCAGCATGGTTCTGCCAACACCTCGATTTCAGACTTGTAGCCTGCAGAAATGTGAGACAATATACTTTTGTTGTTTTAAGCCATCCAGTTTGTGATAGTTTGGGATGGCAGCCCTTGACCACTGATGCAATGACCGCCAGCAAAATAATGATAATAATAATGATAATTTCAACCACCTGTCACGTGAAGTTTTGACAGGTTGAGGTTCTCAAGACAGTTGGATAGCTCTCTTAGATGATCCCTCTTGAACCCCAGGGCTGGGTCAGTCTAAACACATAGCAAACATCATTAGACGCAGGTGTGTCTCATTAAACATGTAGATGGCACTATATCCCTTTAAGATAAGGACATAACTCGGCAACGGGATCGTTCTCTCAAAGTGCAAAAGCCGAGGCGCCCGAAATAAAAGTAGGTGAACAGGATGTTCTCTGCTATGCACCAGTAATGTTTTGGTAAATTGAATCATATTTTAAGCACTCAGAGGGAGCTTGCTATTTAAATTAAATTCTTTTGCAAAGCAAGTATGTCTCCCCCCCGCAAAATCAGATTTCTTGATATCAGCTTTCTTAAAGTAGGGAGCATCGCCCTGTAGTAGATATTATTAGGAAAAAGAATCTTATTACTTGGTGTCAGGCTAAGAAGGATGAAAAAGATTGACCTGAGGGTGTTTTCCTAGACATGAAAGGATGACAGAATAATTTTACTAAGTGCTTTTCAATAGCAGATTCTAAATTGAGAAATATGGGGAATTCTATTCTCTACTTCAAACATTTGAGATTCTGTAAGTATAGACCAGTTAATATATTTTCTTTATGAATGTAATAATACTAGCGCTAATTTAAGACTACTTTTAACTTCATATACCAGCCCTGCTTAGATGGCTGGGAGCCTACATTTTTCCAAAAAAAGGAAATTCCTTGGAATGTTCTGAGAGTTTAAGATAAAATGAGAACAAATTTAGTTCAACAAAAGAGAAAACCAAAGCAGAGGAATTTACGGTGACCTCATTTATTAATTCAGAATATACTATGTACCATGTTCTTCCACTATATAGAATGCTTTTCAAAAGCAGAATTCTTATCCTTGCGGAGGAAGAGTTGCATCCTGGAGCCAGGACATAGAGACAAAAAAAGGGTTGAGTAAAGCTCTAGGGAGCTGTGAGTGACCAAACACTAAATAATTGCTCTGTGTTAGTGGGGCCCAAATATTCCTGGGAAGAGCTCGAGCTCAGCACTCTGCAGACGCAGCCTTAACTCATTTTAGGGCAATGAACAGTCACGAAGAGCATAATAATCAGAGCCACTTAGTTTTGGGATGATTTTGGGAGCACCAACTGGCAAACCAGCCTTAATAACCGCAGCAAACTTTTAAATTCAAGGATCCTGGGAAAAGGAGGGTCTGTGAATTGAAAACCGTTCCCCTTGTGATGCTAAGACAGCCTCATAGAGATTCTTGTTTCACCCCAGGCTCATGCAGAAGGCCGCTCCCCTTGTTCCGAGGGACTCTTCCTTCCAAATCACTGTGAGTGAAAACTTGAATGTGCACATTCTCCTCTTAACAAAACATCTTAGAAACTTCTCAAGGCTCACACTGAGCTGGGCCCAGGGTAAAACAAGGAAGGCACTTATTTTGGGTGCAAAATTTAAGGTGGGGGGGCACTCGGAAACTCCGCAAGGCAAATAAATAATATCTTAATGCAGTATTTTAAAACTTGTAAAATGAATGCAAAAAATTCTGTGATGAATAAAATATCAAACTTCTAAATGAAGATAGGATCAATATTGTTGGTTTCTTTCCTTTGGCCTCAGGCTGGGTTCTAGCAGGGCCTTCCAGTGGGCGTGTGAAAACACCATCAATAAACACTAGCCACGTATTTCAAACTTCCCTAATTCCAGTCCGAGGATGAGAAGTTCCCAGTCAGAATAACAATGATGTCATGTTTGACGTAAAAACAAATCTTCCCAACCCATCCATTCCCTTCCTCTTGGGCAGTCTACGGCCATACCACCCTGAGCGCGCCCGATCTCGTCCCTTCCTCTTGGGCAGATACAGATCCCAGGCTTCTGCGCTGTCCCGAGCCTCTTGTAATACATTTGAGAACACTTTACACGTCACCAAATCCTATTCTCACTGTTCTTTTTCCCCCTATTTCATGCTCTTCAACTTCCATTTTCTTACTCCCAGTTTCGGTCATGGAGGATGCTGACATCAAATGAATGGCGTGGGTCTCTTAGTTCGGTTTTCCGTATCTCCCGGTGTCTGGATTACTGTACTTAGGAAGCTCAACAAGCTTGTGCGGATTCGGAGCCGGGGCAGGAGCAGCGATGGGCCCGTGCAGGGCGAGGCCACATTCCTCTGTGTCCGGGCAGAGGCTGCAGGCTTTCATTAGAGAGAGTTGTGAAGGGGACCACCTAGCTGGTGTCACTTATAAAGCAGCAGGCTCTCCTGGTAAATGGGAAGCCATTTATAGTTCACGGCTCCTCCTGGTGGGTTAAATCCTGAGAAGCCTTAGGAGTCATGTCAGAGCCGTCGAATCAATAAAAACCCAAATGACCTTCGCTCGGCCTGCCCTGTCAGTGGACGGTCCCAGAGTGAGATGCGCCAGGGGCTCACGGAGGAAATGGAATCTGACGGAAATGACCAGGATCCCGTCTGCGTTACTTTATTCTCCGCCTTTCCCCGCTTTTAATCAGTTCTGGCCGAGCACGGGGTGCTCAGTCATGTTCTCAAGTTTAACTTTTAAAAACTTCATACTTCAGGGTGACATCGGCCGTCCAGTGAATTATGAAATCCGTCCAGTCTCGGCTGGGAGAGAGGCTGGGGAAAACCAACGCCACCCCCGGGAAAGTTCTCTCCAAGGTACTGAAGGCAGAGCTGCCAGGCTGGGTGGAGAGAGGAGACGCAGGAGGAGGAAGCACAGGGAAGGTAGAGGCAGCGGAAGGGGCCCCCCGACCGAGGTGCTGACGCAGAGTGGGAGAGGACAGGGGGGCGTGCAGGTGGAGATGGGACAGGGATTCCTCGCCACCCAGGTCTCGGCTTTGTGTCTGTACAGGTTCCGAGGGCTGCCGGCCAAGGACCATGACTGGATGTCATAAAACAACAGATACCTACTCTCTCACAGTCCGGAGGCCTTAAGTCTAAAAATCAAGGTATCCAGCAGCAGGTTTGGTTCCTTCTGGAGGCTCCTCTTCATGCCTCTCTCCTGGCTTCTGGTGGTTTCCAAAAATCCTTGGCATTTCTTGGCTTACAGCAAGCGACATCACTCCAACCTCTGCTTGTCTTCACATGGCCCTCCCCTTCTGTGTGTGGTATTCTCTGTGTTTCGGTTCCAATTCCCTTCCTAGAAGGTCACTAGTGACATTGGATTTAGGGCCCACCCTATCCCGTTATGACCTCATCCGCTTGGTTATACATCTGCAAAGACCTTATTTCCAATTAAGATCTCATTTATAGGTAATGGGGGTTAGGAACTCGGCGTATCTGTGGGACACAATTCAATCCACAACAGGGCCTTTTTGTATTAAATAACAAAAAATAAGTATATTTCCATGTACTAGAATGAAATAAATACACGTTTCTCAAGGTGCTATCTCATATTTTGGGGAAGTGTCTGTCAGCTCTGAGTGAGAATTAGCGCCCGGGTATTTATTGAAAAGGGCATATTTTGATTCTGAAAGTCTGTGATGGGGCCATGATTTACATTTTATTTTTTTTTTATTTTTTATTTTTTATTTTTTAAAGATTTTATTTATTTATTCATGAGAGACAGAGAGAGAGAGAGAGAGAGAGAGAGGTAGAGGGAGAAGCAGGCTCCCAAGGAGCAGGGAGCCCGATGTGGGACTTGATCCCAGGACTCTGGGATCATGACCTGAGCCGAAGGCAGACGCTTAACCATCTGAGCCACCCAGGCACCCTCATGATTTACATTTTAACAGAATTCAAGTGATTTGGATATAAGTGATCTGGGGACCCTCCTTTGAGAAACACTGTTTTATATTACTACTTTGTCCCAAAATGATCAGTGTCTTGCCATTAATTCCCAGATATTTTCTACATTAGATAACTGTTATTTATCTTTGACAGTTTTATAATGGGGTGCATAAAACCATTTCCAGGGTCAGTCCTAATTCATTATTAATACCATTCTTTAACTGGAGGTCCATGAACTGAGATGTCACTTAGGGAAACCCTATGTCATCATAATCCTTACCCATTTTCTAAATTTTGCTTTGAGGTCTACTCACATTAAAAAGATATTTTCACCTGAATTCTTAAAAAACCTGTCGCCATTTTGTTCGACAGTAGATTGAATCTGATAAAAATTCAAGAGTCATCTTGATGATAGACCTTTTAGCATGGTAACAACCTTTAGCCCAATATTAAGAGCATCATTTGGGAGCAAGCTAAGTGGGAAAAGGAAAACCACTGCTAGCCTGAATTGAGAATGAGACTTCTGATGAGTTTTCTCATGTGCACAAAGGGGATAATTACAGAACCTGTTAGTACAGGAGAGTCTGGGAGAGAGTAAACATTCAATAAATATTTGCTATTAGCTATTATTTTATTTAGTCATTAAATAATGATACCCTGTACCTTTGGAAAGGATTTCCTCCCTTATTTTACAAATGATACCTAAAAAGCAAGAGGTAACAACAGAAGATAAATCAGTGTTGCACTTTTTCCATTGTTTTCCAAATATTTATGAATAATGAGGCCAGAGGCATCTCTTTAAGTAGTATGTAGTTATGTGAACAAGGGTTGTATATTAAAACCCTTTAAATGTTCCCATTAGCAAACGTTTGCGCACCTGGTAATTCTTCTTCGCATTTTTCATTATGAGCCGAAAGAAACCAGAGCTTTCTTTCCCTCCATTTATCAAACTGTTAATAGTATAATATAATAATAATATTATCTATTATATATAATATTTATATATTTATATATAATATATTATAATGTATATATGCCTTTGGAGGTGTTCAGGATGAATGTAATTTTATAGCTTTTTAAAGAACGAAAAACTCTCAAAGGTCAAACCGTTGTGTGATTCCTCTAGAATTTCGGTCTTTTTTTTAATTTATTTTTTAAAGATTTATTTATTCGTTTGAGAGAGAGAGAGAGTGAGCGTGCATAAGCGGGATGGGGGGAGGATCGAAGGAGAGGGACAGAATCTCAAGCAGACTCCCCGCTGAGCACTGAGCCAGAGGGTCGCAGGGCTTGATCTTATGACCCTGAGACCATGACCTGAGCTGAAACCAAGAGTCGTACACTCAACCGACTGAGCCACCCAGGCACTCCACAGAATTTCAGTCTTTTAATTTGCAGAAACATAACTGTAGGGGTGGAATGATCTCAACTTTAGCTCTATGACTTTCCTTTAGGCTTTTAATTTATGTTCTAATTCTTTGGAAATTGGCGGACGTATTTTTTTCTCAGTCGCTATGTCGTTTCCGCTTGCACAGCTAACAAGCATGCTGCATGCTCAGCAGTGAATTAGTAATCCTGACCTACGTTGACATGTGGGACATTAGGCTGACACCGGATGAGCAGTTCACTTCTAGAGATTCTAAGGCTTAGATTCAGACTCTCAGCCCTACCAAAGGAGCAGATGAAGTCCTCACTTGGAACCATGGAGTTCATGAAAGAAGACCTGAGGCTGGTCAACTTCCCTGGAGGTCTCCTGGCCATCAAATCCTGCCCTTCCACAGAGTTCTCATCCTCCTCCCCCTGTTGATGGGAAAACCATTTCTTCTCAGCCTCCTCTCCATCCCTCAGGTGCTCACTGTTGGTACTGCCCTGGACCTCCTATCAATGCGCTGTCCCTCTGCTGTCTTTCCCACTGCTGTCTCTCCCACTGTTATAAGAGCAAAATTCACTCATGTTTGACTTCGCTTGTATCTCACTTTCTCCTCTCCTTCTTTGCTTTGTCTGGCTCCCTCCCTGCCCTCCCGATTGTGTCTTAGGCCCCAGCAGCCCATCTGAGTCTTTTCTCCCGGCCACAAACATAACCTTTAAAACGAGCCTCCTCCCAGTCATGTCCTTCTCCCTTCCACTGTTCTGCCAGAGGCATTTTCTAGAGCATGGTTCTCCTGAAAAATCTTCAGTGAGTCCCCTTATTTAAAGGGGGTCAAGTTTTTAAAAAAATTGTGAATTTAAGAGGCTTGAAGAGCTATAGCAATGCTAAGTGCAATGCAGGAGTTTTATCTACACAGACATATCACTTAGGTTAAAACTCTGCCTACTCAGATGACCAGCAAAGATTTTTCTGTTATATTTTGAAAATTGGTATAAAGATGAAACTTAATGGATTGTTATGACAATCACCTGCCATACTGTGGCACATACATGACTGTAAAACCTAAGAACCCCAAACAGGGAATGAGTGTGCCAATCGTCACATAGAGTTAAAAAGAATTCATGATTCTTTAGATTAAGAAAGACAGAGCTATATATCTTGTAGGATCACTGATCAATTTGAATCAAAGCAGCAATGACAATCAAATTTTAAGTTTTCTTGGTATTATAAAATATGTAAAATAATAATAAAATCCTCCTCTGATTTTCCAGCAGCATGTGTAGGAATGCTTCACAATTAAAACGATTTCCTCAAACTTACAGATCCTGCTATTACCCTGACTTTCAGCTTTATTCATATTCTCGCTCTGCTGCACCTGTTCCTGGGGGCCATTTAACCAGTTCTTTGCTCTTAGGACACCTTTAAGCTACTGGCTTGGTACCATCTTAAGGAGAAATGAGAATTTTCTCCTGGTTTCTGTCTCTTCGCTTTGCAAACTTAGAAATTATGCAGACCTTAATTTCCCTAGGTCTTTCTTAGAAAGTTTGGAGCAAAAGTACTAATATTTCACTCCATGCTAGCCAACTTTTATTTTACTACTTGGACCTGTAAAGAGCATACCTCTTCCATCCTTTGGATCTTTTATCATGCATTCCTGTTCTCAGGGTTCCAATAAAACACTAACCCTAAGATGCAAAATATTCACATTAAACTTATTTTTCCCTGAACAGTAAATGTCTTGAGGTTGTAGCCCTATCACAGCCCCGAATGAGTAGTCAGGAATAAGTTACATTGTGCATGTGAGTGACAGCAAGTGTTAGGAAGCGGGTGATTGGGAAAGAAAACTCCTAAAATAATACCCCTGTACTCTAGGCTCATGGTAACAACATTTAATTATGGATGCAGGGTTTGCCCAGCTGGGTCAATGGTTAGAGCACAATACCTCATTTCCAAACGGAGATCATGGCCTTCCTCCCTTCTAAGCTAAGGGCAATGACAAGACATGAAGGTTAACCAGTTAAATATTAAAGCGTCAAAACATTTCCAAAACATCAGCTGTCTCCCACTGTGACTCAGTCCCTAAATCAGCCTCAAGTGTGTAATATGGAAATCAATTCCTGGCTGGGCTCTCCTCAAGGCAGTTTACGTAGGTTTGTTACAGACTTTTGAATCTGGTGAAATTTCTTCTGGCCACTCTGTGACTCTATTTCTTCATCTGTAACATTTGGGGTTGTAATGTGGATTAAAGGAATGAATACAGGCATGTTAGTTTTCAATAGAGGCTGGCCATTGCCATAGGACTTCCTCTGAGCACGCTGTTGTGGGGTCTAGTGACGTCACTATGGGGCACCTGGAGGAACATGGACGGCCAGGAAACCCCGGGACCAAGAGTAGCTAAAAACAGGCTCTGGTGGATCCAACAAGTCCAACCTCGGGTAGAGGGAAGCAGATAGGCAGAGTAGCAGGCAGTTTATGCTCAGCAAAGATGGTGCTAGCAAACAGCATTTGCTAACTGTGTTTCTGGTTCTCAGTCCTCTTTTGCGTTTTGTGCTCTTCCCCCAAACTCCCTGGTGGCAGCTGTACCCAGAGGCAGATTAGCGAACTGTAGGTGAAATCTCCTGAGGGGGCTGGGATTATCCTTCAAATCCCTGACCCCAAAGTGGAAACTGATCATCTAACTATGATTTCTATCTTTTCAAATGATCACGGCTAATGAAGAACTTCAATCACGACACTGTAGAGTGGCATGGAAAGAAATCCATTGCAATGCAAAGACAGTAGGTCAACAAATAAAGGACACAGTAGCAGCAACTGGGGCAGAAAGCATTAAAGGCACATGAGTCACCCTTGTCCATACTTATTGTGTGCCATCGAAGGTCACCGAACACATCAGGCGCTTCACGAGAGAGACAGGTGATGGGGCAGATGGCTCAAGGAGGAAGAGAAAAGAAAATGGGAACAGGTATTTACCAGAAGGCTCGCTGTGCATCAGGCCCAGTTGTGAAGGTTTTCTGTATCTTATCCTATTTACTCTTCATCAGGTATCAACACCATGAATCAAAGGCGCTCTATTACAGCCCTAACCAGGTTCATGTCCCCACTCTGCTCCTAACCAGGTGTGACTTTAGACGAAACATGGAACCTTCCTGCATCAGGTATTATTAACTTTGTCTCACAAATGAGAAAGCTAAGACTCCGAGACACGAAGATCACTTCCTGTATGCGTGAAAGCGGTCATACGAACTCAGATCAAAGTCTTTTTCCTTTCTATGGTGCAACTGGAGAGTTGTCATATTTCTTCTCGTAAGATATGGGGAGGAAATATGTTAGCTCAAAGGCTCATGGGACAGTGAGTAGGTGGCCAGAAATTTGTCTCTGAACGGGGTAGAAGTAGAAAGGGTAAAAGAACTCGCTTCTCCTTGTGGTACCACCTGTCTGGTGGTAGACCTTTATTCCATTCCATAAACAGGCAGAGGACTGCCCTCCTCTGAGCCTTTATTTAACCCAGATATCAGATAAACAGATTCAAAAGAACCTTCCAGAGCTGTTAGCATGTGTAATCCTAACTTATTCATACTGTGGATTTCTTTTTTATTTCCCAAGTGAATGAGATTCTAGAATACAATAATAATGCTAGTTCTAAGCATGCTTTACAAATGATTTTTTTCCCTTTGAAAACTCAGATTCATTGCTTTTGCATTTTTTTTTGTATTTTTCCTGAAACGTGTTAACATCGATTCTTCTTGGTTTCCTGATTTTTGTTGCACAGAAAGGAGATATTCCATGACCTTTCTTTCACGGAAGGTCACTATATAAAACACCGACCCTTCATTCAGATTTCTGAGAAGTTTTCCATCCTGGGAAGAGCAACAAATCAAAAAACCGGCATCAGTGTGTGGATATTTTACAACCCAATCCAGGGAGACTCTGCAATTTTCATACTGAGAAGTAATATATGACCTAGACAAGACCCAGACATAGACTCATGAGAACACTACGGGGCTTTAAAATTATTGCCTTGATCATGGAAAAGAAATATGAGTAATCACTGCCATCCACCAACTTAGGATGGTCTTTGGGGGCAATCAATGTTTGAGAAAATCAAAGAACATCTGGAAATCAGCATATTTTGAGCTAGTTCACACCCTGCCCGGTTCATATTTCAACCGATCTGTATACGAGGCAGTTCGGCTCCCTTGAGAAAAACAGCCTCGATGTGTCCTCTGGGGTTAGGAAATTTCAGCAAGGCTGGAAGGGAACACAGGAGGTAATCCCCCCTCTTTGGACTCCAAGTGCTACACCTGCAGGGCCGGTGTAATCATGGCTCATTTTAACCTACTTCAATTTTTCCCAGCATCTCCTAGTAAAATGCTTCTCAGGGCATTTTCCTAATAAAAGTGACTATCTAATGTACATAAGAAAACGTCCTAATAACACTGCCCAAGCCTTTGTCCAAGTAAAGAATGACAAACCTTTCTCCGACCTTGCCCTTCCTCATCTTTTATGTTGCAGAGGAACCAAAAGAGAAGAATAAAAATATCACAACATATGAGAGAGCAGGGTCTTGCACTTAGACAGGAAGGCAAGATGAGGGAGTTTTAACAGTGGTGTTGATTTTGGCATTGATATTTTTCCTAAAGTTTAGATGGTAACTCTAGAGACTACATGTAAGACAGTTAATTTCTGAAGGCTCTTTCTGTTAGAAATATTCAGTTCAATCCACACATTTCTAACACAGCAGATATGCTGAGACGTTTCTTGGTTTTGGTCTCACAAGAACTCAAGAATCACCACATTGTGTTAGATCCTGATTCTTTTAGTACATTATATTCTAAAAGAGGTTCTAAGGGATATTTTATGTCAAATATTTATCCTCTTGGATGTCAAACCTACAGGACTATAAATTTTCCTCCAAAGCATCCCAGTTTGTCTTAGGAACAAATTATGCATGTTCTTTATAAAGGTGTCTAGATGTTTTTTGAATAAGTTTGTGAGTGTAGTTGGTGCTACTTTTTGACAGGTAACATATGTCAAGGTTGTAGCAAGCAGTGTAGCTCCGAGAATGCTGGAAAAATATCTCTGGGAGGATTCACTGTTCACTTCTCCCAGTTTAAACAAGGGTGTGTGGGCCTGGAGTGCATCCTATCAGCCTTAATTCTAGCTGCTTTCATCACTTTCCTAAGATGGTGTCTCCTTCACCCCCTTGACTACATAGGCACTTTGCTCTGATCCTGCCTTTCTCTCTTCAGGGCTGCCTTGTAGTTCAGAAAGCAGAATAACCATAAGGTTGGAAGAATAGACAACTTTCTAGGTTATACTTCATGGTACCCCTTTGGGCCAGAGCAGCCTCCTGGACCAGGAACCATGGACCAAGCGCATGTCAAAGAAGTGCATACCCTTCCCCCTCAGTACAACTGTAGTTAATGGTTTCCTTTGTGGGGTGCTTGTTAGTTTTTTAATTACCCTCGAAAACATCTAATCACTTAACCACCATACGCATCATAGAGGTATAGATGATAGTTACTCTTTCCAAAGATGGAGACGCCGAGGCTCAGAGAGGCATAGTAAAGAGCAGAAGGTGTGTGTGTGGGGGGGGCACTGAAGCTACATTTTTGATGCCAGATCTAGTACTGGCTCTAGAACTTAATACCTGATTTATCCATGAGGGAAGGGCCCTGGGGCTGAATGCTTGCCCTCCAGGCCCTAGACCTGTGATTCTTTTTTTTTAAAGATTTATTTATTTATTTTGAGAGAGTGAGAATGAGAGAGAGTACATGAGAGGGGGGAGGATTAGAGGGAGAAGCAGGTTCCTCGCCGAGCAGGGAGCCCGGTGCGGGACTCGATCCCGGGACTCCAGGATCATGACCTGAGCCGAAGGCAGTCGCTTAACCAACTGAGCCACCCAGGCGCCGCCCCCCAGACCTGTGATTCTTAAACTTGATTGTACTTACTTCAGAACCACCTGGGGTCTGGTTAACATGCAGATTCTGGGCCCCCTTTCCTTGACTTTCAGATTTAGAAGTTCTGGAGTTGGGCTCAAGAATTGGATTCCCAACAAGTTTCCAGGTGACGCTGAAGTTGCTGTTCCTCTTGCGGACTATACTTTGAGGAACCCTGTTTTAGAATATATGTCAGTGGCCCTCCATCCTATGTTGACACCAGAATTTCCTGGGAAGCTTTAGAGATATATATTGATGGCTGGACCTTCCTTCAGAATGCTTTAGCTGTCGTAGGGAAGAATGTGGGTCCTCAGGTGATTGTAAGGTGCAGTGATGTTCCAACAAAGGTGGGAAGCCATTGTTTAAGGCAGGGGCCAGCAAGCTGGGGTTTCCAGTTGGCTACTGTTTTGTAAATAAATTTTATCAGCACACAGCCCTTCCCATCATGGCTGCTTTCGCCCAATGACAGAATTGAGTAGTTGTGACAGATACCATTGGCCAGCAAAGCAGAACATACTTACTCTCCAGCCCTTGATAAGTGATAAAAGCAAAACAGAGGAAACCATAGAAGATACTCTATACTCTTTTACTTTCAACAAGTCTTTCCAAATTTTGATCAAGGCAATGTGTGGAATGTTTGGAAAACGGGAGAGAGGCTGAGCTTTTCTGTAAGGAACTTGACTCAAAGTTGTGATTTCGTCTTTTTAAAATGTCTTTCCTCTCTACTTCTTTGTTTCTTGCACGCTCATTCTCCTTTCCCACCATCTGAACACCTTGTTCCCCTTCGGCTGTGCAAATGCAGAGCTTCTTCTTTTTCTTTTTTAAGATTTTATCTATTTATGTATTTGAGAGAAAGAGAACAAGGTGGGGGAGGGAGAGGGACAAGCAGACTCCCCGCTGAGCACAGAGCCTGACATGGGGCTCCATCTCACCACCCTGAGATCATGACCTGAGCCAAAATGAAGAGTTGGTTGCCAATCAAGCCACCCAGGCGCCCCGACATGGCCTTCTTAATCACACATTAGAATTCTGCTTTGCTGGCTACCTTCATTTCCTGGTCTTCACATGGATGGCATATTATAGTGGAAAAGGAATGGTATTTGGAGTCACAGGATCTGAATTTGAATTCTGTCTCTGCTACTTAGTGATGAAATCCCAGGGAAGCTTACTTAGCTTCTGTGGACTTTGTTTTCCTGAACTGGTAAAATAAAGATGATAATACCTCACTTGCTGGGTTACTGCAAAGATTAAGGAAGACTAGTCCAAGTGCACTGCAAACTGTAGAACACCTTACACATTCCATTTACTATTATTGGTTACAACTTCTCCGGAGAATACAAGAAGTGAATTGCAGTCCACTTCATTGGTGTCCTTTTGGGATTCACCGGAAGGGACAGAACCTGTTCAGACTTTAAAATTGACTTTATTCTAGTTTGACAAGCCCCTGAAACTTCTCAGGCTGCAGTTTTGATGGTTGACTCAGAATCCCAGGATTAGATCTCAGAGCCTGCACACTCAGATGCTGACAAGATGCTGCACAGCATTGGCCTGAAACGAGACTTATGGTCATGACAGCAGGGATTGCAAAATCTGGAAAAAGGCAAAAAATGAGTCAAGAAACCAATGACCTAAAAATTTAAACTTATAAAGTAGAAGAAGGATATAGCAAAAAGCTAAGGGAGGCCCTGAGTATTTTACAGCTAACTTCAGGGGCTCCTACGACTTTCTGGCTCAGCCCTATATGAATATCTGTATATGAATATCTGTAATGCATACAGATATTAATTCATAAAGCATATGAAGAGCCCTGAATTCTTTCCATTCCTGATGCACAGGCCTATTTCATCCCTAAATCCCTCATCTGTTGCCCGTGGGAATATCTTGTCTTGTACTCTTATCATCTCCTCGCAATGATTTCCAGAAACTTCATGTAAACATACAGAGAAAAGAAAATATTAACCTCTCCCATAACTCACATGTAGTGGCCAAAGAGGAAAGTGTCTTTCTTGTAAACAGAGATCTTCACATCTGTTCCTTCTCTCGCAAACTCCTGACATCAAATTTATTCATGGCAAAACTCATTACTGCTCAATTTAGTCAGAACCACCAAATGGATTCTGGTTTTACATATATATATATATGTAAATATATATATATATATATGTATATATATATATGTTCCAGAGTATTAAAAAGCTATTATTAAAAGATATTAAAAAACCTTTGGGAAAATAGTTGGCTTCTTATAATGATTTGACAGAAGGGCGTCATCATTTCTATAAAGCCATTATATATCTTTTAAACCACACATTTCTAGTTCCGCTCTGAAGGCAGAATCAGCCACATTTTGTATCCCTATGCCAGAGACCAACAGCTGAGCCAGCCCCATGCCAGAGAGAGTAAACTGGCAACACAGACTATGTATGGAGAGATTATGCAAAGACTTTAAATCTTCCGTTTTGATAAAAACTTGCAAAATGAAACAGTGAGAACATAATTAGAACAATCTGTTAGACCCAAGACTGTTAGTATTCTCTTGCTCTTTTTTTCCCCCACTTGGAACTTTCACTATTTATCAACCATTGCAGATCTAGAAATACCAGTTGGGTAGGATTAGACAAAAGCTAATTTCTATACTTCAGTTCAATCCAGCTGCTATCCATGGGCCTCATTAGGCTCTCTAACGACCAGCTTCTTGGCCTCAAAGTGCCTACTGGAAGAAACAGAAGCCCAGCTTGGAGGAAAGGAGGGACCCAAAAGAATTATCAGAGAAAAAAATATTAAATTCAGAAATATGAAATAGAGCGAAAGGAACAACTAGTTTCAAGGACCCAAGTTTGGGGACATCCGTTCCGTTGACTTCTATCTTTCCTTTCTTTTAATTCTTGCCACACAAAGGAAGCATTACTGCTACATAGTCAGCAATTACTGGTTCTCAGACTGAGAGCAGAAATCAAATGTGATGTGACTCCTGATTTCTCCATAGCCCACTGAAGAGAAAGAAAAGATGGGAAAGAGCATACGCTTTTAGTTTAGGAACTCTGAAATAATCCAAAGTTCGCTTAATGTCGGTGTTCCAAGTGCTTGCAACTTTCCTAGAGGGGGGAGTTTCTTGCTTGAAATAGCCTGGTAACAAATTTGTTTCCCTTTTGTTTCTCCTAGGGGGCACTTCTTGCTTTCCACCTTGACTAGAGATCTTGTGTTTCTGTGTTTAACTCAGTGTTTTCTTGTGAGGCTCTTTTCCAACATTATTTTATGCAGCATTTACTGGTAATGGGGACATTTCAGATAGAAGCTCAAGCAATACTTACACCAACTTCCATATATAACTTCCAATACTTCCATATACACAGACCGTGTTCTCTTTGCTCCTGTTTGTTCTTAGAATGCAGATGAGTCTGTGCTGGGTGCTCCCCTTGGCCTTTCTGTGGCCACACAGCTGCTCGATGTCTGGTTGGGATTAGGGGCATAGACTGGGCCACAAAACAAATAAATGGGCCCTGCTGGCCAGTGAACACCCAACCTTGGCTTTGGCACATGCCCTAAACCAGGAACAGGCAAGCTTTTTCTGTGAAAGGCTAGTGGAACGTAAGCTTTGGAACATACACAGAATAATGTGGGGATTTGAAGGCCATCTGGTCTCTCTCAGGACTACTACTATAGTCACACATTGTAGTGCTGACATGGCAGTGAGAAAGCAGCATAAACCGTGCCTCAATGAAGAGTGGGGCTGTGTTCCAATAAAACTTGATTTACAAAAAAAAAAAACAAAAAACAGATGCTGTGGTCTGTGGGCCGTTGTTTGCTGACCCCTGCAAACAAACCTGTCTGATCAGTTTGAACCCAACTCATTCAGGTTCTCTTTAGCAATGAAACCAATCCCCATCCTGAAAACCACTTAATATATTCCTCGAATGAGCCTGCCAGCTAGCATTATAATGCCCAAATCAAACTAAAGTGTGATAGAAAAACAAGGCAAATTTTATTAAATTTGGGGGGAGGGAATCCAATTTCAGAGATCAAAGGGAGATACTACACTTGTGGGACCATTTTGCACAGTCACTTATGTGAACAATCAGCCTCTTAAGCAAACCACGTTAAGAGAATAATTGCTACCCCCCAGAAAACCACAACATCACATACCAGGGCTCTGTGAAGCACGCTACAGTCTTAAGGCCTATATACGCAATCTGTCCTCTTTAACTTTTGGAGGTTACATGGGGCAAAACATGTAGCAGAGAGCTCGGCACGTTGTGAACATTATTATCCTCTTTAACATATAAGGAATTGGAGCCTTGTTTCTCTTCCTGTGATGTACCTATGAACCACCTGGGGGACTTGTTAAAGTGCAGATACTGATACAGCAGGTCCGGGGTGGGGCCCGAGGCTCTTCATTTCTAACAGGCATCCAGGTGAGACTGATGCAGCTGGTCTAAGAACCTCACTTTGAAGAATAAGGACTTAGAGCAGTGTTTGGCAATGTGGGCTACACACTGGAAACTCCTAAGAAGCTTGTCAAACACCCAGGCCTTGTCCAGTCCCACACCACATGGATCAGCATCTGTGGGGATGGGGACCCCGACGTAAGTACTTTTTAAAGTTCTCCAGGTAACTGTAATGTAGAATTTCAGACTGAGAGTTGCTGAATTAGAGGCTCAGAGAAATTAAGTGACTTGCCCAAGGGCACTTCACTTTAAATGAGGTTAACATTTTTGCTTGCCTGATATCTGAAAATGGTCTTGAAACTCGTCACGAGGCTGGGCACAGGCAAAGGTAGTTTCCAGGATGACAGGAGAGATGAGGCGGGGAGGAGAGGAGGAAAGATGAGTTGAATTTATTCACACACAGTGATATCCGTACTGGTCAAGGGAGCGCGGGTAAAGCAGGCAGCACTGCACGTGGCTTTGTCCCCGTGTGAAAATCCCTATTATGACTCTTTCTTTCTTCATCAAAGCAACAGGGCAAAGAGCCTCTCGGAAGGGATGTTTAAGTCCAGAAATGTGCAGTGCCTTCAGCTCCTTTGATGAATCACACCATGATGAAAGCTTAGAGGCTGAGTAATCACATTTGGCTTCCTTTCTGCCTTTTGGGATGTTCAAAAAGTCATATTTATGGGACTAGGCAAAATTTCTGACCCGGGGATTTCTGTCCTGAATAAGACCAAGCTAAAGGAAGGAGAAGAAAAAAAAACACTTGGGGGAAATTAAGGGACAACCCCAGATTTGGGGGGTCTCCTAAATGCGTGCAACCCAACATTGAGAGTGTAAGGCCCTTTTCACCTGGAAAAACACACAAATTTCAATGACATTTACACAATTGTTTAACAATGGCTGTTCAAGACCAGATCCGTTTTCTTACTCTCCGCAGATCCGGTGGAGAATAAACCCCCCTGGGCTGAAGACCTTGGCCATGTAATTTGGGACATCCTATCTCAAAGGGGAAGTGCAAATAAATGTGCGGGAGGGACTGGACGTTTCCCAGACTAAGCAGATGACAGCTGCCGAGGGTACGTGAGGTGCAGATTCACCCCTGGGAGCCTCATCCTTCCAGGTGAAGTATGTGAGGGGCCCGGGGTCTGGTGGGTTCTGGGAACAATGTGAGCTCATGTGAAAATTCACAACATTGAACACGCAGGAAGAACTCAGAGTTTTGCCAAGTGTTTTTAGTGGCTTAAATTCAAGCATGACTTTCCCCCCACCTCTATTCCTTTGGGATATTCTTGAGGACATTTTATTTAGTTTCTTTACTCTGTCCCTCTCTGGCTCCTTTTGGACAACAAAGAAACATGAATCATGCCCGAAAAGACATTAGCCAGATGTTCTGAAGAAGAAATAAAACTCTGAGGGCTCCAGTTTCTGTGGGAAGCATCTTGCCAGCCTGAGTTCAACTGGGCTTTTGGCCCCACAGACTTCTTTCTTCAGGGGTTCCCAAGTGTGCTCCAGACCTGGTGATCGGTGTTCGGTGGGGTCACACACTCCCCACTCACAGAAGCTTGCGACTGTGTCCTAGGAAGGGACCGTGGAGCCACCGGAGCCCAGCCATCCTTCATTTTACAGATGAGTAGAAGTGAGCTGTGCAAGGTCACAGAGTGATGCTGGGGCAGCAGGGGGACCAGAGCCCTGACTCCCGGAGCGGCACTCCCCTCCCACACCAGGCCACCCCTCTTCTCAACTGAACATGGAGCAGAGCAAGGGGTTGCAGAGAGATCACTTTCGCTTCCCAGAATAAGAAGGTACCAACCAAATGAAGTTGGTAAGTGACAAAGAAGTTCAGAAATATTAACTATGAGGCTGTTTAATTTAATTTATACATAAGCTCTTTCTAGAAAGACTACCAGGAGGCTGGGCTGTGCAGCTGGTGGTGTGGGGTCTCTCTTTATATTTGCTTCTGATAAAGAGCAGTGATTCAAGACTGTTGTTGATGTCAGTGACATCCATGAGACCAACAGCAGGGACAGCCAGGAAGTCTTAGTTTGGATTTTTCTCTCTCTGCTGGGAGCTCATAGTAGGGTGAATCCTTCCACACGTGAGCCACGAAGTCTTTTGTACACATCTAATGGAGGAGTCATTCTTCCAGGAAGTGTACATTGGATGCTTTGCTAGTGGGGATGCTGAGGGAAAAGGCAGATCCTCGAGTCAAGAAGACAAGAGTCCATATAACATGTTGAGAGGGTACATCAGAATTACCCGAGAGCATATTGAATAGGCAGATTTCCTGTCCTCTGGCCCTGGGTGTGGCTCATTTGGTGTGGTTCTGGCTTGGCTCTCAGCATTTTTTTTTTTTTTTTTTTAATAAAGCTTCTGATCTAGGTGATCCTGGTCCCACGTGTTCAGAAATGCTGGTCTGGTGGGCAGAGAGGTCCTTTGAGACCGCAGCAACAGATCTTTCTCTAACTGCTGGCTTTGTGGTCTATCTCCAGGAAGGGCAAAGGGTAACCCTCTGCTGTGTCTCTCCCAACAAAGTCAGGGGGGAGAGATGAGGAAGTGTGTTGGGATGGAGGAGTTAATTTGAAAGTCTGCTGGAGAGCATGGTGGTGGCCCTCCTTCTTCTCACATTTAGGAAACCTCTCTGCTCGCCTCCTTTGTCCTAAAAAAGGAAGGCATTGAAGCTATCTCAGGGAAGGGAGAAATGTGTGAAATGACTTGCACTTAGATTCAATTTTATAAGAAGCAGTGATCACACACCACTTACTAGGTATCACACATCCTGTTAATAAAGTGAAAAAAAAAATACAAAAAACTTCTCACAAAAGAAAATGACCCAAGCACTTTTGAATCTGTATTTCCAGAGGATGTGGCCACCTAGTATTAATGTAACAGTGAGAATCTTGGAAAGGATCTGAGGTCACAGTGAAGTATCAGCGTAGCGAGCAGACATTCCTCCCAAGTGCTTGGCCTTTTTTGAATGTTTTGCTTTTGTTTTTGCTCTGACTGAAGCAAATTAACGGTGATATGAAAACACCTCCCCCCCCGCCCCCCGTGTTGTGCCTAGAATACCATGAGAAAAGCCACAGCTGTGGGAAACACTGGGCGGGGCGGGGGGGTGGGCAGTGGATGCAAAGGATGGAGCCGGAGAGCGAGACAGTGGTTTCTCTGGAAGGGGAGAAGAAAGAGGTCCACAAAACAGAAGACTAGAATATCCAGGTGAGATGCTCGTGATGAATCGTGTCCATGAGATTCCAAAAGGCCCCAGCCCCGTCCCCCAGCACTTCTTTGGACACGGAGGGAAAGGCTCCTCACAGCACAGGGAGTAAAAAGTCTTATAGCCATGTAAACAGCAAGCTCCGGCAGACGCAGTGGGTTCTAATTTTTAAAATTAGGCATGGCATCCTACATGTGGAGGAAGAAATGACAACTTCTCCTCTCTGTGCCTTGGTATATGTGCGTCCTGGAGATGTACTGAGAAACTTTGCTGCCTCATGTGGATGTTGGTAGATGCTAAATCACAAATACGATTTTGATGTGAGAGTCCCCGAGGAAGTTATCATTGATAAAACAACAGTGGGAGCTGGAGGTGGACCCTCCTTCCCCACACATTTCTAGGTGGCGTCACAGGAGGAGGGCGTGAGTTACTCTGATGTAATCGATTGTCATTCCTCCCAGGATGCTAGTGTTTGAAAGCTGGAAAGGATCTTAGATATTTTCTCCTTAGTTTTACCCATCTGCTTTGCTCTCCTCTCCCTGTCATTTTAACTGAAAGAGGAGAGCTGGAGGGACTCACCCAAGGTACTAGTGTTAGAAAATGGTAGCATTTCTGTGAGGAGTCCTCTTGCCAGCTGATCTGAAATCAGCTTGGATGGAAAGGATGATCAATGTAGTTGTACTGATTGTGACAAGTGTACCACTCTGATGGCCTCACATCTGCTAGAATGGTCATCATCAAGAAGAGGAGTGGAGTGTTGTCAGGGGTGTGGGGAAGAACGGACCCCACGGCAGGGTGGGTGGGAATGTAAATTGGTTCAGCCCCTGTGGAAAACGGTCTGCAGAACCTCAAAAAATTAAAAATATAACTACTATGTGATCAGCAATCCCACTTCTGGGTATTTACCCAAAGGAAATGCAAGGATGTCAAGAAGATATACTCAGCCCGATGTTTATTGCCGCACTATTCCCAACAGCCAAGATACGGAAACAAGCTAAGTGTCTGTCAACAGATGAGTGGATAAAGAAGATGTGGTATTGTACAAATACACGTGCACACACGTACACACACAGGTGCATGCGCACGACGGAATATTATTCAGCCACGAGAAAGAAGGAAATCCTGCCATTTACAGCAACATGGATGGACTTTGAGGGCATTAAGACAAGTCAGACAAAGACAAATACTGTATGATCTCACTTGTAAGTGGAATTTCAAAAAGTCAAACATGTAGAAACAGAGAGTAGAATGGTAGTTATCAGGGGTTGGAAGGCAGGGCAGTTGGGGAGAGGTTGTTCAAAGGGTACAAACCTACAGTAAAGAAACAAAACCAAGTGCACCACTCCAGTAGGTGGATAGTGCAGGAGTCTGTGTCTGTGTCAGGGCAGGGGGTATATGGGACCTCGCTCTACTTTCTTTTCAGATTTGCTATGAACCTAAAACTTGTCTGAAAAATAAATCTATATAAAGAGAAAAAAAGATCCACCTTTTTTTGTGACAGTGAATTCAACAGATTCAATTTACTTTATTTTTCTTTGTGATTGTAATTTGTGGCTTTTCTTTATTCTAGAATATATATATGGGCTTACTACAACCAGCATGACATTATTTTGGAAAGATGCATTACTGGATGTATCACTTGAATGAATGGAAGTTGAGAAACAAAGAAATATCTCAGCCCTAAGCCAATGGGATTTTCACACCAGCCCCATCATCTTTCTGGATTCCAGTGTCTTCATTGGCAAAGTGAGAGCATTGGACTAGATGGACTTTAACGTCCCTGCAACCAACCCGAGGGCTCCCTGAGTGCAGAGCAAATGTTTTGAATTGTTTTTCCTTGACGGTGATGGTGGATCCATACTTTGGCTCAGTGCTGTCTCCCTGGGTCCTTGTGAGACCCTCTGGAGGAAGGTGGTCCAATTTCATGGTGAGGAAAGAGGCCTTGGCCAGCACTTTTAAGGATCAGGCCTTGGGATTCATTTGCATCTTGCTCTACTTACCTGAACATGTGGTCTTGTTTTTAGAGTTGGCCTGAACCAGCCCAGAGTCAAACAGGACTTTGGTGTTTCTGGATAAATCACAGTTCTGTTTGCATCACAATGACTCAAAAGGGCTGAAATTGATGATCACAATTCAAGATAATGCAATGATTTGGAAGACAAAAGTAATAAGGATGATGCCCAAAAGTCAGTAATCTTGGAGGGACTTTGTACAATTCCCACAGGCATTTAAATAATGTGCTGAAAGTCTCTTATCGTTTTAAATCAGTAGAACCATAGCTTTTACTCTTAATCATCAATTAAACCAAATACAATTTACTTGCTCATACTACTATTGTTTAGGAAGATCTTAAATGAGGATCTTGAATTCCAAATCCTCATGGTCAGCAGCCTTTGAGAATATATCAGCAATGTAATAGAAAGCAAACTTAGGAGGATAGTTATCCAAACATTCTGTAAACACTTACAATAGTGATCATTCAGACCCACCCATCCCCCAATTTTTTCTTCACCTTCCTTTGAGTGAGCAATGCATTCCTCCAGGCTTTATCTGGAATTCTGTGAAGTTGTTCTGGGCACCCCAAATAGCCTTAAGTATCAGAAAACAAAATTTTTTCCTTCCTTCTTTCCTTCCTTTTTTTTTTTTCTTCCAAACAGAGGATCTTATGAAAGTACTGCAGGCAACAAAAAAGAAGCAAAATAGCAGTGAACCCTCAAAAATGCCTGTGTATCTCTTGCTTGACCTTTGATGGCAGCAGAGACATCACAGACACCAAGAGCATTGTAGGATCAGGCCCCTGGGAACCAGAAAGCCAGCACTAGAAGTCTCTTCAAGAGAAACATCAGATAGCTGGCTCCTGTTGTTTCAAGCTTTACAAACAAGGTACAGTAGGTGAACACCCTTCGTCTATTCTAAAGCACTCCACAAATGCAGACCGTTCTTCTTTGTTGGCCCAGGATAGGCTGTTAGGCAGACCCTGCTTCCATCTGGAGCTATGGTCTATTTCATAAGACAGGCAGGTGGGACAACTTGGTGGACACAAAACCCGGGTAGCAGTGAGAAGCCTGGGTTCTTGTTCTGGCTCCTATGTCACTGGACAAATCTTAAAAACTTTGTGCTTTTGGTTCTTCTTTTATTTTTAGAAGGGGAGAGGTCAAGACGGAGGAAGAAGAGCTGTATGATATCTTCTTCTCCTTGTCATTCTCCATCGTCAAATCTACTCTCCAGGCACTGATCATTTTACAGTTAAATTTTGCCAATGGCTTGTCTCTGTGTTCACCTTCAAGTGAGTTTTTTCAAAAAGGCTATTTCAGATGCTGTTCACCTTTGCATCAGATTCAGCTGCTTAATTTGGGCTTTTCACGTCCTCCCTGAGTACTTCCACCTTGTCTGGCTTGAGTGTTTTTAGCAAAAGCCTTTCCGTGTTGGTCCTTGGTGGTGGTGAGGCCGAGAGATGTGCGCAGTGCTCCGGAATATGTCATGCGAGACGCGGTGCATCCCCCTCACTCTGTACTCCATCATTCCTCTGGGTTATTCGCATCCACCATTTAGCTGCATGCTTCCCAAATACTTTTCTAGAACTTGACACTCTTACCAGCTTCCCCAACGTTCAGCCTGGGACTTTTTACTGGAATCTTGCCATAGCTTAGAGAGAAAGCTCCAGGGTTCACAGTCTTTGACAACCAGGTGGGAGCCAGCGGTAGCTCGCGATTCTCTGCTTGTCCCCAGAGACTAGTCCTAAAGGCTCCCAGAAAGTTTTTGTGGCCTCAGCTCTCCCTGAATGCCGAAGCCTCCAGCCGAACCAGCCACTTTCCATAAAGAACAAGAAGCCTACCTACAGCCTGTGTGTTAGAGTCAACCTCGCAATGAGTAACTGAGATCTTTGAAATTAGATGTTGTTGTTTATGATAACAACAGCTGTGCTTAATCTAGCAGACAGCAGAGGCACCTCTCTGTGGAAGGGTAAAGTTTAGGGCAAGACATGACGGGAGGGATGGGGAAGACTTGGAAATGGGTGGTCAGATTTCATTTACAAAGAGGTGTCTTTGAATTTTAAAAAGTAGCGATGAATCACAGACATTTTATATTAAAGTATCACGCTTCAACTATAATTTGATAAATGACTGTAACAATCTCACTTATGACTACTGGACACAAGAAGTGTATCACAATTAAAAAACAAGCACACACACACACACACACACACACACGAGCCTTCTCTGTTAGACCATAATCCAAGTTTTCCAAGTCCGCTTCAAAAAATATTCCTAAGGATTCATTTTACTTCTCACCTCCAAACTGTGCATTTTTTTTTTTTACTGAAAAATACATAAAGGGCTTTTTGTTTTATTTATTTTGTCAAGAAATCTTGACAAAAGAGAGGATGAAGCTTTCTTTGCTTGAGCCCCCATCACTAAAATCCTAATGAAATATTTCTTGTTCCTTGAAGACTGTTGTGTAAAGAAGATTTGATTTTCTTGAGTAACTGGAAACATCTTCGTGAGGACATGTCTTGCGCTAAAGATAGCCTCTGGGGTTTTGGATTTTATGTGAGGAGATCAATTAAGGCAGTTTGCTGCCTTTATGTTTTCTTCCCAGAGCTAGTCTAGCTGCTTCATGTTTACCCCTTTTCTCTAGCACTCAAGGAGCTGCAAAGAGCAGGCAAAGGAAATGCTAGGCTTTTTCAAGTGCAGAGATGAGTGTTCTTCACTGAAATGAATGCAGGCTGCTGTGGGGGAGTTTTCTTACGTCAAAATCCCTTAAAATAAAACTTAAAAAAGTTATTGTTTCATTGCCTCGCTTACACACAAATAATTTATGAATGTATATTGTAATTTTTCTTCCAGCTGAATCAGAGCTCTACGATTTTGTAAATAATTCCATGCACAAGCCAATGGCACACGCATTCCTGAGACTTCCATTGCAATCAATAAGTTAGCTGTTGCTGTCAGCCTATGCAATTTCTCTGATTAACCTGTGAAGAGTGTTCTCCTTCATGAATGCTGTTCAGAAATAAACAGATATTGTAAAAGGAGACAAGGGCAGGTTCCAGAACTCGAATTCTTGGTGATCTTAAATGATGATGTATGAAAGAAAGAGAGAGGGAGAACAATTTGATTTGCTCCAACTAGGTTGACCCAGAAAGGAGAAGAGCAGAAAAATTGCTTTGCCTAAGCAAACATGACATCAAGTAAGACAAGAGCAGCATTCAGAAAATGCAGTATGGAAGCTTTATTTAAAAAATATATAGTCTGGATCTGAAAGACACTTAAATGCCGGTAATAAAAATGTCTTTGCTCATTCTGTTTTTCTGCTGCTATTTTTCTACTCCTTGTTGGCAACAGCTTCTACCTCCTCCCTGAGATACTGTCCTAAGATTTGGAGTGGGACTCCTTGGCTCTGGTTGAATTATGATTGAATTCAAAGATCAGATAGGCAAAAAAGCCATCCAACACTAAAAATCAAGCTGACTTCCAAAGAGATGCTGGTTTTCTAGGGCAATATAGACAATCCCTTTGTAACAAAGACTTAGAATTCTCTGAGAATTCTAAAAAATTTAAACACAATCTTTACCAGTATCTAGTCTGCGTGGAATTATAGCTAGATTTGTCTGGTGTCCCCCAAAGTATTGTGAGCTCCTGATTATGCTCTAACCAGCTATCCTTGGTTCAAATTAGTGCACAATAAATATTTGTTGAATGAATGAAGGATTTTCCTCTTCTTTTTCATGTAAGGTTTGTCTTAGGGTTGGAGAGAGTAATGAGGTCGATTTTTATCAACTTAAAAATCTTGCCTTGGTCATACATATTTGTGGATGACAATATTGTTTGCTCACATGTTTTCACTCTGTGTGAGACACAGAGGGACACAGGTCCCTGCCTTCTTGACAGTAGGCTTGGTCATGTGACCCTCTTTGGCCAATGACCTGTGAACCGTGTGCCGGGCCCCTTCTAGGTGGAGACTCGAATAGTTGTCTTTTCCCCATTCTCACTTCCTCCACTACTGTAATAGGTGAAGCTCCAGATGATGGCTGCCCTGTGACCCTGGGTCCTGGAGTGAGAGTGATGATCATGTGCAGCTGACCCACAGAAAACCCACAAAACATATTGGCATGAACGAGCAGTAAACTTGTGTTCTTTATGAGCCATGTTGGGGGGTGTTTGTAGGTGCCGTGTTGCCTAGCTCAGCTTATTGGGATCGATAAAATATTGGCAAAGCTTCCGAAGATATTACACAAACCCAACTTCCAAAAAATTATTTGTTAACCAGCAATATCATGGTGCTGTTGCAGCTGCTGGTTGTTCATTTACTGTCAACCTGACTTTTTTTTTTTTTTAATAGCTTGGCCAGTCTTTTAGGTTAGAAAATATGCATGAAGTCACAGCCTTTGAAGATAATGATCATGAATGAGCTTAAGTAATAAAATTATTGTGTATTGCAGATATCTTTCTACCTTTAACATTTATGAAGCGAAGTCAATTTTCACTCAAACAGGTTTCTTTTCATCTGGTTTTCTCTACAATGTTTATGCCTGAGGTTTATTGCTAACAATAAAGAGTGTCCAAGTATGTTATGGGAGTAGCCAAATTCCCAGTGCTTTAAAATGTATTCCATAGGCCCCAGAGTCAGTTAAAAGCTGATTGATTATACAGCAAACACATCAAAACTGGTATTTATGAAATATCCCATTTCTTCAGCTCTATCTCTCATAAGCGTGAACATCACATTTGGGAGTTGTGTTGCGGATATTTCAGACAGCTATGAGAAAAAATTACTGCAGGTTTTCCATAACAAAGAGAAGGTTCTTTAAGCTGCTCAATAAGTTAATAAAAGATCTATGTCAACTGATGCTTCTCATGAACACATATTTTAAAAGGTGTGGTTTAGGTAGTTTAGTATGGCTTGTCTATTCAGGCTTTCATATTCAAGTCACCAAAACACTTATTACATAGTGGAATAAAGGACAAATACACTTTTTTCATCAGACTGGTTCAGAACTGACAAAGTTTCTGTTTAATTTGTTCAAGATGTGGGCAAAAAGTTCTGGCTTAAGAAAGTAGAATGAGGTATGGGATAGCCTATCCCAAAGATGCTACAGATGTTTTAGTGTTTTCCATTGGCATATTTGGTCAATGATAATTCATTTGTTAATATATCTTCCATGTATTCTTTAGTAGTGTAATCTATCTTAGATTACAAAACCAAACTCCTATTTCCTATACGCTCACATTGTATGGACTCTATACTAGATATTATTCCCTAGAGGAGACAGAGTGTATCTAACAGGTTTGATAAGCTGTGCTTTTTTGCAAATAGTAACTTTTGCCTTTTTGATGACGCTAGCACTAACAACATGCTCTGGTACAGATTGTACGCGGTAGCTAGTTTTACTAAGTGCTATGTAGCAGAGAAGAAGCCAGTACATACATTGTTGATTGACTGATGCATAAAGGATGCATTGATTTTGGGTTAGCTGCAGTCTAGGAATTCTGAAAGAAATTTTCATGTCTTCAGCGGAAAGTAAGCATATCGGCATACCATCAAGCAGATAGAAAATATGGCTGAAAGTATAACATTTCGTGTTTGTGACATAGTCAGAGGTCAACAAAGCTCTAGCTTAAATATTTCTGAAGACAAAGGACAGTTTAACAGAGTTGAAAATGGTTTGATTGGTCAAATTCCCCCAAAATGATTTTAAGGACCACTTATGCCTAAACGGTGCAAAAGTACCCCCCTCCTTTTAAAAGGGGTGGCATGACTTTATTTCATTGTTTATTTTATCAAGAATCCATGTGATTCTCTGAACATGTCGTAAAGCGCAGATGAGGAGTGGGCTTCAGCATCTCCCAGGGAGGAACGTGGCCAGTGGGGCGATTCCTCTTCTTTCTCCCCGAGGCACACAGCCCAGTGCAATTGAACACCGCCTCGCCTGAG
Source organism: Callorhinus ursinus (assembly GCF_003265705.2). Taxonomy (NCBI): domain Eukaryota; kingdom Metazoa; phylum Chordata; class Mammalia; order Carnivora; family Otariidae; genus Callorhinus; species Callorhinus ursinus. The sequence continues at coordinate 11,181,003 of NW_027397069.1, forward strand.
CTCAAAGAGAGGTCTGCGCTTTTCCAGTTTCACAATCCTTCCACATTCCTGAAAGAAGAGCTTCTCCAGGATGTAAAACCAGTCCACTGTCCACTGGGCACGAACTGAAAAAGCCACACGAGGAGCAGGCATTCCATCCGGGTTCCCAATAGGGCATACCATTGAATTCGCTGTGTGCATCCTCCAAGCCCATGGAACAAGCAGCATATCCTGCAGATAAGCCATCATTTTCTACGTGTGTCTTATGCTATCCCCCACCGGGGCCTCGTCAACCACAAGCTTCCTAAGCGGAAAGAAGCCTGTGTCTGGCGGCTCTCCCAGCTACTGGGCGCTGCTGCTGTTGCCCGAAGGGCAGGAACTGAGACCAAATGAGTTGGGTGGTCTGGTTAGAATGTTTTGTATTTTCTCCCTGCTTTGAAAGCTCACTGTATTTTGCTGCTGTTATTACCAAGGGTTCACTGAAGATGAAACTGGGGTGTCTCAGTGGGGTTTTGCTGTAAAGAGATAAAGCAGGTTCGGGCAAGACTGGGCAGTTCACAATTGGAAGTGGATTGAGCAGTAGCCATTTGTTTGCTGGGGTGAATGGGGCATAATTTATGCAGCGGCAGTAGAGGCTGAAAGCCAGTCTGGCCTTGACCCATTTATCTTTAGAAAACTAATTAAAGTGGAGAATCTGGTTTACTGTTGTTATTGAGGTTTTACTTTTTCCTGCTGCTCCGGCCAAGCAAAGACTGAGGGTGTGTGTGTGTGTGTGTGTGTGTGTGTGTGTGTGTGTGTGTGTCTGGGTGGAAGGTAGGAAATATCAGTTTCACCTAAAGACAGTGGCTGAAGCTCTAGATAATAAAGCAGTTTCTTAAATTCAGCCTGACATCCTTTTGAAATGCAAAATAGTGGACTTAGCCGGATGCAGAATCCTTTGAGGTGACAATGAAATGCCATGGCAATTTAAAATGAACAACAGACAGTTTCCCTGAATCCTTACAACCAAGACATCCTAAATCACACCAAAATGGCCCCAAAGAGGCGGAGAAGAACGTTTTTATGACCAACATTTTACTCTGAAACTGGTATTAACCATCAGGCAGGAACGACACCAGAAAGTGAGCTGCTTTGTCCATTTTGTTTCAGAAAAATAAAATAAAGTGCATAACTTGATATTTTGCAAGTTCTTCAATCTATACGTAATAATGTCAATAATTCTTATTTAGCACCGTTGGCGAACCAGTGAATTTCAAAAGTAGCACGTTCTGCGTGAAGCACTGGGTGTTATGCACAAACAATGAATCATGGAACACTACATCAAAAACTAATGATGTAATGTATGGTGATTAACATAACAATAAAAATTTAAAGAAAAAAAAGTAGCACTGTGTTTTTGGCCCAATTAAGGAAGATTATAGGAGGCCAGCAGGGAAGTCTAGCAGACAGCATGGGAGTGGAGGATGATATTATAATTTACATTCCTTCCAATATATTCAAGGAAGTCGTTCCTCTCGGGGGAAAGCTACAGGGCCCCTGATAACCATAAGATAAGGAGATTGGACTGGCTCCAAGGCTGGAAAACCTGGAGATATCGGGATAATGTTGTTGAGAAACGCGGGCACACACTGTCTGAGCTGGAGCTACTCTAATTTTATCAAATGAACCAAACTAATAGAACCCTGACTTGTCCTACCCATGACGTTTGCTCCCCCCATTTCCCATTTAGCATCAGGAGACCCTAAGCCATCTGTCTTCCCTGTTCCTTCTTCAAGGTCTCCTCTTTCAGAGTAGTCCTCTTCCAGATTTACCTCTTAACTTTTTTTTTCATTCAAACTGCCCTGGGCTCAGAGAACTGTGATGATGAATGGGAATACGACTCAGGGGACAATTTCCTTTTAAAGAAATGAATTTGAACAGAGGTTTTCACTGCCTGAATTTAAGACCAGGCAGACATGCACTATGATGTCACAGGTGTGCTGCATGAATAAATATATGCCCTTCAGGGGAGAGTCATCGTCTCTCCTGGGTCCACAATGCTATGCAGGGTTCAGAACTTTATTTTATTTTATTTTATTTTATTTTGGTTCAGAACTTTATTAAAAGTTATTATCAGCATGGGATGTTAGTATGAAAACCAGATTAGAAAACTTAACTATCTGATTATTATGGTTAATATATAAAGTCAGGTTAAGATAACCTGGGTATGCCATCCTCAGCCCCAACACAAACCACTTTGTAGTAAAAAATATCCAGGGTGCCCTCCCTGAATGCTCTACGAGACACCAGTAAATTCAAGAAGGAATAAAAAAAAAGAGTAAACAACCTATACCACAGACTATTTCTTAACCCCCTAAATTCTCTGTCCTCACTAATGGAAAAATTAGCTCCTTATGCATGAGAGCTGATGTTGTTTGGTTGTTACTATTAGCGAGGTAATTATTCGCTCAGCACAAGAAGGAAAAAGCCAATATATTCTATCAGGGAAGAGCTAATTTTTCAGGCAGACTACACATAGTCTGAACATTGGGATAGAATTTAAATCAGCCACCAAATGAGTTAGTCTAACACAAAGCCTAGATTGAAAACCTTGCCATTGGGAAAGAATACCAAAATGGCTGTTAACCATAAATACCAAACAGAGAGGAAGCCGCTAACCCTGTCGGTCATGTGCAGTGTTCAACACGCTCTAGACAGTCTGGAAAGGGAAAGTAGAGGTAGAATTTCTCGAGAACTCTCTGAAATGACTATATGAAGACAAATGAGGATGAGAGTAAGAAAAAAGAAGACCAAAGCTTACACTATGTTGCATTGTCCTCCACACAATCCTCTGGGAAGCAAGAGGAAAACAAATTTAAAGAAAAAAGAAAGAGAGATTATTCTATACATAATAGCACAACACAGGTATAACGTTTTGCTTTGCAGGCTGGCATTCCACCCACCCCCACCCCAAACTCCCTCAGAATGACCAGTAGAATATTCAAGAAGCCAGTACAATGTTGAATACTTACTGGAGGTTCATTGGTCTAAATCATCACCAACTTGATGAATTAACTTCCATGTGTTTTTTTTTTTCTTTGAAATCTACTTTTATAAAACACATTCCTCTAAGATACACGATTTAAAGTATATTTTGCTCTGATGAGTCCACTGGGGTAAATAACAGACACTCCCTGCCCAGTGTGTCCGGGATCTATAGCCCATGTTGTGCTCAATTTTCTGAGCTGTACAACTAATTGTTTTTCACAGATGATAATCTGAAATATCTCTGTATTCTCAGATCTTCAAAATTGAGCCCTTTTAGGTTGATGTATTTTTTTATAGTCTGTACTTCCAGTGACATTCCAGTGGAAGTTTCTTTAAAAAAAAAAAAAAAAGAACTCATAGTTTCATGTCAAATTATGTAAAAGAATTCATGAAGTATAAGTTTAAGAAAAAAGGGAGGAAAAATCAATCATTTGCAAATAATCACTTCTGGCCTATTTAACTGAAAATCAGTAACAGTAAGCAGGGACAGAGGGCTGCTGGGGTGGGTGTTGGTAACAGGAAAGACATGTGATCGTGGGGCCCATCTGTTAACCAAAATACTGGAGGGCATTTGTATCTTCAGCAAACCCTGGCTGCGGGCAGGAAGGACTGTGATAGTCTTTGATGAGTCAGCTTTTCATCAGCAGCTGAATTTATACAAATGTATTCATTCATTATTGGATAATAAAAATAACTTCAGGGTAGTATGTCTGAAAGCCACTGACTCCCTAAGCTGATTTTTATGCCCATATAGCTTTAGAGGAACAAAGAGAAAAGCTTCCTAGTGATATAAAAGAATTTACAGGTTCCTTAAACATCTAATAGAGATTAAGTGGTCGAATTGATGTATTTTTAAGAAAGTTTTATTTTTAATTATTTTATGTAAGTTCTAGCAGCAGTTGGCTCAGGTTGGGGTTAGGAGCTTTACTTCTAAAACTAACCCTATAATTACCAGTTCACATAAAAAATAGCTTTACAATAACTGATATAAGAACACTGACCAAAAGATTCCAAAGTTAATTAACACAGGTATTCATTTTAAGTGGTAGTAAGAATCAACTCCTCCAAGAGCTTTACAGTTATTTTCGCTTTGGCAAAAGCAGTGGGGTGACTGGGATATTCTTTTGATGCTGTCCTTGAAGCTTTTTCTCTGCCGAAAGACTTCGAGAAATTAAGGGAAATCTTTTCCAATTATCCTCTTTCTCTGGGACACATGCTTCTTATAAATATTCAGGAAACATCTTTTCAGGAGAAAACAGGAGTAGGTAACATGAGACTTGTTTATAAACAGTCAAAATAGGCTGTAATATATGGCAGACCCATCAAGAGAGTTCACCAATGCATGTATCTTGAAGATGATTTGGTCTGACTGTTTCTGACTGTTGACATATAAGCTGTCATATAAACAGTCGGTCTAAGGTAACTGCTTTACCTTTCCACTATTCAGAAATACATTGAACCCTCACAAGGAAAAAAAGCCTTGGTCGGGGAGCCAAGGGCTGCCAATGAAGATGCTGATGTTAGCTTTGAGCCTAGTTTGTGTTTCTCAAGAATAACCTTGAATAATTCCTTTTGATGTGGAAACAGCCCCTTGCCCTTAGGGACTGGGGAAGTGACTCCAGGTCAGTTTATGGCTGGCTGTGAATTACAAATCACTAATTCTTACAATTTGGGAATTTAATTCAATAAAACATTGATAAATCTGCCATTCTCTCTTACAGACCCTGAAGTCACACCAGGAGGAAGTTAAGTACTATGTGCTGTCAGAGAACATTTTCGAATAAAACTGACTTACTGATTTAAATTCCTATGCACTGAATCTGGCCCTTATGCACCCAGTCTAGTCTTTGGTTTTTACCCATGATCAAATAATTAACCATGACTGATCCTTTTCAGAAAAAATATTGATTAAAATATATTTTGGGGGGGTGCATAAAAATAGAAAAGCCTAAATCAGTTTGCTATTTGCCAATACTCTTCAAGACCTTTATATTGGGGGCATTTCGAAGATCATCAATGAATTTCCTTTCTAAAAGAAGGTTCAAATTCTAATTTCCTTATCTATCAGATATTATACATCATGTGGCAATCTCAAAGCGTTGATGCTTTATTTAGGTTGTGCTAAATCGCATACATACTGCTGTCTTGAGAAAAATATTTTTCTTCCTCTACTTCCCCTGTTTGAGTGTGTGTGTGTTTATTTCTCCTGGGAGGAGAGAAAACTGTGCTTGTTTCAAAGGGAAAAAACATTAATTAGTAATTACTAATTAAGTGCATAATGCACTAAGTGCATAATGCACCCAATTGTTTTTAAATTTTACTTTATTGTGGTAAGAACACTTAACATGAGAGCTGCCGTCCTAACAGATTTTTAAGTGCACCAAACAGGATTTATCTATAGGCACAATGTTGTACAGCAGATCGCTAGGACTTACTCATCCTGCACCATGCCCCAGTTCTTAAATTAGAATTTGTGAAAATTCCAAAAAACCTGAATTATTCCAATAACTAAGTTAGAGCCAACTAAAATGGAAAAAAAAATAAAAAAGAGAGAAAGAGAGTGAGAGAGAGAGTGAGAGAACTCAAACCCATACTCACCATTTGTGCTTTGGTGAAAAGGATCTTAACAGACAGAGGAGTTTGTAAAGTAAAACCTCAAACAATGGACTCTCACGATAACCATCATTTCTTTAAAACAATTAGCTAGTGGTTCAGGGGAATCTAATGGGTTGTTTAAAGGAAGAAAGGTGACTATTTTTAAACTTTTCCTGAAACTGGGAACAGAGAATAGACACGACCAAGGTAACGTAGAAGGTTGAAGCAATATCTGGATGATTCTTTTTTTGAAAACTACACTGAAGAGGGGTTTTATTTGCTAATAAACAGTAATAAACTTATAATTTAGTGGCTAATGACTCCACTTACCCCTTCACTCTGGCTCTTTGTGGATAGGCCTTTATGTTGTAAGTACATTTGATTTTTATAGACAGAGATGCTGAGATGTACTTAACGTGAAGGCCAAACTTAACCAATTTAATCTTGTGAGTCCTATGCTGCGGAAGGATATTAACTAAAATGATAAAGTAATTTATAACAGTGACTAGTAAAAGTATTTTCATAACCAGAAACCCTTGAGATCTGAGTTTATATGACATAATCAGATGTGGTTCAAGTATTTTATGACCTTAAGGTTTTTATCTGTTAATTTTACATCAAGATCATTGGCAAGGCAACATTAACAGCACTAACAATTACAGGTATATAAATTGTTTATAGTGCTATAAATTGCACTGAAAATAATCGGGCAGTATTTCTTTGAAATTATGAGCTTTTCATTTTTTATAGCAAAATTCGATTTTTAAAACACATTAAAAAATGGTGTTTACTATGTTTATTCTCCAAGTGGATTGCTTTGCTGGTAGATATCAGTCGGTCCCCTGACACACATTTAAGTGGATCAAAGAGTGACTATTTTTAAGGCTTCCAACTTTTAAAAGACACACAAAAAAGAAAAAAAAATGGTAGTAACATTGACTTGGGATCTCCTGGCAAGGTCTTTCAAACAGAAAACTTTATACACAAGAGGGCATAATAAAATTACACTGTATCATAACTGAATAAATAACAGAAGCAGGTGAGTAAGAAATGCGCTATTGTAATTATATCTCTGGAAGATATAGTAACTTAGTCTTCAGATTAATATTTCAGAAGAAATATGAAGTTGAAAATTTGGCCACCGCATGAGTGGATTAATAGGATAAGATGCCTTAAATAATCTAATTCATGACCTAAAAGGAAGATCTCATTATTTTTCAACATTCTAATTAAGACCAGGAGCAGACATAAGAATGAGATGACTTTTACAACCAACTTTTTCGGAGTCCCATCACATCCCCTGAAGAATAACCTTGGTAACAGAAAGTGCCCCCAGTGGCCATCAGTCTGAGAGAACTCACCAGCCGGTCCAAGCTCGTGCCTGCAGCAGTTGTGGGTCTCTCCTCAGGATTGTAAGGCCTGAACCGCGTATTAAAATTTTCAGGAGCTGAGCGAGCAGATCGGAGGGCTGGAGCAGGTTTGGGTTGGCCACACCCCTGAAAGACCTGGAAGAACCATTGAAAGTTCAAGAAAGTTACACAGTGAGTTTCTTCCTAAGATCCTGGTGCAGAAGCATGCCAGGCAATGGCTTTCCCATTTTTCCTGGGACTCCTACCTCCAATAAACTCTAATCTCTAAATTTAAATGACAACCGCTAATATAACAGGAGGACTGACTAGACAGATGTGGGGTGCATGCCTGACTGCATGCCCTGATTCTTATTTTCAAACATATATATTCAGGCCTCATTATTTGCAGATTCTGTATTTGCGAATTTGCCTACTCGCTAAAATTACTTTGCAAGCCCCAAATCATTAGTCACGCACTTCTGTGGACATGGGTTGAGTGGCCCTACATGCATGTTCCCCGCTGAAGCTGAACAAAGTGATACTCTGCCTTCTTGTTTCAGCTCACATGCTGAAATCAAGTGTCCTTTCTGTGGCATCTTTAGTACCCTGTTTTTCACATTCTTGTCCTTTTACTGTTTTAAGTAAAAGTAAACACTTTCCCTGTTTAAGATGGCCCCCAAATTCAGGGCTAAAGTGCTATCTGGTGTTCCCGAGCCCAAGGGGCTGTGTATGATGTGCCTTAGGGAGAAAATATGTGTGTTAGATAAACCTTGTTCAGGCAGAAGTTCTGGCGCACTTGGCCCTGAGTTCAATGTTAATGAATCAACAGTATATACTAAATAAAGTGTCTTTAAGAAGAAATATACATAGGTTGCCTATTGGTTGGTTGACCAAAAGGTGGCTAAAAGCTTGCAGGAACCTAGCCCTGTCTTTCCTGCAGTTCAGTATTTGCTAATTCAGTATTTGCAGCCACTTTATGAAACATAACTACCATAAATAATGAACATCAACTGTATTAAAAATAGGAGTTGTAATAGCTACGTCACAGGATGATGTCAGGACAAATGAACATGACCGAGACATTTTCATGTACTTGAATTTGGCATTCAGTAATTACCCGTGTGGGATTCCTGTTACTGTGACAAATGTTATTTTGTGTCTAGCATCTAAGGCCAAAGAACCTGAGTGGCTCTGCCCTGTGGTGTGAATAAGGAAAACCTGCACTGGAAGAGTTCTTTGAAAACACTCTTTGGAACAAAGGTGTGGAAACGGGACAAGCCAACGTGGTGAAAACTCCCATAAGGACAGTTCCGTCTAATTTTGTTGTTGATAGCTGTTGGTGTCACAGTTAGGTTTGCCATGGGAAACCACAGATTTCGGTGTAATGATCTTAGGGATCGAGCAGCCAGCTCTTTTCCAGTGATTTCAACTCAGGGTGCGGTGGGGACACTTCCTCGGCTGTTTTTAGAAGCTTCCTACTCTCCGCTGGTTATCAAGAGATAATACCTTTACTAGAATGACAGAAACTCTAGGGACATTTTCAGGAAGTTTTGATGAAGTTGAACTTGACGTTCCTTCCATTTTTCCACAGGTGATTCTACTTCTTAGCTACTTACTTTGGTTAACTTTCTGGGACTATATGTGTCAGCTAATTCTTAACCTGTGTGTGTGTGTTTAGAATGCATGCATGCCTTTGGGTTTTGTTATTTGAATCTGCTTTACTCTAAAACAAGCATTTTTCATCAGGCACGTTATGGGATTCCACCGAAATACACAGAGAGCTCTCAGAGTGCCATTCCCAATGACAAATTCCATCTCGAGACACAATTCATTCGGTGTTACCACTCCAGGTAATTTCTCTTTGGTCGTATCCAAAAGTTCTCCTTCAACTCAGCATTTTGCAGAGCAGGAGCATTTCGTCTTGGCGTTCTTCGAGATTGGTCTTAACACACTATTGATTATTCTTCTCTCACACAATTTCTGAAGTTGATGGTGTAAACCAGCGTGATAAAGATAGCGGGCCCTTCCCTCCCTAGTGCCTAAATCACTTCCCAGTGGCAAGGTCATTGCTGACGGAGGGCATTAACATTTCCAAAGCTCCAGGGTTTTGTTGAGTGTGCTATTTTGGATTGCTCCGAATATGACAGCTGACTTTTAGAAAGTGTAAAGCCTAAGGCAAAACAATGCTAATGGCCTTGCTAGGGATTTCTTGAAGCGGGGCACTGAAAGAGTTAACAGACCTTCTTAATTTGCCCTTTGGGAAAAATCTGGCTCACTGGTTTAAATTAAATCAAAGGAATAAGAAATGCCCTGAAAGAATATTAGGACCCCAGGGGAGATACCTCATCATAACAGAAAACCTTACCACTTGTTTGATTTCTTTTTCGGATTTATTTTCTTTTGAGAGTGTTAATTATACCCAATGGTGAGTTAAGTCAATATAGCCTAGTAGCCTTTTGTTATTTATATCAGGTTTGGATTTTTAAGGCGGCTTCAGTGCAGAAATTGCTGAGAGTAAGATTCAAATGGAAGAAAACACTGCCTTGTAATTATGATGGAAACAACAGCTCACCTCATAATCAGCTGGAGACCTACGGAAAAATCTGTCACAATATGTCAGGATACGAATCTTGAAGGTCCTTCAATAGGTTCTATTTTACCCTTAGACAAAAAGGCATGGTCATAAAGAGGTCCTTCAGTGTGGAAGTGACATGCCTAGGGATTAAGAGTGGGTTTTTGGAACTTTATAAAACCTGCAGGGAAGAGTTGGGAAGGAGACTGGCACACCCACGCCCTGTCATTGCTTGCTTAGGAACGATGAGAAGCCCTTGTCTGATTCTCATTGCAGAGACTGTACCTGAAGCAACATGTATCCGTCATATTACTTAGATGAGTTACAAAGTGAAAATCAATGCATTCAGTTATTATACATGCAATCTGTTGGTTAGACAACATGTTTTTTATTTATTTATTTATTTATTTATTTATTTATTTATTTATTTGAGAGAGAGAGAATGGGAGATAAAGAGCATGAGAGTGAAGAGGGTCAGAGGGAGAAGCAGACTCCCCGCTGAGCAGGGAGCCCGATGTGGGACTCGATCCCGGGACTCCAGGATCATGACCTGAGCCGAAGGCAGTCGCTTAACCAACTGAGCCACCCAGGCGCCCATAGACAACATGTTTTTAAAACCTGGGGTTCATGGGATGGGTGACGAATGGAATTCTTGTGCGGGACATTCAGATTGTCTCAGACTATTTTCTGAGCTTTCTGGAGCAGCAGTATATTTAAGACAAAGTTTTGTGGCTCATGAGGCTCAGGGCTATGTTACTCTAAAGGACCAATAAGCCTTTTTCCTGGTGATCTAGAGCACCCCAATATATTGTATTTTGAATAAGGGAAGAAACAGATGAGGAATAATGTGGGTCAGTTAAGTGAGAGGTTAAATGAGGTTAGCTTACATGAGAATCAGTAGATCAAGATTCTATTCCAAGGAGTGGTCAGGGCTAGAGAGGCAGATCTGGGCCACTTTATTTAAAGCCCAGGGCAAATGTATGGCTGGGTGACGGGTGGGGCTGAGGACAGCCCAGTGCCATACCAACATTCAGGGTCCTCCCTGAACTTTAGTCTCCTCCTCTGTCAAATGGGAATGATAATATTGTTCCCCACACTATGATGATAAAATGCAGTACATAAGGCAGGAAAACAGAAGCCAGCATCTGGAAAAGTAAGTGCTTGACAATAACTAGCGTTATTCTATAACCATTTTCTTTCTAGAAGTTTTGTTTTCTGAGTAAGGAGATTTGAGGGGAAAAAATGTTTGGGCTGATGTTGCTTCAATGTTTTCCATAAAATATTATTTCCAAGAGTTGTTAACAGTTGTTACATATGCAATAAATTCCATGGTCAAAGTGAAATTAGGTATCTTGGCAGGACTTGGTCATATGAATGTGTGTTCTGACTCATCAAAAGGGAGGAGGTCCTTTGCAGTAATTCCCCATTTGGCCACAGGCTCCGCAGAGGGTGCAGGAGGTTCTCACAGGATGAGTCTTCTAGGGAACATACCTTGGGATGTTCTGTGCAGTTTGCTTTACCCCACCGAGAGAAGCGATTCAGATGTAACACCTTCAGATGCATTGACTCAGAGGTGTTTGTGGAATCCATTCTACCCTCGACTGTCTTTTTTTTTTTTTTAAGATAAAACAATTTTTTAAAGTTGAGTTATATTTGACATACATTATTATATTAGTTTCAGGTGTACAACATAGTGATTCGATATTCTTACACACTACAAAATGATCACCTCAATACGTCTAGTTACCATCTGTCACCATAGAAGGTTCTTACAGTATTATTGACTATATTCCCTATGCTGTAGTTTATATCCCTGTGACTTATTTATTATTATTTTTTTTATAACTGGGCATCTGTCCATCTTAATCCCTTTCACATGTTACACCCCCTTCCCTTCTGGCCACTATGTTTGTTCTATGTTATCTATTAGTCTGTCTCTGTTTTGTTTTATTTATTTGTTTTGTTTTCTAGATTACACATAAGAGTGAAATCATATGGTATTTGTTTTTCTCTGTCTGATGTATTTCACTTAGCATAATCCCTTCTAGGTCCATTCATGCTGTGGTAAATGCAAGATCTCATTCTTTTCAATGGCTGAGTAATATCATTATATATATATATATATATATATATATATATATAATCACATTTTCTTTATCCATTCATCTATCAATGAACAGTTAGGTTGCTTCCATATCTTAGCTATTGTGCTACGATGAACATAAGGGTACTTATATGTTTTCAAATCAGTGTTTTTGTTTTCTTTGGATAAATACCCAGAAGTGAAATTCCTAGATTGCATGATAGTTCTATTTTTAATTTTTTAAGAGACCTCTGCACTGTCTGTAGTGGCCGCACCAATTTATATACCCACCAACAGTGCATGTACCCTCCACTACCTTTAATTCAAGAGAAGAAATACTATTTTTAAGACACTAAAAGTCTTTTCTTTACAGCAGAACAGAAGTTTCTAGAGAACACAGTTGCAGGAAATAGAATCAGTATTATCTTCTGCCTATCTTCCTCCAAGTGATGTTGTAAGAGATAATTAGATACAGTGGTCCCCCCTTATCCACGGGGCATATGTTCCAAGACCCCCAGTGGATGCCTGAAACCATAAATAGTACCAAACCCTATATATATGATTATTTTCTTATACATACATACTTACGATAAAGTTTAATTTATAAATTAGGCACAGTAGGAGATAAACAACAATAGCAGACAATAAAATTGAACAATTATAACAATATACCATAATACAAGTTATGCGAATGTGGACTCCTTCTCTCTCAAAATATCTTATTGTTACTGTTCTCACTCTTTTTTTTTAAATTTTATTTATTTATTTGACAGAGAGAGAGAGAGGCAGCGAGAGAGGGAACACAAACAGGGGGAGTGGGAGAGGGAGAAGCAGGCTTCCCGCTGAGCAGGGAGCCTGATGCAGGGCTCGATCCCAGGACCCCGGGATCATGCCATGAGCCTAAGGCAGACGTTTAATGACTGAGACATCCAGTCGCCCTGTGCTCACTCTTTTCCTTGTGATGAGGTGAGATGGTAAATACCTACATGAGATAAAGTGAGGTGAGTGGCGTAAGCATTGTGACAGGGCATTAGACTACCAGTGACCTTCTGACGAAGGAGGGTAAGTCAGAAGGAAGATCATCTGCTTTCGGGTCACGATTGGCCACAGGTAACTGAAACCATGGATAAGGGGGGACCACTCACTGTAATCTGGCAAATTATTTGGCAGTCCCCATGTAGGCAGATGCTGCAAATACACAACGGAGTTATCCTTCCTGCTTAGGGGGCTTGCAAAACCTGTGGATTTGGGGAAGATACCTGGCTCATGAATTCTCTCTCTTAAGAGGATTACTAAAATGTCTCAGAAGTGTGCTGGCATTCTGAGATTAGAGAAGCTGACATTAAAGATACAAAGTTCTGAAAGGAGAGACATTTTATTGTTTCGGAGAGGCGAGAAAGAGAGGAAGGTGGTGATAACAGGTTTGAGTGCTGTGTCTTAGGTTTTTAAATATAAGACCTTTTCCTTTAAGAACATCTCAGCATCTTAACATCTTTCCCTTAAAATAAAACAATGTGGTGTGCACTTTTTCAGAAGCCCCCAAAGCTTTGTACCTACATCTCTTTGTCTTCTGCAGGTTGATTATACATTCACTAAAGTCATTACTGGCAAGCTCATAAGCATGGCTGCAGATCAATCCCGTCTCGGCTCCCGTGTTTTTAAAAAAATTCTCTCCTTTCACTTTCTACTCAGTGGGCTCCTATTGTGGTGGGATGTTGCTATTCCCATATATCATTTTGAAATTTGCAAACAGAACTCTAATCTTTTATATTAACATGGGTGGCAGTGAATGCTACCTAGATTTAATTGGATTTGATATTTTGAGAGTAAGTAATGTTTTATTTACTGATTAGATTCTAATTTATATTACAGTGTTAATGAATGAACTATTTGTCAGATGACCACTGGGGGAATTCAAATCTATCCTGTTCATTCCAAAGGAAACAGAAGTTATCATATCTGCATCAGCTCTCTCTATTTTGGCCATTGTTTGGATGAGAGACAGCTGTGGCATAAGAGAAAGGTCACGAAGAAGAGTCTAAAAGCCTGGAGTACTACCTTCAGACTTTCTCCTTAAACCTGTGTGACCTTTGAGTAACATGTTCTCACAAATCCTCAGGGATGCTGGGAAGATAAAATGATATGATGCTTTGAAAATTCAGACACTGAAAAAAAAAAGGTATAGAAATGTATTATTTTAACTGACGTAATCTGTAATTAAATAGCGCAATAATGAAGAACAAATCAGATCTATGGATTATGCAGAGTGATGCATGAATAATTTTTTATGAAGAACTGGATCTTTTACATTTTGTTCATGGCTATTGCTGAATCCCATAATCTGTAAAAGTTCCTAGCACATAGTATGTACTTAAAAAAAAAAAACTGGGAGTGAAAGATTATGGATAAATGAAAATTTTAGTTATAATTTCACCCTTTTGCAAACATTCATGGAAGGCAATTAGCAGAGAGATTTGTGTAAGCCAAGATCAGAAAGAAAAGAGAACTTAACACTTATTCAGTGTCCACAATGGGCCAGACACTGAACTGTGTGTTTTATATACTCCATTGCAAAGAATCAATTATCTCTTCAAAATCAATTTAACATTTCTTCCTTAGACTTCAGAAAAAAACAATGAATCATCCATCTACGTAAAAAACTCATTTGATATTTCCCTTACTCTGCTTACTGTGCCAACTTAGAGCAAAACCAAATCAACAACTTTGTTTAAACTGATAAATAGAACCAAAAAGATCCTGTTTCTTGATCATTTGCTAACAGCTACCCACTGTGCTTGAAAAGCCAGTTAGAGACCCAAGGACCCTGTGTATAAAATAGTCAACCTTGGCTCTCTGATGGCTGGGGGGCGAGATCAGAGTCATGGGTTCTGGAGATCACATCTCAAGCAATGGCCTTTTGCTTGTAGCAAAGGGGAAGACAACTCGGGATGTTTGCAAAGCCTCTCTTCCTGATTTCCCCACCCTGTGAAAATGGTGAGCAGCACCACGTGCCCATGGCTGTGGTTGTACCATACATGTCCCTGTCCCTGCTTGTCTAGGTTGAGCACAGAGCTGGGGACCTTTTCCTAGAGAGGAAATGAAATATGTAGACCGAAATGGGTGTGCGGCAGATGTTCACATAACACTAGGAAATAGATGGAATAAGTTAAAATATTTCTTTAAACCCCATTTCATTAAAAGTAATAGCAAGAAAAGCCACATCATCACCATGATATAAGATTCAACTGGCACCCTAGAGCTTCATTTCACACATTTTTTTTTTTTCTGGTTCCTAACAGCATTCTGCTAATATCCCATGTAGAATTTTCCTGAATATCAACTTAGAACATTTTAACAATGACTTCTTTCTTTAGATATAAAATTATTATACTCATTACGGTAACATTTTAAATATTGAGTCTTTTTATTTTTATTTGGTTTTATTAGTTTGCTAATTTTCTTTATGGATTGATTTTTTAAAAAAAATTTTTATTGTTATGTTAATCACCATACATTACATCATTAGTTTTTGATGTAGTGTTCCATGATTCATTGTGCATAACACCCAGTGCTCCACGCAGAATGTGCCCTTTTAATACCCATCACCAGTAACCCATCCCCCCACCCCCTCCCCTCTAGAACCCTCAGTTTGTTTTTCAGAGTCCATCGTCTCTCATGGTTCGTCTCCCCCTCCGACTTACTCCCCTTCATTCTTCCCCTCCTGCTATCTTCTTCTTCTTTTTCTTTTCTTAACATATATTGCATTATTTGTTTCAGAAGTACAGATCTGTGATTCAACAGTCTTGCACAATTCACAGCGCTCACCATAGCACATACCCTCACCAATGTCTATCACCCACCCCATCCCTCCCAAACCCCACCACTCCAGCAACCCTCAGTTTGTTTCCTGAGGTTAAAAATTCCTCATATCAGCGAGGTCATATGATACATGTCTTTCTCTGATTGACTTATTTCACTCAGCAAAACACCCTCCAGTTGCATCCATGTCGTTGCAAATGGCAAGATCTCATTCCTTTTTATGGCTGCATAATATTCCATTGTGTATATATACCACTTCTTCTTTATCCATTCATCTGTCGATGGACATCTTGGCTCTTTCCACAGTTTGGCTATTGTGGACATTGCTGCAATAAACATCGGGGTGCACGTACCCCTTCGGATCCCTACATTTGTATCTTTGGGGTAAATACCCAGTAGTGCAGTTGGTGGATCGTATGGTAGCTCTATTTTCAACTGTTTGAGGAACCTCCATACTGTTTTCCAGAGTGGCTGCACCAGCTTGCATTCCCACCAACAGTGTAGGAGGGTTCCCCTTTCTCCACATCCCCGCCAACATCTGTCGTTTCCTGACTTGTTAATTCTAGCCATTCTGACTGGTGTGAGGTGGTATCTCATTGAGGTTTTGATTTGGATTTCCCTGATACCGAGCGATGTTGAGCACTTTTTTATGTGTCTGTTGGCCATTTGGATGTCTTCTTTGGAAAAATGTCTGTTCATGTCTTCTGCCCATTTCTTGATTGGATTATTTGTTCTTTGGGTGTTGAGTTTGATAAGTTCTTTATAGATTTTGGATACTAGCCCTTTATCTGATATGTCATTTGCAAATATTTTCTCCCATTCTGTCGGTTGTCTTTTGGTTTTGTGGACTGTTTCTTTTGCTGTGCAAAAGCTTTTTATTTTGATGAAATCCCAATAGTTCATTTTTGCCCTTGCTTCCCTTGCCTTTGGCGATGTTTCTAGGAATAAGTTGCTGCGGCTGAGGTCGAAGAGGTTGCTACCTGTGTTCTCCTTTAGGACTTTGATGGACTCCTGTCTCACGTTTAGGTCTCTCAACCATTTTGAGTCTATTTTTGTGTGTGGTATAAGGAAATGGTCCAGTTTCATTCTTTTGCATGTGGCTGTCCAATTTTCCCAACACCATTTGTTGAAGAGACTGTCTTTATTCCATTGGACATTCTTTCCTGCTTTGTCAAAGATGAGTTGACCATAGAGTTGAGGGTCCATTTCTGGGCTCTTTATTCTGTTCCATTGATCTATGTGTCTGTTTTTGTGCCAGTACCATACTGTCTTGATGATGACAGCTTTGTAATAGAGCTGGAAGTCCGGAATTGTGATGCTGCCAGCTTTGTTTTTCTTTTTCAATATTCCTCTGGCTATTCGGGGTCTCTTCTGGTTCCATACAAATTTTAGGATTATTTGTTCCATTTCAGTGAAAAAAGTGGATGGTATTTGATGGGGATTGCATTGAATGTGTAGATTGCTCTAGGTAGCATTGACATCTTCACAATGTTTGTTCTTCCAATCCATGAGCATGGAACGTTTTTCCATTTCTTTGTGTCTTCTTCAATTTCTCTCATGAGTATTTTATAGTTTTCTGAGTACAGATCCTTTGCCTCTTTGGTTAAATTTATTCCTAGGTATCTTATGGTTTTGGGTGCGATTATAAATGGGATCGACTCCTTGATCTGTCTCTCTTCTCTCTTGTTGTTGGTGTATAGGAATGCCACTGATTTCTGTGCATTGATTTTATATCCTGCTACTTTACTGAATTCCTGTATGAGTTCTAGCAGTTTTGGGGTGGAGTCTTTTGGGTTTTTGACATACAGTATCATATCATCTGCAAAGAGTGAAAGTTTGACTTCCTCTTTGCCGATTTGGATGCCTTTGATTTCTTTTTGTTGTCTGATTGCCGTGGCTAGGACTTCTAATACTATGTTGAATAGCAGTGGTGATAGTGGACATCCCTGCCGTGTTCCTGACCTTAGGGGAAAAGCTCTTAGCTTTTCATGCTGTACTTTGTCAAATGCTTTTTCTGCATCTATTGAGAGGATCATATGACTCTTGTTCTTTCTTTTGTTAATGTATTGTATCACGTTGATTGATTTGCGGATGTTGAACCAACCTTGCAGTCCAGGGATAAATCCCACTTGGTCATGGTGAATAATCCTTTTAATGTGCTGTTGGATCCTATTGGCTAGTATTTTGGTGAGAATTTTTGCATCCATGTTCATCAAGGATATTGGTCTGTAATTCTCCTTTTTGATGGGGTCTTTGTCTGGTTTGGGGATGAAGGTAATGGTGGCCTCATAAAATGAGTTTGGAAGTTTTCCTTCCATTTCTATTTTTTGGAACAGTTTGAGGAGAATAGGTATTAATTCTTCTTTAAATGTTTGATAGAATTCCCCTGGGAAGCCATCTGGCCCTGGGCTTTTGTTCGTTGGGAGATTTTTGATGACTGCTTCAATTTCCTTAGTGGTTATAGGTCGGTTCAGGTTTTCTATTTCTTCCTGGTTCAGATTTGGTAGTTGATACATCTCTAGGAATGCACCCATTTCTTCCAGGTTATCTAATTTGCTGGCATAGAGTTGCTCATAATATGTTCTTATAATTGTTTGTATTTCTTTGGTGTTGGTTGTGATCTCTCCTCTTTCATTCATGATTTTGTTGATTTGGGTCATTTCTCTTTTCTTTTTGATAAGTCTGGCCAGGGGTTTATCAATCTTGTGAATTCTTTCAAAGAACCAGCTCCTAGTTTCGTTGATCTGTTCTACTGTTCTTTTGGTTTCTATTTCATTGATTTCTGCTCTGATCTTTATTATTTCTCTTCTCCTGCTGGGTTTAGGCTTTATTTGCTCTTCTTTCTCTAGTTCCTTTAGGTGTAGGGTTAGGTTGTGTATTTGAGACCTTTCTTGTTTTTTGAGAAAGGCTTGTATTGCTATTTACTTTCCTCTCAGGACTGCCTTTGCTGTATCCCAAAGATTTTGAACAGTTGTGTTTTCATTTTCATTGGTTTCCATGAATTTTTTTAATTCTTCTTTAATTTCCTGGTTGACCCATTCATTCTTTAGTAGGATGCTCTTTAGCCTCCATGTATTTGAGTTCTTTCCGACTTTCCTCTTGTGATTGAGTTCTAGTTTCAAAGCATTGTGGTCTGAAAATATGCAGGGAATAATCCCAATCTTTTGGTATCGGTTGAGACCTGATTTGTGACCTAGGATGTGATCAATTCTGGAGAATGTTCCATGGGCACTAGAGAAGAATGTGTATTCTGTTGCTTTGGGATGGAATGTTCTGAATATGTCTGTGAAGTCCATTTGGTCCAGTGTTTCATTTAAAGTCTTTATTTCCTTGTTGATCTTTTGCTTAGATGATCTGTCCATTTCAGTCAGGGGGGTGTTAAAGTCTCCCACTATTATTGTATTGTTGTCAATGTGTTTCTTTGCTTTTGTTATTAATTGCCTTATATAATTGGCTGCTCCCATGTTCGGGGCATAGATAGTTACAATTATTAGATCTTCTTGTTGGATAGACCCTTTAAGTAAGATATAGTGTCCTTCTTCATCTCTTATTACAGTCTTTGTTTTAAAATCTAATTTGTCTGATATAAGAGTTACCACCCCCAGCTTTCTTTTGGTGTCCATTAGCATGGTAAATGGTTTTCCAGCCCCTCACTTTCAATCTGGGGGTGTCTTTGGGTCTAAAATGAGTCTCTTGCAGACAGCATATGGATGGGTCTTGTTTTTTAATCCAATCTGATAGCCTGTGTCTTTTGATTGGGGCATTTAGCCCATTTACATTCAGGGTAACTATTGAAAGATATGAATTTAGTGCCATTGTATTGCCTGTAAGGTGACTGTGACTGTATATTGTCTGTGTTCCTTTCTGATCTATGCTGCTTTTAGGCTCTCTCTTTGCTTAGAGGACCCCTTTCAATATTTCTTGTAGGGCTGGTTTCATGTTTGCAAATTCCTTTGGTTTTTGTTTGTCCTGGAAGCTTTTTACCTCTCCTTCTATTTTCAATGACAGCCTAGCTGGATATAGTATTCTTGGCTGCATATTTTTCTCGTTTAGTGCTCTGAAGATATCATGCCAGTCCTTTCTGGCCTGCCAGGTCTCTGTGGATAGGTCTGTTGCCAATCTAATGTTTCTACCATTGTAGGTTACATATCTCTTCTCCCGAGCTGCTTTCAGGATTTTCTCTTTGTCTCTGAGACTCGTAAGTTTTACTATTAGATGTCGGGGTGTTGACCTATTTTTATTGATTTTGAGAGGGGTTCTCTGTGCCTCCTGGATTTTGATGCCTGTTTCCTTCCCCACATTAGGGAAGTTCTCTGCTATAATTTGCTCTAATATACCTTCTGCCCCTCTCTCTCTTTCTTCTTCTTCTGGGATCCCGAGTATTCTAATGTTGTTTTGTCTTATTGTATCGCTTATCTCTCGAATTCTGCCCTCGTGATCCTGTAGTTGTTTCTCTCTCTTTTTCTCAGCCTCTTTAATTTCCATCATTTGGTCTTCTATGTCGCTGATTCTCTCTTCTCCCTCATTTATCCTAGCAGTTAGTGCCCCCATTTTTGATTCCACCTCATTCATAGTCTTTTTGATTTCGACTTGGTTAGATTTTAGTTCTTTTATTTCTCCAGAAAACGTTTCTCTAATAACTTCCACGCTTTTTTCAAGCCTAGCTAGTATCTTTAAAGTCATGATTCTGAACTGGGGTTCAGACATTGTATTAATGTCCGTATTGAGTAGGTCCCTGGCAGACGGTACTACCTCTTGTTCTTTTTGCTGAGGTGATTTTTTTCGTCTTGTCATTTTGTCCAGAGAAGAATAGATGAATGAGAGAACAAAATGCTAACAGGTTAACAACGTCCCCAGCAAATATACTCTACACAAATCAGAAAAGACCTGAAACCAGGGGAAAAGAAAGGGAAAGAAAGAAAAAAGAAAGAGAAAAAAAAGAAAAAGAAAAAGATAAAAACAAACAAATACAGAACAAAACAAAAAAAAACCAGAATATGATCAAATATGATCAGACTAGTGCATAGATCAGTGCCACACACTAGATTTTGGGTGTATTTTGGTCTGTTAGAAGAAAATGCCTCCTAAAATTTTAAAGGAAGAAAGACTTATATATGTACATAATAGGGGTTGATACAATGAAGGGATGGAAGATGACTGTAAAGATGAAAATTATAAAAGGCTTTATAAATGGAATTGATAAGATAAGAAGTTGTTTGAAAGAAGGAAGAAGAAGATTAAAAAAAAAAAAGAAAAAAAATGGGAGAGACTGTGATCAGGCAGGAGACTAGAACAAAGCCATACACTAGTGATTTAGGGTATATTTTGAGCTGTTAGAAGAAACTGTATATCAATTTTAAAGAGAGAAGAACGTATATATATATATATATGCCAAAAATAAGGGTAACTACTATGAAGGGATAAAATATGACTCTAAAAATGAATAATAAAAAATGTTTTTTTAAAAAAGGGATTGATAAGATGTTGGTTGAAAAAGGGAAAAAGAAAAATTCAAAAAAACCCCACAAAAAACAGTTAAAAAAATTAACTTCGAAAAACTAATGAATCATAGTAAAAAAGCCATGAATTCTATGTGCAGCATTCCCCTAGCGCTGGAGTTCTCCCGTTCTCCTTGATCGGTAAACTTGTTATTGGCTTGCTGGCTGTTCGCGCTGATCTTCTGGGGGAGGGGCCTGTTGCCGTGGTTCCCAAATGTCTTTGCCGGAGGCGGAATTGCCCCGCCCTTGTCGGTCAGGGCTAAAGCAAGCTGCTCGGGTTTGCTCTCAGGAACTTTTGTTCCCTGCAAGCTCTGGTACAGCTTTGGAGGACCAGGGTGAAAATGGTGGCCTCCCACTCTCTGCCTGGAGGAGCTGCGAACTCGGGGCCCCACTCCTCAGTGCGCCCCCAGAGAAAAGCAGTCACTCCCGTGTCCCCAGTCTCCCGCCGCACTCCACGCTCACCTGGCCTGTGACCGAGCGTTTCTATCTCTGGCACCCGACCCCGTGTGGAGTCTCCAAACAGAGCAGATCCCTGCGGTGCGCTCCCGCACCGCTCCACCCGGGGGAGGAAGGAGAGTCTCCCCAGCTCTGCTGCTTGTTGGGTCCCTGCTGGAGGAGCAGTGGCCCGACTGTCACCCATCACAGTTTATGGCAACCCCGAGCTGAGAGCCCACGCCTCGGCTCCGTCTCTGCAGCCCGCTTCCCCGCTCCAATACCTGGGAGCTCTGCCGCACTCAGGCACCCCCGGTCTTTCTGTGACCCTGAGGGTCCTGAGACCACACTGTCCTGCGAGGGTTCCACCCCCCGCTTAGCCACTGGAGCGATGTCCCTCAGCGGAGCCGACTTCTACAAGGTCCGATTTTGTGCTCTGCAGCTCTAGCACTTGCCAGAAGCGGCCACGGAGGCCCCCTCCCCCGCCGTCTATCCTCCCGAATATCGCCTCGGATTCACTTCTCCGCACGTCCTACCTTCCAGTAAGTGGTCGCTTCTCTGTTCAGAGAGTTGTTGCTACTCTCTTCTTCGATCTCCTGTTGAGTTCGTAGGTGTTCGGAATGGTTTGATCCCTATTCAGCCGAATTCCTGAGACCAGACGAAATCCAGGTCTCCTACTCCCCCGCCATCTTGCTCCGCCCCCCTTTATGGATTGATTTTTTTTAAGAAAACAGGGTTTCATCCTAAAGTCTCAGAACAATCTGCTCTTCTCTTGTGTTCTTTCCTTCTCTCTCCCCCTTCTCCTCTCTCTTCCTCTCTTTTTCTTTGCTCCCTGGCTCATGCTTTTCTTTCCTTAAAGACTGATTACAATGGTCCCTTAGCCAAGTCATCTGGCAAATTCCACATGGGTCCCTGGATGGGCTCAGGGCTCCGTGAAGAGAATTCCGGGTTACACTGAATCAAGTGAAGTCATCAGTTTCAGCTTTGGCTGCCTTTCACCAGCTTCAATTTTCAAAAGCCAGCTACCATGTCAGTTTTAAGGCTTTAAAAATTTACTCCTGATGCTTACGCAGCTTGGTTCCAGAATATCTGTCAAATGTTTTGCATACGTCTTAAAATTGTTTCTTCAATAAAAGCAAATTTGTTCCCGTTTGCTTGAGAAGATGATTTTTTTTTTCCTTGAAGTGTTTGCTTTCCTTAAACAGCAGAACACCTTGATATTTTTTCCCCAATGGCGAGTAGGGAGGAATTACAAGGAACTGAACAAAGCATATTTTGAATGTGGTAAAAAGAAATCTTAATCTTCTTGGCCTGGCTAAATGATTATCTCATATGCTCTTTGTTTATGGGTTTTAAAGCAATTCTTTAAGATCATTTTGCTGAATTCACATGAATGTGTAAATTTCACCAGCCTGGCTCTGTATCATTCATTCAACCTATCATTCAACCAATATTCATTGAGTGTCATTATGGGCAGACACAGGTGCTGGGGATATGCCAACTGGACATGTCCCTGCTCTCAGGGAGGTTCTGACAAGAAGCCTGGCGATTACATCATGATGAATGTGATGGGGACACCCACAAGGGGCAACTAACCAGACTGGAGGGTCAGAGAAGCTTCCTAGAATAGCAGTGGAGTCCTGGAATGGGCTCTTACGGGCTCTCGAGACCACCTGTAAAATCGTCAGGAATTCTGTAAGCCGGTCATTAAACAGTGATTACTAAGTTACAGTGTATAAACTTAAACAAAACATTATATTGAAAACAAAGGTAATATATACTCAAAACTCACTACTTCCTAATTATTTACTCTCATCGAAGCTCTTGAGGTGATTTGTGCCAATTGTATCAGGGGGAAATGTTATATTGTGGCGTGCTACTCCATGTTCAGTGACCTCACGTTGGTAGCTCGAAATCACCACGGTGGGAATATTTAGACAACAGAAATTGGCAAATACTGCACACTAGCATGTTCACTGCATTGAGAGCTGGTTGTGCCAGGACTCACCAGGATCCCACTGAATCTTGCCCCGGAAGTGAAGAAATGGTGCCTGGCAAATGGTGTATATCTGGTGTTCGGTGTGGAGAGGACAGCATGTTCCAGGATGAGGAAACAGCATGGGCAAAAGCATGGAGGTGATAGAGGATGGTTCTTCTGAGCAACAGAGCCAAGGTAATCTTGAATGTCTGGCACATACAGATGTTCTCTTACCTCCTACGTTAAAACGTCTAGTAGGACTCAGGCTCTGTTGGTCTTATTCACTATTACCTCCGCAGCATCTAGTACGGTGCTCGGCAGATAATCAATGCTCAAGAAACATTTGCTTTGATAATCCCAGGCACGGAGAGTGGGGAGGGTGGCCTGAAGGGGGCGGCAGGCTAAGGACAGCATCGTGCAGGGGCTACACCTGGGCTTTCATCTAATGCCAACAGGGAATCCCGGAAAGCTTGTAAGTAAGCAGGGGAGTAATGTGAACATATTTGCATTTTCAGCAATCCCTCTGCTTACAGTGTGCAGGATGGATCAGAGTGTGGCAGAACCAAAGGCAGGGAATTAAATAGGAGGCTATAATCCATGTGGGAGATGGTAAAATTAGGGGAGCTGCTGAGGATGGATTCAAAAGGGATTGAGAAGGACTATTCAGTGGGGCCTGTCATGGAACAACAATGAGGGAGAAGGAGAAAGGGAAGTTTGAGTCAACTGTGCTTCTGGCTAGAAGCAGGTGCAGCGGAAGGGACCCTCAGTGGGACAGCGAGCCCTGGGGAGGGAGGCTTTGGGGGACGACACGAGTGCAGTTTTCAACAGGGTTATTGGAGGCGTGTGGCAGGCCACGGGATAAACAGGTGTGATCAGGAGAGTAGTCCAGGCCAGGAGAGATTTGGGATGAAAGCTACTCCCGTCACTGTAGCAAAATCAGGACGCTGGGTCTGAGGAGGTCCCACACTTCTCTGCACAAGAGCTCTTTTTGTCACCCAGCCCCACAAGCCTCATGTTTTAAAGACATATTGTCTACCTAACAGGTTACTTGTATTAATAAAGAAATGATTGATTTTCACTCTGTAAGGCAGCTAAGCAACTTGGCTGGTGTGTTAAGATCTATTCTGGGATAATGAAGTGAAATGGAAGAGATATGCAAAACACATCAGAAGAAGACCGACAGAAAGCCATATAATTCAAAACTTTCTGGCAGAACAGGCTTCTGTAAACACACAAAGGTAGCTCCTCCATGCGTTTAAACGTACGCTGGCTGGGGCAAAGACTCTCCGAATCCAGCAGGATGGCGTCTTCCTGGGCAGAAGGAAGCACTCAGAGCTGGGGTTAACTGTGTGTGTGTGTAAGGCTAGGCGACTGAATTCCTCCAACCCAACCATCGACCATTGGCTGCCCCTGGGAAGCATGACTCTAAGGAAGGAGTTCTCCCGTTAAAGCAGGAGGATGTTGGAAGAAGATATTCAGGTGAGCAAGAGGGTATCTTCCTCTAAGAACACGCTAAATGTTAAAAACTGAATCGAGTTTCAGTCACTTATTCTTGAGTTGGCTTCATTAAGGGTAATCTTCTTGTCTTTTGCCCTGAAGTTAAAGTGAAAGAAAATCTTAAGATAAATCTCCAAAGGTTAAGATAATCAGGAGTTTCCCTTTGTCATCAAAAGAAGGGAAAAAAATATTTTTTAAATCCCTTTTACATGGGAGGAAAGTTAAAACTAGTTTGCTTTGGATGTGTTTCCTATAAATGCATCGTAGGCATTTTTCTCAAACCTTCATTTTGTTTTATAAGAAAAAGGTGTCTCTTTTTTCTTTCTTTTCTTTGTATCTAGCATCTAAAAAAAATCTGGCTCTGTTATCCAGTGATGTCACAAGTAGGAATAGAACAGATTCTGGTTTTCTGTACAGAAATGGAGAAATCAAAGAATAAAAGATGTTTCAGGAGGTCACTGTTTTTTAGTAAAATATTATAAGTAAGAGCTGACGGGCAGAATATAAACTTTGAAATCTGAATAACCAGAGAAGCTATTCTGAGTATTCTGAATCGAGGCATCGTTGAGAACTTGCTCTTTTCTTTTAAAGACAAAGCTAAAGAAGAAATAGAAATAGAACTTTATAAATAGTACGGCCATTTGTTTTTTTCTCAGAAATCAGGCAGAAGGAATGGAACCACTTGTCACAAGCCAATTATTCCTTTAATGTGAGGCTAACGTGATATTAGGCAGAGGCCACTGACATTCCTCTAAAACCTTTTGCTGTGCCTGCACCGGTGGGACCACCAGGTAGGAAGTCGAGTAAGTTGCTGACAGCCTCTATCCAACTCGACTATTCCCTCGAGCCGCCTTCCTTCTGAAGGCTTTGTTCGTTAGCCATCTCTTGAGTGTCACGCCATGCCACTTCCAGGCCATGCAGAAATATGTGTCCCTTTCCAGGTGATTTACTGCCACTGAAAATAACCCTGAGCATGAGTGCCTTCAAGTGCAGGCGTGTATATCACCCAATTGCTCTTCTGATCTGAGATGCTAAAGGTAAGCTCGCAGACCCTCATGGATGAGGCAAAAACCATAGAGCCAGTCAATGTTCTTTAGGATTCACACATCATAGACATTTTAACAACAGCAATTAAAATATTTCACTTGTACGAGTGGGTTGGATTGGATATATTCCATAGCTAAGCATTTTACATGGATGGTATCATTTTACTCTCAAACGACCCTATGAGTAGGTACTACTAGCATCCTCATTTTTTCAGGTGAGTTAACTGTGTTTGGACAGATAATTTGCCCCAAGTCCCACAACTAGTAAAAACCAGATCCAAGGTCTGTCTGATGTCAAACTCTGATCTTATAACCTTTATGTTATTGTAAAGAATCCTAGGCTGACTTCAAGTATATTTTAAGGTATTTTCTGTTTTTTATTGTTGAAGTCTCTCTGGCATTATACTTTCATGTTCCAAATTCAACTCAGCAAAATATACTCTTTCTTCCATGTGTAAAAACATGTTAGGATGGCCTTCTGTAGAATGCAAGCACGAGTAAGATGTAACTCCTGTCCTCAAATAATTTATAATCTCGGGAAGGAGAAGGGAAGTATGCAAATAACCACAACACAAGAAATAACATGCTTACTGCCTTAAGAAGGGCATGCATAACCTAGGAACTCAAAGTAAAGACAAATACTACTGGAATAAAAATATATTTATTTGAACTAAATTCTAAACAATGTCTTTGTATCTGAAAGGAGATATTTTCTACATGCAAATTCCCAAGATATCACTTATGCCTGAATGTTTTGAGAGAAAAAAGATCCAGAGAAGAGAAAAATATGTGGATGTTAGAAAAGGAAACCTAACCAGTAGTGAAGAGATAATGTTCACAATACTGTTAACTGTTTAGAACCGGAAAAGCACATTTCAAAGAACCCTTCATTTTACAGATGAGGAGACTAAGACCCACTAGCTAGAAGCAGATATTATTACATTCTCTTTTCCAACCTCTTAGGATTTTTTCTTTTCTTTTTCTTTCCGCCCCCCCCCCCATCTTCATTAACACTATAGATTCAGAAAGAATTGTCTGGAGAAAATTAAGTACCTGGAGGCCACCGTACTCTTCCATAATGGGTTCTACCCTCGTCTGTAATAAGTATTAATTGAATGGATGGTTTCAATTGGAATTTAATAAGTCTTCCTTCTTAATTTAGATTATATCTGACAAACCCATCTTTTCCTGGATTAGGTTTGAAATTATTCCTAATACAGTTAAATCATATCGAGTGAGATCAGTTTCATCTTCCCTGATAGGATAAGAAGGAGACTATCAACACATCTGAATTTCACAGGCAGAGACTCAGCAAGTTTTGCTCTCTCTTCTCTTGGGGAATTTCCATACACCTGCAAAGTTCTTTGACTTGGGTGGGTAACGAAAGTGGTAGAATAATGAGGGCGTTTTCTTGTGTGTGACGAAGATTGGAAGCTGGTGAATGTAATAAGCTTCGTTGGGGCTTGAAGAATGAACAGCACTTGTTTCTCATCAGAACATTTCCTGTGGTGTGTTTTAGGCAATAGCCCTCCCTTAGAAGGCTGGGTCCTCCAGTGCTGAAGTACATGTGGACTAGGTGGGAAGATACTTATTGAGGGAAGAGTGGCATGCTGGGAAAGTCTTTTTCTTTGGATCAGATCATTGGTAGGGGTCATCCCAAGTCTGCCCCTTGTTAGTTGCCTGACCCCAGGAAGGCTACTCAATTCTTGTAAATTTAACATTCTTTACCTATAAAATCAGGAAATGGATGCTCTGCAAGATTGCAGCAGGGGTTTGGAATAAATATATAAAACATCTAGAAAGAGACTGACATGGGGCCAAGGATCTGTTTTGTCTTCTACTGTACTCCGCATGCCTGGTACACGATAGGGTATTTGCTGAATGAATATACTAGGTGCTTAATTACTGGTGGCCATGATGATTATCATTGTTACTAGGGGATTATTTGTCCAAAGTCTTAATGTGCTTTTGTTTCCAGTCCTTAAAAATGTGTACATACACATATATAATGATATATGTAGTATATATTAGATAACATATAATATCATGTTATACAAAGAATACACAAACCAAGAGTTTGAAATAAGTGCCATAATGTTATTACCAAAATTTTATAACCTGATTATACAACTCGGCATAGCCAATGTATTTTTTTTTTAAGTTTATTTATTTAAATGATCTCTATACCCAATACAAGGCTCCAACTCAAGACCCTGAGATCAGGAGTCTCATGTTCTTCCGACTGAGCCAGCCAGGCACCCCTAGCCAATGTATTTTTTGGAAGGAATGTCAGTATCCCTTACAACTAACAGTTTAGCTGTGAGCTAAATAGGAGAGGAAAAAGGATCTGATAATATGTATAAAAACAGCCCTAAGACAAGATTGGAGCAGTAGCATACTCGGTGGGAACAGATCTTTTCATTGGTGGGTAAATCCCACTAAATCAGGATCAGTGACTAGGTATAAAAAATGAGCTGTTCTCCCCTGCAGATCTGATGAGAACCTATGGCATTAGAGGAGGGGAATTTCGTATCTGAAACCGTAGTGTGTTCATCTTCTGCCTTCACATAGAGAGAGGGAGATGAAAGTAACTTTTATACTTTCTACTACTAAAATTTCAGGAAAGGTTGGAAGCAATGAGGCTTGATAAGAGAATGATTTCATTAGAATTGGGCATGGTGGGAAGCAGTAGGTAGAATTATGAAGGGAATCGGACAGAAAGACAGACAACTTGAGTCCTTTTGGCTTTGCCACCCTGTTTCCTCAGCTTCTCATGAAGGTTTTACTGAAAGCCTTTGAACTTTCTCCTAATACTTGATCTATTCAGCAAATATTTACTGAACTCCGCCCTGGGTGAGACTGGCTTCGGAGGCACCCTCACTGTTATAATGCAGTGATCTGGCAACGTGGGTCCTGTCATCAGAACCCTCCTTTATGCACTCTTTATGCACCATGAGTCCCCTGTACGTTACTTAACCTTTCTAAGCCTTGGTTTCCTTATCTGGAAAATAAGGGGGAAGTTCTAGCTCATTACAAATATTGTTACAAATATTACATAATATAAACCACGTATAGCACAGTGTAGTCCTTTGAAGTAAGCATTTAACATATGATCTAACAGTTATAAACACCGTTGCTTTTCTGAAAAAGGATCTGGAATGACTGCTAACAGCAACTGGTGTAATAAGGTAAATGATTGTCCGAGGAGAAATTGCCAATCATGTCCTGGAATAAAAAGTCATTTTAATTTGTAGGCTTTACAACTCTCAGGATGTCTGCCCACCCCCCACCCTCCACCTCTACCCTCAATTAGGAAATAACTTCTGGCCTCACTCAAAACCTTATCAGAATTTAAGGAAGCCTCATTATGCAAATATTCCAGCCAAAGTGGACATCTAGAACTCCTAATTCAGGGAGACTGTTTATCAGTGGTGACTGAGGGTTCCCTTGAAAAAGGAAAAATATATGGGGTGCCTGGGTGGCTCAGTCATTTAAGCATCTGACTCTTGATCTCAGCTCAGGTCTTGATCTCAGGGTTGTGAGTTTAAGCCCCGAGTCGGGCTCCACGCTAGGCATGGAACCTACTCAAAAAAAGAGGGGGGGGGGGATACAATCCTCTAGTTCTTAGCAAGAAAGTAGATTCTAGACTTTAGTTCATGTATAATTTCATGGATGTGGCTTATATGGAAAATGAAAATTACCTATTTCCAAATTCCATGCAAATTCTACGCAATAAAGCCTCTTGCAGAACATACCCATTCTATCAGCAAATCCTATTGGTTTTTCCTGCTAAATGTATCCAAATTCCAATCACCTGTTGCCTCTCTGCTATGTTCGAGGCTGGCTTTGGTCCTTCCTCAAAGCCTCTTCCACATTGCAGCCTGTGTCCCATCCCTCCGTCCTGCAGAGCCTCCTCTCCCTCCTTCCTTAACTCACTCCCCTTTGCCCTGTGTCAAGACTACCAGATATGCTTTTTTTGTTTCTAGCTCATTTGACATTTTTTTGTCCTGTTATTTTATGACCTGCTATACAATATCCTCTCACGTGAGTGTACCCTTCCTTACATGCCCTATATTATTTCTACTCTTGATTTTTGACATTTCTTACAAAGAAATGTGTCTTTTTAAAAAGCACATTCCTTATTAACAACCCTCCTATTATAATGTAGTTGGACAAATTCCACAAAAATGTCTCATCCACATTCTGGTAATAAAGAGAGTCCACCTGACCTCTTAGAGAATTTTTAATAGAATAACTTGAACACGTATGTACGTGCTCCAGTGGAGATCCTTCTAAGAAGTGTGTGGTGGTCTCAAACCACTTTTGTCCAAGTGCTTCTTACACCCTCTTCTCTAGGGCTGTTTTGTATATCAGCAACCTGAGCACCTGGTTACTCGAGCACTGCTGGGATAGTGGCCTCTTAAAACAACATGAATCTGTGTCTAGGCAATAGATTTGAGAGGAATAAATGATTGCTATTTTTTCCCAGGAAAGGAAGAAAATAGCTTTTTGTGGAACCCCCAAATGTGCTATTTCCCCAATGGGTGGTGGTAATTTGAGGCATCCTCCTTTACACAGGCTACCCCAAGCTCATTAAAATCCAGAGCTAGGCCTGTAAAACTCTTGGCCTGTCCGTCTCGCAATGAGAGAGAAAGCGACCCAGGCCAGATTCTTTCTTACCCTACTTCCTACCAGTTCACCCCCAAAAGCCCCAGACTGGTTTGATTCAGACTCAGCTGTGGAAACCTAGTCTGATTCCATGGCTCTCTTTCTGCTGTAATTCCCACCCCCCCTTCACACATCCCCTCCTCCTTGATTATATCTGAAATCTCTTTCGCAAAGGATTTTAAAAATCGAAGAGATCTAAGCATGCATCTCTCTGCCTGACATATTTTTGTGTGAATGACTTTCAATTAAAATACAATCACTCAGTCACCAACCAGGTTTAAAGGACTGATATAGATTTGGTTAGTGTGTCATGACAGGGAGACCACTAAAAAGAACACTAAGGGCTTTGTGCAGTTATCCTGGTGGGCAAACGGGGCAATGAAGAACAGCCTGGAGACCCTTGGCAAACGTCTCAATTTTGCCTAAGGCAGGTCCTGTTTATCTTTAACTGAGTGGGGGACAAATAAAAATGGGGCACCTGGTATTTGTGTTCTGCAGCTGCAATCTCAGAAGCTCTGTCTCATATGATTTATGAAAATGTACATTTCTTTTTTTAATGTGTGCTTGACTTCATACAAAGGAGCATTTTCCCCTGAAGATTCATTAATGAAGGTTACGCAATAGTCTTAAAAAAGAAAGTCAGATGAAATGTTTAATTATTTACGATTGAACATATAGAACATTTGCCTGGTTTGCACAGCTAAAGATACAATTAGAAGTTCCTAGAGAGAGAACGGATTGAGGGTGTGCAGAAATTTCAAACATATAAGAAAGAAAATTCCCCCCAAATTGCTCACAAATGTGAGGGATTAGTCAGTCTACCTGGGGCTCTCTGAAATTCCATGATTGAGTAGCTGAGAACGAAAAGATTGCTTCCTTTCTCAAAGCCATTTTGTTGGACATTTTTAATGAGGTAGCAAATTTGCAGCTCAATAGGAAAAGCTCTCCGACAATGCTTTAGAATTTATAATCCCAGCCAACATATCTAGTTACTTCATTTTTAGATTACTGCACTTTCCTTACTCGTAGAAATATGACTAATGCAAATACCTTTGCAGACACCTGCATGCTGTTTTCCTGCATGTTCATAATGGCTTCGGAGATCTTGACATCTATTGGGTCCATGACAGATTCAATGTTGAATGGTCCTTCCAGTCGCTCTGCCACCAAGAGCATCGCATCTGTCAAAATACAGGAGCATGATTTAAATGAGGACGGAGGGCTCCAGGTTGTTAACCTGTGTTTAAACAGTTCCAACACAACCGGTTGAAAAATAACCATTCACTCAAAATTTTTATTTGCTTTTATACAATCTGAAATGGGATGGATGACTAAATATCAAAGCAGTATTTCATTTTATTTCATTTAAAGATTTAAAATTATTTTACATATATAAAACCAGGCTAAACGTGAGAAAATTAGTTCATGTTAAGATTGTTGAGTGTCTCTAACTATCTCGCGTGAAGTTAAACCGAAAGAACAAAAATAAAAACAAAACAATATTAGGGCAAGGATCAGCTACATTTCAAAAATGGAGTCTAGTCTCTTTTCTTCTGGAGGGTGAGGAAAATTGAGAATGTTGGAGAAGAAGTGCTAAAGTGTGGATTTGGGTGCACAAATGTCGAGACCCTACACAAACCTATTTACGATAGGTGCAGCACTTCTAGATTTCCCAAGAACAGACGTTGTGCCCTTCCGTTTTATACCTTCAGCTTCCTTTGGGGATAGAGACACATCTCTTACTTGCTTTTGTATATTGAAGGCTTATTATGGTAGCTATCACATTGTAAACACTCAAAAAATGTTCATGACATGAAATTGTGCTGAATTGAATTGAAGTCTTGCTTGGGAAGCTTTAGTTTTTCCAGAGGAGATGGTCATAGTGATATGCTGGCAGGAGCTCTGCCCGAGGAGCTGGTAGTGCTGAGTTCTTGTCCTTGCTCCAACACTAAGTGGCAGGATGCCTATGGGGAAAAACCTCTGAGCTTATCTGGCCTCAGACTGGTGAGGTGTATAAAAGGGACTGCTGATGAGGAGTCTCTCAGCGTCTATGGCGAGGGGCATTTGCTCGAGGGGCTCACTTCTGTCTTTAGTACTCAGGGCACAGTTGGTAACCTGCTTCCATTAGGATTGTCAAATAGAACTTTCTGTGATGATGATAATGGGGCTATTGAAACTTAAAATGTGGCTAGAGTGACTGAAGAATTAAACTGTTAATAAATTGGTTAGCTTTTAATTAATTTAAATATAATTTTTAAAAAGATTTTATTTATTTATTTGACAGAGAGAGAGCACCACGAGCAGACGGGAGAGGCAGAGGCAGAAGCAGATTCCCCGCTAACAGGGAACCTGATGCGGAACTCGATCCCAGGACGGATCATGACCCGAGCAGAAGGCAGATGCTTAACTGACTGAGCTGCCCAGGTGCCCTAATTTAAATATAATTTTAAATATTTACTTGAGACTAGTGGCTGCCATATTAGACAGAGCAGCCTAGACTTCTAACATATAGATTCCAATCTTAGATTTCAAATTTTTCAATTGTTAAAGCTCTTGGGAGCCAATCGTAAAACACTTTCCTTCTTTCACAATAATACATGTTTATTATCAAACACTTACAAAATACAGAAAAAAACCCCAACAACAAAGGAGAGAAATACACCCATAATGCCACTTCCCAGAATAATACCCAGAATAGTTTGTATATGCCTTGCTTTTTTTCTTCTATGCATAAATATTTTAAGCATGCAACTGGAAATATACCATCCATATATCATATAATTTGCTTTCTAAATATATTATTGTTAAATGCTTTTTATAGTAGTTATTTTATAGTATTAGTATGAAGAAACCAAACTTTATTTTTATTACATATCCAACTATGCATGCTCAATCAAAGCCCAACATCAAAATCTTTTCAGGGTTATAAGTAGTTATGAATTAGGCAGATTAGAAACCTTTTAAGAGAGACGAATACTTGTAAGAAGGATACAGTACTCTCTGGGAAGCAAAGATTCACATTTCTAAAGAGCACTAGGTTTTGTGAACAACATCAGCCTTAACACTACCCCACTGGCTTTCTGCGCCAGATCCCAGAACTGAGTCTCTGCTCTACCCGGGACTAATAACCCCAGAGTGAATGCATGCAGGGAGGTCCCTCTATTCCACATGTGTCCTCACCCCTGGTACTCTGTCCCATAGAATTCTTATTACGGGAAAGATTTTGAGTGTGAACAGACTCACAAAGAACCCCTAACAACAAATTTTCTGATTTTTTTCGTTAGATAATGCAGACTTATCTGTGTACCTCACAGCAGGATCTTATAACAAAAGTAACGATTTCTCTGCATCTTACTGACCTAATTATCTGGCAGTGTGGATGGAGGATGCACATTGAGGGGTTGTAGTATTTTGATATTAAAGATGTTTTTCCCTTGAAGGTTTTAAAAGGTGCTTAACTATTGTCTGAAAGCTGATCTATTCCTTTTATGTTTCGATATGTGTTTTGTATGTTTATTAAAAATAATCCCCTTTACCGTTAGACTTTCCAACAGGTTTTTTTGATGACGATTAATTATGATGAATGAGCAAGTTTCTCTAGATGGGTGCATTCTGCTAGAAGAATCAAGAAACCTTGTACAGGAAAAAGAATTGGCCCGATGGATTTATTCAGCAAATGCACTTAAGAAACCGAAACGATGGGATCCTTAACTTTGTGTTTTACATACGTATTTGCATAAATCATAATACAAAGAGTACTGGTCTGTTGTGGTATATTCATCCGACATGAATGGGCTGACTTAAGGCAGTGAGTGATACCTTTGGCTCTCTGGGAAGTCTGAGAGCCACTGTGCTCTAGGTAGTAAGGACAAGTGTTTGCATTGGATGCTAAGGACTTACTGTAGTGTCACAATTTGAAATTATGGGGTCCTATCATAAAGCAGGTAGGTTTCTCTTTGGTGATTTCAGTCATTGTGTTCCCAGCTCTTTCCCCACCATAGTGCTGGCCTGTTAGGTTTTTGGGTTTGCAAATGCATCTCCTCTTTTTAGACTCTAATCACGGTAAAAGTGCTCAGGGCGAGCCTCTCCAGATCACTTGCCTATGTGGCCTTGGAAAAAGGCAGTCCGATTGATGATCCTGCATATTAAACATAACCAAATGGTCACATTTACTCAAATTGCTTGCTCCTGTATTTACATTCTTTTTTCTTCTTTTTAAAAGATTATTTATTTATATATTTGAGAGAGAGAAAGAGAGAGGGGCAGAGAGAGAAGGAGAAGCAGACTCCCTGCTGAGCAGGGAGCCCAATGCGATGCTCTGTCCCAGGACCCCAGGATCACGACCTGAGTGGAAGGCAGGCGCTTAACCTACTGAGCCACCCAGGCACCCCATGTATTTCCATTCTTTATCTCAATTCATTTACTTTGTTATAAAAACTAATTTAAGATGATACATTTTTGATATAGGTAGATACCTATTTATTTTTCTTTTAATTTAGATCAGCTGTCAGAATATGCTACTTTAAGCTGTTATGTGCTTTAGGCTATTACTAATTTTATATATATATGTAAGTAATATATATATATACACACACATTAGTTTATATATAATGTATACTAGTTTATATATATTATATATTATTTATATATAAACTAGTGATCATTTTTCAATATATATGTATCAAATCATTATGTTGTACACCTTATAAATATATATATGAACTAGTATATATATACATACACTAATTATATACATATAATTACTTTACTAAGTAAATTAAATTCTCCTTTGAAGACTCAAAAGCCAATGTGGATTGGCTCAAAACCTCGGAATCATCATTAAGAGTAGTAATGTGCATATAGTTAAAGATACTGTATTCTACACCTAAAAATTTGTTAAGAGGGTAGATTTTATGTTATAATAATAATGGAAAAGAGCAGTAATGATTATTGTGCTCATCGACTACAGAAGTGGAGAAAAGGCAACACTTTTACACTGATGGTGGGGACATAAACTGGTGCAGCCACTATGGAGAACAGTATGGAGGTTCCTCAAAAAATTAAAAATAGGCCTACCATATGATCCAGCAGTTCCATTTCTGGGAAACCAAATCACCATCTTGAAATATATCTGCATCCCCATGTTCACTGCAGTATTATTTATAATAGCCAGGACACAGAAACAAATGAACTGTCCATCAACAGATGCATGGATAAAGATGTGAGATATACATATCATTCGGCCACAGAGAAGAAAGAAATTCTGCCATTTGCGACAACACGGATGGACCTTGAGGGCATTATGTTAAGTGAAATAAGTCAGACAGAGAAAGACAAATACTATATAATGTCAGTTATATGTGGAATCTAAAAAAACCTGAACTCATAGACACAGAGAACAGATTGATGGTGCGGGGATTAGGAGGTAAGGGAAATGGGTGAAGGAGGTCAAAAGGTACAAATTCCAGTTAATAAGTCCTCAGGATGTAATGCACAGCATGGTGACTATAGTTAACAATATTGTTTTACACAGCTGAAATTTCCTAAGAGAGGAGAGCTCAAAAGTTCTCATCAGGAGGAAAAAAATGTATTAACTATGTGTCATAATAGATGTTAACTAGACTTACTGTGATGATCATTTTTCAATATATGTATCTATGTATCAAATCATTATGTTGTACACCCTGGACTAATACAGTCAATTACCCATCAATTACATCTCAATAAAAACGAAAACAAAACAAAAACATGTTCCTTAAGATACAATCATCCCTCTGCCCAGTTCCCCTTTTGTTCTAAATATCCACGACAGGACTCCCCAGGGCCACAAAAGGAAAAGCAACTCTTCAGAAAATGATTCTAGTATTTTGCATTTTCACTATAAAGGAGCAGGCTTACAGCTCCTGTCTTTGGGAGTCTAGTTTAGACACATTATGGAAGGAGAACGCGGCAGTGAGACCAGAGTTGTTCAGTCCTGGGAGGCCGTGTAGGCCTGGAAGCGAATGGCCAGTCTCCCTGGACTTGAGACCTCAGATGGTAAGGGCGTCCACATAGCCCACTGGGCAGCCAAGAGCATCCCTGCCTGACTGGTTAGCCTCCCACCAGCTGGGCAAGGTTGTCATCAGTTAAACTCTCCAGGTCAGGAAACCCTTCTCTCTTCTTTGGGCCTGAAGGAAGCCATCCCTCTCTCTTCTCTCCTCCCAATACCTTTCTGACACCAAGGCAATAGTTGGTAAGTTTCTCTGCAATCAGTTAAGTCACAACACAGCCATAACTTACTCCAGAGGCTGCCATCTTATGCTGTCTTAATTATCTCCGTGCCTTTTATATTTCGAAATACTTGGAACATTATTTTTAACTGTGCTTCTTGGAGCTGTTATCTGTGGCCAATTAAGCCAGGACAGTCCTAGCATGTCTGCTAATGATCAGCTGATCCTTCTGCACATATTTCCTGTACCGTCATAGTTTTGTATCTCTTTAACAAAGGGCTGTTGTCTCGCTCCAGCAGTACACATAACTTCTGTTTCTGAGTGGAGATGAAGTTTAGATGAGTTAGATGTAACTGGAATCACAGTACGAGGTTCTCAGGCAGAGATGCGGTGACTGTGTTAGGACAGGGGGCATGTGTTGCAGCTCAGCGGGAAGGTGTGCGTCCAAGGGTGAGGCGCCGGGCTGCAGGAAAAGCTGCACCTCTGAGCCAAGGCATTTTGCTCAAGTTAAGCACAGACTTTCCTATTAAGAGCGGGGAGACCTGCCTCTGGTTAGATGGAGTCAGGTGCTTGTGTTTCCATCTAGGACCCTCCATTAAATGCCAGAGACATAATGGATGCCACGGAGTCCCATTCTGTTCATCATGACCACGTCTCCCTAATAGCAGTGGTACAAGGAAGCAAATCAGATAGTGCCTGGGAAGTTGTTAGCACAATGCCTGGCACACAATTCGCTCTCCACAAAGGTTAGCTAATCCAAGGCCCTACCTCTGGTCAGAAGTGGAAAAGAAAGGACCAACTTGCAGGAAATTTTGGTGGAAGTGTTGACAGCAATTGATGCGAAGAGTAAGAGAGTACAGGCCCATGGCTGACTTTAAGCTGTATAGCTGGTGCTCTTTTGTAGGCTAAATCAATGTCTTGATAATAGCTGCCTTGTGATGGATGAGTTCATTACTGAGAGATACAAGACTGTATCTTTTTTCAAGATGTGTCCCTCTGCCAATGAATGATGACTAGCAAGTCTTTGATGTCCTTCCTATTGAGAGGCAGGGTTTATGCCCCATCCCCTTGAATCTGGGTGGGTTCTGTCACTGCTGTCACTGCTAGTTTCCAGATAGGTACCGAAAAGACTAGAAGTTCCACTTTTGGTTTCTCGTGAAACTCTGCTCGGAGCTCCCCATGCCGGACTGGTTATAAGTGGGCACTCCAGGTGACAGTCTCAATTGGGCCCAGAGTTCCAGCCATCCTTGCTGCTGTAGACAGAATGTTTGTGTCCCCCCAAAATTCACATGTTGAAACCTAATCCCCAAAGTGATGCCACTTGGAGGGGGGCCTTTGGGAAGTAATTAGGGCATGAGAACTCCCTGGCCCCTTCCGTCATGCGAGGACACAGCTAGAAGATGGCTGTGTATGTAAGGAAGCAGGCTTACACCAGACACCAAATCTCCTGGTGCCTTGACCTAGGACTTCTCAGCCTCCAGAACGGCTGTTTAAACCATGCAACCTCTGGTATTTTTGTTAGAGCAGCCCCTGTGGGGCCAAGACACCTGCAATGGTGCCAGACATATGAGTGAGGTAGTCTAGGACCTTCCAGACCCATCTCCCAGAGAATTACCATCTAGTGACCCCAGTCAGCACCGTTGGGGGGTGGGCAGAAGAATCAGCCAGCTGAGTCTTACTTGAATTCCTGACCTACTGCCCTGTGATTTGTAATAACATGGTTGTCATTTTAAGCTGTTAAATTTGGGGACCATTCATTTTGTAGCAACAGGAAACCAGGGCAGCCAAATATTTACACTATTTATAAAATATTCAGATGTTTTTCCAATATTTGTTTGACAGGACCTAAATATTCAGAATTCTAGTCTATTAACATTTGACAAATTTAACATTTATGATATAACCCTAGTTGACAGATACAAAAATGGTCAAGAAAAAATAAAATGTTGCCCTCAAGGGAACATACAAAAAGAATTTGCTCTAAGTCTGCAAAGCACTATGGTACACGCATACCAGCTAGCCTCAGATTAGGATACATGATTCCCTTGGGATGTGAGCATAAGAGAGATAGAGAGCAGGTTTGGAAAAAGGCAAATATTCTGATTTTTTTTCTAAGTATTTGACTTTGTGAAGAGCAAAGGCTCTGACACAGGAACTAGACATTATCTCTGGATGGCACTGGATTAAAAACTATCTTGCTGCAGGGACTGCTGAATGTTTATGTTCCTCTAAGATGGAAATATTAAGTAGGATTTCCTATGATCAGATATATATTTTTAACTTATTTCTTGAGAAAAGGAGATATAAGGAAATGATCTTACTGAGAGCTACTGATTTTAACCTAGAAGGGAATGATTTTCAACATGTTTTACAGGAGACAAGAAGAGAAATTCTTCCTTTTTAAATGAGGTGTTATCAGCCCTTCCCTAAATAACGATGGAGTAGAAATGAGCTTGAAAATTCAGTTGAGGGGATTTGGGGGAAAGAGGTGAGGGTGGTCAAAAAGTAGAGACTTCCAGTTACAAGATGATGAGATGTGGGGATCTCACATACAGCATGGCAACTCTAGCTAAAAATACTTACTGTATTGAATACTAGAAAGGTGCTAAGACAGTAGATCTTGAAAGTTCTCATCACATACACAAAAAGGGTAACTATATGAGGTCATGTAAGTGACCTTATTGTGATAATCATTTTGTCATATATATGTGTTATCAAATCAACATGTTGGGGCGCCTGGGTGGCTCAGTTGGTTAAGCGACTGCCTTCGGCTCGGGTCATGATCCTGGAGTCCCGGGATCGAGTCCCACATCGGGCTTCCTGCTCAGCGGGGAGTCTGCTTCTCCCTCTGACCCTCTTCCCTCTCGGGCTTTCTATCTCTCATTCTCTCTCTCTCTCAAATAAATAAATAAAATCTTTAAAAAAAAAAAAATCAACATGTTGTACACCTTAAGCTCACACAGTGTTATATGTCAGGTATACTTCAAAAAAGCTAAAAAAAAAAAAAAGAAAGCTAAGAAAACAGAAGACATTTGATCAAAATAAGCTCAACTTGAACTAATCAGTATTTGGGACTTGCGAAGGACTGTCACTGTATCACTATGGAATATTGGGTGGGAGGGGGGAGGTATGGAAGCCTGCATGTTGGTCACATTCATGGCATGTAGGATCTTTCTGAAGGGACAAATGTGAAACACATGAACATTAAAACAATTTTTTTTGAACATTAAAACAATTTTTTCTCCCTTTGAGAGAAATCTGAATGAAGATAAAACATTCATTTCAAAGTTCTCATTAAATCGTTTAAGTTTGTCCTAATAGTTGGCTTTTTGAAAAATGAAATCTATAAGCACAATCTACTTTATTGTTTCATCAGAATTCCATAGTGACCAACTTTGGTTTTTCTTTTATTTTTTAAAGATTTTATTTATTTATTTGACAGAGGGAGACACAGCGAGAGAGGGAACACAAGCAGGGGGAGTGGGAGAGGGAGAAGCAGGCTT
The DNA here is from genome assembly GCF_003265705.2 of Callorhinus ursinus. Taxonomy (NCBI): domain Eukaryota; kingdom Metazoa; phylum Chordata; class Mammalia; order Carnivora; family Otariidae; genus Callorhinus; species Callorhinus ursinus. Next base: position 11,221,258 of record NW_027397069.1, read on the forward strand.
CCCACTGAGCTGGGAGCCTGATGCGGGGCTTGATCCCAGGACCCTGAGATCATGACCTGAGCTGAAGGCAGACGCTTAGCGACTGAGCCACCCAGGCGCCCTGCTAGAACTCTCTTCAAAAATGCACATCAGATGAGGTCACTGCCTTCTGCTAAAGGTTGTCAGTGCCTTCAGGAGAAAGTCGGAACCTCTTAGCCAGGCTAAGAAAAGCCCACCTTAGCAGCCTTGTCTACTACCTCCCCTGGTGGTCCTGCCCCTTGCACGGGGACCACCCCCCCGCAGAGTTCCATCAGAGCTCTGAACGTGACATTGACATTGTCACCAAGGTCCCACACACAGGCAATCCAACCTGAAATCAATGGCAGACGAGTTAGCCTATATGCCGCCTTGTTCTCATGTTACCTGCTGAAGAACTTCCAAGGGTTCAAGTCTGAAAAGAGATTCATAATCACAGACTCCATCCCTTGCTACAAATTCACTCCTCACTACTCAATATGTCCTGTGGTTTCCTGCTATTACAAATAATGCCACAGTGAGTATCCTTGCACAAAATTTATATAATGCATGTGCAAATAAGTCTGTTGATTAAGTCCTAGAAGTTCAACTGCTAGGTCGAAGATATTTTGGCATTTAAAGTTTTGATAGTGCCAAAGTTCTCTCTGTAAAGGCTGTACCTATTTTACATTCCTGATGGCAATACACGACAGTGTCTGATTCTCTAGATCTGAAACTTTTAGATGTTGTTAAGATCAAACAGTTGGATGTTTACCAATCTGATAGGGTGAGAAATTGGCACCTTGGTGTGGTTTTGACTTGAATTTCCCTCATTTGAAGGAAGTTTGCACATCCTTGAATATGCTTAGATACCATTTCTATTGCTTTTTCCTTTCATATTCTTGGCTCACGCATTTTTCTGTTGGGTTATTAACTCATATTGATATAAGGAAATGTCTTTTGCCAAAAAAAAAAAAAATACAGTAAAGACACCAGCCCTTTGGTGACATGAAGTACCATTTGCCCTCACTAGTTGCTATTTATCTTTTGTCTTAGTTCATGGTTTTCTGCTCTGCAGAAATTTTAAGTTTTTGATAGTCCAATTTATCATTCGTTTGTTTCGGTTTTCTTGGTCTTGTGTCATATTATGCAAGCTTTCTCCTTTCCAAGTTCACCTCTCTGAACCTAATCTACTTCTGCTCACATTTTTGTTTACTAGCTTCCTTGCTGTTCTGTAAACGTAGGCCAGGCGCTCCCCTGTCTCAGGGCCTGTGCATTTATGGTTTGTTCTTTCCTCTTTGAATAAGCTCCCCCAAATATCTGCATATCTTATTTTCTGCTGGTCTCCACCCAATGCCATCTCTTAGAAAAACCTTCTCTAAAGACCCTACAAACTTCCAGACACTCTTATCTGGTTGCTGTATTCTCTCTCTCCTTTTTTTAAAGATTTATTTATTTGTCAGGGAGAGAGACAGAGAGCACACAAGCAGGGTGAGCGGAAGGCAGAGGAGAAACAGGCTCCCTGCTGAGCAGGGAGCCCGACGTAGGACTCGATCCCAGGACCCCGGAATCACGACCTGAACCAAAGGCAGACGACGCTTAACTGACTGTGTCACCCAGGCGTCCCTGATTGCTGTATTCTTGACAGCACTTAACACTTGCTGAATTATTATGTTTATATTTGCTCTGGTCCCTCTTTCCCCCACTATTTTGTAATCCTCAGGAGGGCATGTCTTTCATCTTTCTTGTTCCCTTCTGTTGTTCCAAACCCTAGAACAAGACTGGGATCCAAAGATTGTGAAATGAACATTTATTAAATAAATTATTGGAACAATTTAAAAAAATCTCTCTGTATTTTCTTCCCGAAACTTAAAAGCTAAGTTACTCTCCTCCTCCCCTGCCTGAAAACTCTGCCTGTCTATTTCCCTGCTATGTGCACCATCACAAATGCCTACAAAACTTTATTAGTGCTGGCCTGCAGGATAAATAGCCCCTTGGTGGCTTTTGGTGTGTTATAAGGTAGATGAAGAGTTTCTGTGGGAATTTAGAATCTTATTGTACTTTTTTATTAGGTAGAAATAACTTTTTAGATCTTTTAGCTTGAAATTGAAAAGTATGGCTGGTTTTCTTTCTGTCAGAGGTCATTTCTAGGTTAATCCAAAAAAAAAAAAATGCTGTTGACATATCTGGCTTTACCAAACAGGGTAATTCCTGTTGTTTCTCAAGAGTCCAAGTTTGCCATTAACTTTCAAAACAATTTCTGTGATAAATGTCATATTTGTTTCTTCCCTATAATTTGAGCACATTCACTAAGTACCAAATTAATGATCTTTTTTTTTTAATTTTGCCAAGCCTGTACAGTGTTTAGGTTCATAAAAAATATATATACAAAACAGACCATGATATAAGTCAGATCTAGCCACAGAAATCAGTACCACAAAGTGAGGTAAATAATAGAAAATGGAAATGAGCCAATTAAATGCAGTTTAAAATAGTGCACAGATATTTGATGCAAAAATAAAACAGGGACAGCCACCCAGAATAATTACAGTAACTAAAGAACTTAAGCCAAATAAAAGAGAATTTAATGAAGATAACTGTTTACTTTGAAACCAAATCCAGGAAGAGGAGGAGAGAACAAATATACAAACTGATTTAATTCTGAAACCAGTACAAACAAAGACATTTATTTTGCTTCTACACTGTAAAAGGAAATGCAAATTGTGGGAGAAATAATTCCCCAGTACTCCCAGCGCAGTAAAGAAATTGGAACCTCCAGGACTCATTTTCTGATGTTGGTTTCTTGTTAGTAGAATGATACATTGCATTTCATAAAAATGTAATATATTCATGCCAGCATCATCTCAATGTTATATTATATCTTCGAGATGTTTAGTTATATCACAAGTCAGAAAGAGTGGGCCTTGTAAATCATGAATTTGATGGACATCAAAGTGTATACTACCAACCATAATCCTTTATTTAAATTTTTATTGCTGGGGCGCCTGGGTGGCTCAGATGGTTAAATGTCTGCCTTCGGCTTAGGTCTTGATCCCAGGATCCTGCATTGGGCTCCTGGCTCAGTGGGGAACCTGTTTCTGCCTCTCCCCCTGCTCATACTCTCTCTCTCTCTCTCTATCTCTCTGTCTCAAATGAGTAAATAAAATCTTTTAAAAAAATTATTGCTGATTCTTCATATGAATAATTTTTTATGTCATTCGTAGCTAGGAACGTCCAAATAACTCACATCAACCTAACCATCTTTGCCTTGATGATGAATTTCAGGATTAAGGGGCAAAGAATTTTTTAAGATCTTTCTCACAGAAGAACTATCTTTACCTTTATGTTGTTGGTGCCTCCACAGGGTTTTGGTATCTAGTAGATTGATTTGGGCCGACGAGTTGGTTTTATAGTTTAGGAAACAAGAACCCAAAGAAGAAAAACAGCATCCTTTGGACCAAAACCTTTGTTCTTTCTCCCTCTATCCAATATACTGGGCATTGAAAGTGCTCAAATAGCACCGATGTGCTTACCTACTGTTTTGTTATTCACTAAATTACAAGTGCTTCACTTTTAAAGAGAATATTGAAAGAGAAACCGTACGTGATAAAGATAGAGCATTTTTCTCCTAAGATTTTTCTCCTTCTTTCTTTGTCGCAATTAAGCTTTTCTTTAAGCCTCCCTCAGGGACTGTGTTCTTTGAATGTGGGCACCATGATCCTGCATTGTCCTTGACAAACATAAAAAGCACTCATAGAGAGTCATAGGCTCTGTGACCCCGGGCAAATTACTTCACTGTTGTCATCCTTGGTGTCCTCTGTTATCATGGGAGCTCTTCCTCTGTCACTGTGGGAATTAGATGTAACACTGGACCCACAGCATAATATATTTTTATTATTATATTATGATTATCGTATCTTTATGGAGACACAAGTCCTTTCATTTCCCAAAAAAATTAATACTAAAGGTTTGAGTTCACCATCATCCATGAAGTCATAAACCCTTTTACTGAAAGAGGACAATACCTGATCTGACCCTTTTATTTTACAAAGAAGGTCACTGAGTCCCAGGGCCTCGAGGGCTCTAGTGACTGGGCTGGGCACAATGGCAGGGCTGTTCTTTCAACAAGCTCTTTCTACTCCATCATACTGATTCCTTCTGTACAACCAGCCAACCTATTATTAAGAAACACAAACAGCAAAAGCATTTCGGATGTCAATAAACTAAAAAAGTCCAAACTTTTTGCCAGTATATTGCAGTTAAAGCAATTCTCTTATTTCTCCCTCCTTTGCCCTAAAAGTTAATAAAGCAAATAACCCCAGAGACCATTTGTTTCTGTAGCACAAGGGCTTGCAACCTACATGGAATGAATCGCAAACCTCTCCCAGAACCAATAAAAAATAAATAAATGAAAAGTCAGGTGTGTTGTCAGAATTCCCTGCTGGGTCCGAACGGAGTGATTAGTGAGTGATTCAGCAAGCAATGGGAGCCCTTCTCTCCTACTCGTGTGTGTACTGGTATTATTAAAAATATATATATTTTTTATTATTTTGTTGCTCAGTGCCATGTGAACCAAAAGGAAAATGAAAAAAAAGGGCAGTCTGCCCTGTATCATGGGTCACTAGACCTAAAGAAAAAAAGCTGGATTGTTTAGGAAAAGAAAAAAAAAAACACCCTCATTTTGGGAGGTGATGACTTCATGTCTTCTCATCTCTGATTTGCCCATGAAATGGCAAGATAACATTTTATTATTTCTTCTGTCTTTACATCTTGTTTCGAGTTATCTTCAACATATGCTCCAAGGTGAACATAAAGATCATTTTCTAACCTGGTGGGGGAGGGGAAAAAGTGGGGGAGAGAAAGAGAGAGGGACAGGGAGGGGGAGGGGGAAGGAGAGGGGAGAGAGGAGAGAGAGGGAAGAGAGTGAGTGAGAGAGGGAGAGAGAGAAAAGGAGAGAGAGAGGGAGAGAGAAGGAGAGAAAGAGAGAGAGAGAAGAAAGTCCATGATAGAGAAAGAGTGGGTATTTAGGCAGCATTTTCAATGAGCCTGGGCCTGCCTGGTACTCTTCTAAGAACTTTAGGGCAGAGGACTTCGTTTTATTTTTACAACAATACCATGCTGTAGGAAGTACTATTATTTCCTTTAATGGTCGTGGAGGCTAAGACCCTAGAGGTCAAAGAGCTTGCCCAAGGTCTCATGGCTTGTGGGTGGTTAGGGTAGGTGCTGTTCGGAGTAGGCCAGAACATTATGGAATTGCTTGAACTTGTCACTCTAGCCAAGGAAACCTGCTTGAGTCTCAGGTAGGCGGGCCACAGCGTGTATCTGTGCAGTTAACAAGGGTGAGGCAGGGGAGTCACGGGCTACACCACGGGCATCAACACCATGCTACTCTGGCTCTGCTTCTTCATGAGGCTGTGTCCAGCAGACAAGTGCTCTTGGGGACTTCATGCAGATGCTCTCGTAGTCAAGCTGGGTACACACTTTCTCTTTCTGGGCCTTCTCTTATTAGTGTTTGGGGTGCAGGTTTTTCTAGAACTTATCACTGAAACGTAATCTCATTGATTAGGAGAGTGCAGTGGTTTTTCTGTTCTCAGAACATGCGTATCACTGGGGAAGGACTATTTGACATCAGCCATAAAATTAAAGGTAACTTCCCTTATTTGGTTTTCAGAAAGATGTAACTATCTTCTTATTAGATTTCTTTTTATGCCGAAGCACCTATTAGCTGAATTGGAGGGAAAGTTTTTAGTCAGTACTCAGTCCCTTTTTATCATAAATCTACCCTGGATCCCAACTCTCTCCTAACCGGGGAGTAGATATCCAACTGCACACTGGACATTTCCACTGAGTGTCTGTTTATGTATGTTTGTTATATAAAATTTGGGAAAAAGAAGAGAATAAAAATCCTCTACTATCTACGAAGATAGAGATAACTACGGATAATATTTTTGGTACTTCCTTCCCAGTGTTATTCTAATATGAATAGTATTGGGGTCAGGCTAAATGCAGTTTCCCCCTTTTACTTTCAATTCAATAGCACATAGCTAGATGTCTCCCACTATATCCAAGAAAACAACCCTTTTAGTAACTACACCATATTTTATGTCTTCAGTGCATTCTAAATTTCTGTAACCATTCTATCATAGTTGGCTTTGTGGGTTCCTATTCAATTTTGCATTGCTATAAAATAAATATAGTTCCTACCTCTGATTTGTACCTATTTCTTCTGATTACCATCTTAAGATAGATTTCTTTAAATTGACAACTATTTATTCATTTAAGAAGTAAGTAGAACAGGGGTGCCTGGGGGGCTCAGTCAGTTAAGTTGCGGACTCTTGATTTCATCTCAGGTCATGATCTCAGGGTCGTGGGATCGAGCCCACATCTGGCTCCGTGCTCAGCGAGGAGTCTGCTTGAGATTCTCTCTCTCCTTCTCCCTCTGTCTCTCCCCGCCACTCTCTCTCTCTCGCAAATAAAGAAATCTTAAAAAAAAAAAAAAGAGGTAGAACAAACATACATTTCTTCTGATAAATACAAAAAGCTCAGACTTTATTTTTATTATTTTTTTCTTAAGATTTTATTGATTTATTTGACAGAAAAACAGCGAGAGAGGGAACACAAGCAGGGGGAGTGGGAGAGGGAGAAGCAGGCAGAGCAGGGAGCCCGATGCGGGGCTTGATCCCAGGACCCCAGGATCATGACCTGGGCCGAAGGCAGATGCTTAACGACTGAGCCACCAAGGAGCCCCAAAGCTCAGACTTTAATAAGGAGAAGTATTCTTAATGTAGAGAGCTAAATGAAGGTAAGAGAAATAGCTCTGATTCTACCATCTCATAGACCTCCTACATTTAAAAGGCAGACATTTATGATGATGCTGTTTTTTTAAATTAAAAAATTTTGAATTAAAGGAATTGTTTGTTTTCCCTTGCGATTGTAAAGGGGCTTAAATGCGTAAAAAGGCGACATAGGTTCCAGTGCCTCCACCACAACCTACAAGTGTGACACTGAGGTTATTCATTCCCACCTGTAAAGTTAAATGTTTACGCTTGTAGGTATCTCATGGGCATTCTAGTTTCAAAGCCATATGGACCTACGGCTCTAGGACGTCTCGGAAGGAGCATCCTGGAGCGTCTGGATCATTTTCAGCAACTTGCACCAGTTTTGGCATCTGCACATGCGCAGTTGGCAGATAAACCAAAGAGCAAGGGGACGGGGCCCCTGGTCTAGGAGTTTGACCCAAGGAGCAGGCAACAGCAGACAGAGGTGTTCGGTCAGCGTCAGAGTGAAGGGCACAGGTGGCACAGAGGAAGAAAAGCTCCGGGGATGCAGATAAGAGGCAGCGCATGGAAGCAAGCACAAGCCGTCCACATTGGGAGGATGTAGAAGGAATGGAGAGCTGTGTGCCCTGTCGCAGAAAGACTTGGCTTTGACTTTTAGCTCCATTCTTAAGAACTTTTCCTCTCAAAATAATGGTAAAGGAAAGAAAACTGGGTATAAAAAGGTAGAACTTTAAAAAAAAAAAAGAACAAAAACAACAACAGTTGGAATCCACCAGTGACTTCTGAAAAGCCAGTCAGAGGAACATGGGTCAGAGGTCCCAAAGCCAACTTAAAACTGCAATGCAAGCGAAGCAGGACATTGAAATTTGGGGGCAGTATTAACAAGCTGTGTGAATGGTCCTGTTAGATGATTTCGGACCTCTGGAGTAGATGGGAGTGAAAGATTTAGGTACGGATGCAAAGAGGATCAGCAGGTTGTCATTGACTCAGACTGGAAGGCAAACAGGTAGCTCAGCTGTTGCCCGGCCACCAGATAACACTCACTTCCCATGTTCCCACAGATGGTAACAGGCAGTATCTCATTTAATCCTTGGATTCTCAGAGGTAGATGCTGTGCTTAGCCCCATTTTATAGAAAATCAACTTAATGAAGCCAGAGTTTCCATATTGAGAATGGAGCCGGATGCTGACCTAGATCCATGAGACTCCAACTTCTAGACTTGTAACCATTACTCTCTGTGCTTCTAAACATTTAAAAAGATTTAAAAATATATACGTACTCAAAAGTCAATGTGAAAGTCCCAGAAATGCTTGCAGAATTAATCAAAACATTACAATAATTTGCAAAATTTGAGAGATGCTCCTCAGTAAAGTCAGTCTTTGTTATCTTGGTCACATAAAACGTCCAACGTCAAAGACCTTGATGTTTTCCTGGAAAATTCTCTCTTATTTTCTTTAATTATCTATGTAAGGCTTTAAGATAAAAAGACAGAGACAATGTAGGCTTGCTTATGATAGAAGTAGAAAAAAATTCAGAATGAGTATCTACTATTTGATGATAGAGTCGACACTCCAAAAATTGGTATACAGTGCCTTCCCATTTGCATCCTTATAGAGGTAGAGAGACATGTGCCGAGTTGTTTCTGCTAACACACCTGAATTAACTGTAAGACGCCTCTGGGTATTTATAAACCAATAATACCACTGTTTTTTAAAAGCAAACATGTATCTTGAAAACAGGCTCAGAGATCTTTCTAAGGAAGGGAACAGTAATTTGAGGCCACCAAAAGAAAATGAATGGGTGATTTTAAGAAAAATCAAGGTGATATATTCTAGAAACAAATGGGTGATCTATCTATGCATATTTAGTGTATTGCTTGCTATGCTTTTCAAAAATGTGGCTATCTTTTAAATGCTGCCTGTAATCATATTCAATAAGCTTGCACAAAGTCTTTTCCTCCAAAGTCTATGAGGCTCTGATTTCTGTACTTAGGACACATTTGCCTACCCTAAGAACCTCTTGGAGCTATCATTTAGAATTTAGCCCAGTAGGGGTGGGAGGCGTGGGGTGGCTGGGTGATGGACATTGGCGAGGGTATGTGCTATGGTGAGCGCTATGAATTGTATAAGACTGTTGAATCACAGACCTGTACCTCTGAAACAAATAATATATTATATGTTTAAAAAAAGAAGAAGATAGCAGGAAGGGAAAAATGAAGGCAGCGAAATTGGAGGGGGAGACAAACCATGAGAGACTATGGACTCCGAGAAACAAACTGAGGGTTCTAGAGGGGAGGAGGGTAGGGGGATGGGTTAGCCTGGTGATGGGTATTAAAGAGGGCACGTACTGAATGGAGCACTGGGTGTTATAGGCAAACAATGAATCATGGAACACTGCATCAAAAACTAATGATGTAATGTATGGTGATTAACATAACAATAATAAAAAAATCACAGACATTTTGATATCACATTATAGTTTCAGACATCTCTAAATATTTTTTTATGCTCATCACTACTTTGAAGTTGTGATTGTTATTACATTTGTTGGTAGACTGCACAGGATCTATAGACATTCAGTTGATACAGTTGGGCCAACAGCAGGGCAGCTCTCTGCCTAGTGATCCTTCAACCACCAAATGCTGAGGGTGCTGTACTCATCCTGGTGATCTAGACATCTATGTTGCTTTCTCATATTTCTTATGAATATGTGGAAGGAGGTAAGCTGAGGGCCACATGAAAGTTTGACGTTCCCAGTCAAATTAAGACCAATAGCCTTCACACTGCAATGTCATTAAAAAATAAAATTTAACTTTAACTTGCCTGTACTTAAAAAAAAAAAAAAAAGAATTTAGCCCGGCAGAAGATGTACTGAGAGCTACCTGGTGTGATTATTTTCCATTCTTCCTGATCATTCCGAGTTTTAGATCAAAGTTTGAAGTTGCAACACAACTGGCCTCTCTTAGCTGTTTAACTTCATCTGTGTCTAATTTTTGTTTCTTTCATATTTCTTCTACACATACTCCCAGATGCCTTTGGGAAATGGACCCATTTTGAATATATCACATAAATAAACTGCAATGGGGGAAGGCCTCTTCATTTTGAAAATGCCACACTGCACAATGGCTGAAAGGAAGGCTCATTGAGTAATACTAGCTGCATTTCTACGGGAGCCCTATAAGTGCTTTTTCCCCAAAGCACTTAACATAGCAAAATTGCCTCACTCATCACAGCAAAGCAGTCACCTTTAGACTGGTCCGCGAAGCTGTTTTGCAGGATGGAGTAACACTTCAGATGGGACTGCAAATGAAGAAGAATTCTGTGTCGAGTAGCAGTGGTAGGGGAATTTAAGCAGGAAGAATAAAATTACTTATTTGGAATTGGGTCAGAACTCTAAGACTAACAGCTACCCTGATAGCAGACTATTCTGAAAAAGCTGCTGGATATTTATTGAATAAACCCATCCTGGCAGAAAGATGTGTCTATTGTATGCAACTATATTGTATACATTTATCCCTTTTTCTTCACATACATTTATTATGGAGAAGTCTTAAATATATAAAAATTGACCCAGAAAATGTGTATTCATTCTTCAAAACTTGCATTAGACTGTGCATTTACTGACCTTATTCCATATACGTCCATATCAATAAACCCAAATCCAGTGTTCAAGAAACTAATGCTTTCTAAACCTTATCACAAAATAGTATTTTCTGAACAACGAACTTCTTCCCTATTCCTCCTAAATCATTCACTCCTTCGTACAAACACCTGGGCTACAAGAAGACTGGGTCTGGGCTTACATTTTTTGGTTTGTTTGTTTGTTTATTGAGAAAAGAGGGGCTTTAAAAATGATAATTCATTTTTAAAGGTTAACTAATAACATCAGCATAATATAGAAAAGCTAGAGAATTGAAGTAAATAATTAAAAACTGGAATGCTTATAATGGCACCACTGGGATTACAGATAGATGGGTCAGAAACAATCCTTTCTGGCAGCATAACTCCTGAATGGCTAAACCACTGAAGAACTGGGAAAGATTCAACAGAACGGAAGACTCTCACCTCTTAACTTTGTTGACTTTTGACGCATTATTTTCTTTTTTTTTTTAAAGATTTTATTTATTTATTCATGAGATACAGAGAGAGAGAGAGAGAGAGAGAGAGAGGCAGAGGGATAAGCAGGCTCCCCACTGAGCAGGGAGCCCGATGCGGGGCTCGATCCCAGGACTCCGGAATCATGACCTGAGCCGAAGGCAGACGCTTAACCACCTGAGCCACCCAGGCGCCCATGACGCATTATTTTCTTTACTCGCACATGTAATCAACAAGTAAGTACTGAGTAACTGTGATGTATGAGGTCCCTACCAGCTACCAGACTCATGGAAAAACAAATAAGCAGACTAGCAATTATTATTCAGCGTGATGGGCACTAAGCAGGAACCATGTACCCAGTGCAATGGAACCTCAAAGAGAAAGCATTTAGATCAGCCTGTGGCAGGTGGTCGGGGGAGGCTGGAGGGGGAGGTGGGGGCAAGGGAGCAGAGGTAGCTTTCTGGAGCTGTGCTTTTGAAGCCCTATAGGATTACTGGGAGTTACCTAAGTAGAGAAGAAAGAGTGGGAGGTGTGGATGGAATAGAAGATGGAATATCAGATAAGAGAGAACAGCAATAAAAAGGCATGGAGACAAAGAGTCAGTGAAAAGCATGATGGCCAAGAGGGACGGACCCCAGGAGAATGAGGGGTCCAGTTTCAAAGGGACGGGATGACAGGTCAGAGGCTCAGTGGAAATGTCCACTGAGCAGTTGGATACCCGTGCGCTGGCTTGGAGAGAGAGTAGGGTTCCAGGGTAGATGTATGATAAAAAAAGAGTGACTACTGTCTAAAACTTTGCCTTCTAACCCAGCTAGTATGTTCTTCAGCATTCTCGGGAATAATGTCAAAAAAACAAATTGATAATATAAATTATTTATATGGATGGCCTAAGCTTATGCAAATCTAATGGAGAAGTGAACATGGCATGAATTAAGCAGCCTTGGATGGTTCTGGAAGCCTTCTTGTCACTTCACCCCAGTGCTACTCTGCTCAGTCACTGAGCACTCTTTGGTCTTCTGGTTTTCGTTCTCTTTTACCCATTTCCCTCGCCCCTCACACTCATGCTTTCTGTTTCTTCCTTCCCTTTTGTTACGGTCTTCCCTCCTGCTTATAATACACTAGGTATCCAAATCCTGGGTCCTCCTTTTTGCACCTGTGTCACATGATCCTGCTCAGGGAAAGTGTGTTGCCAAGTACTCCACTAATTTCAAACAACTTTTTAAATTTTACTATAAATATTGGAGTCCTTCTCTCTAAGGATTGTCCTCTTTGAGCTCTCACAGCACCTTGATGATCTCTCTCTCTGCCTGTTGCACATGGTGGTATGAGGATCTGTTTTTCAACCTCTCTCTTCTGCTAGACTTTGAGCTCTTTGAGGCTGGGTACTAAGACTTATTTATCTTTCATTTCTTAGTGCCCAGAACAGCACCCGAGGCATAGCAGATGCATATTCTCGCCATAAATATGTGCTGAAAGAAAGGAGAAGGGGACTCCGGAGGTTTGTGTGTAAGGCAAATGCACAGACCAAGTTTCAGCAGAAAAGGTGAAGGGCTACTTCCAAATCCAGGACCTTGGTTGGCGGTCAGGAATAAACTGATGTATATGGCACATCGTCATTCATTTATTCCTTAGCACAGGGCTCTGCACAGATGTCAGAGATTGAACAAACAAATATGTTAGTGGTGGAAATCTAACTCCATCCACCTGCTTCACTTTTAACCCACTATCAAATAAACCAGCCAACTACAGAACGCAGTAAAAACCTTGGTTTTGTTGGACACGTTAGGTCCTCTGTCACAAGGAAAGGGGAGTAGAGAGAGAGGAATCTATATCCTTTTTTTTTTTTTGCAGATGTTGGAACCAAGGTCTGCAGAAGATAAATGACTTATCTCTAGGCCTCTGCCTGGTCTCCTGCCCACCAGACCTCAGTGACTATTGATGGAGGTCCTGGGGACACTGGCATGTTGCCATGGGAAACAAAAGTGGTGGCAACCACAGACTCAATTTCAAATGACAGTTAAACATACACTCTACACCAACGACACAGTTCTCGGGTAGTGTCAAAATCAGTGGCCGTGGCTCTTCATCTTCTACCTGTTTCTTCTATTAACATAAAAGCTTACTCTGGATTGCCTGATGCATTTTTAAAAGCTTGCTGCCAGGCTGTAGATTTCGGAGCTGCCTTGCAGCTTCTTCTCAGACAAGGTTCAATACTTCTTAGACTATAGTGTTCATGCAAATAAAGGGAAAAGGAAAAAGTAGGGATTCTTCAATAAAAACCCTGGAACAGTGCTTCTGCCTCCCAAAGGGCACCATGTGTCTAAGATGTCCCAAGTCAATGCGACTGATATGATTAACCTATTTATTATTTTGACACTATAGCAAAAACGAGAGGGAAGAGCCATTTCTTTTTTTTTTTTTTTTTTTGTCTGGCTTGGCTAACCACGTTATTGGGATAGAAGAGAAAAATTGATCGAAAGCAGAAGGAACAGGGGTATAAAAAACCTTCTCTGTGATCTTCACATAACTCTTTTTAGTTTCCATTTCTGTTTTCTTTCCTTTTAATGGATTAGTGTTATGCTAGAGGGCAAAGGTCATTTCAGAATAATGAAATGTCAAAGTCAACGGAGGGTGAATTGTGTGGCAGGTGTCGAATAAATGTATGGTATTTTAAATATTTACATCTGCAAATGGAAGCCATATTTCCATCCTTTGATTACCTCCTCAGGCTTTTATCTACTGAAGGGGAGAGAAGAAGGCTCCCTAACTCTTCCCCAAGTCTCCTGAAACGCTAGGACCCCGCTTCTCCTCTCATTCACATATGAGGCCACTTTCTGAGTCTTGGTCTAGAAATCTGTAAAATGGCAATGGTAATAACTACCTCACAGGATACTGAGAAAGTTAAAGGGGGCGTGAAAGGGCCAAATCCAATGCTTGGCACATAACTGGCACTCAATGAAACGGTTCTGTTTCCTTTTTGTATGTTCTTCCAATGGCCCTACAGCCAGGCAGGGAGCTGGGCAATTTTAATTGCCGAGGGCTTGTAGATTAGAAAATATTTTGTTATTATCCTCCATCTCGTTGTAAGTACTTACCTTTTGCTTTCTCCGTCTTGCATACACATAATTTAATATTTGGGAGGAAATAAAAAAATGATATTAACTCTTATTTTACATTATTATAGACAAAAATTCCTTCTTAAGACCACCTCAGCTGGCTCATTAAAAAGCTGCTTTTCTTTCCTCTGAGCATCTTTCAAGTTCACCTCTATGCAAGTGATTGCCAACCATTATTACAATGAGAATTACCTGGGGACTTTGAAAACTCCCCATGCCCGGGCTGAACCTGTTAAGTCGGGTCCTTGCAGCTGGAACTCAAGCATCCGTGAGAACCACTGCCTTACTCATTGGTGCCTGGGAATTGGTCAAACTCACTCTTGCCTCAGGCCTCTCAACATTCTTTGCTAGTCCAGTCCCATATACTTCCACCAATAATTAAATAGAACAAATGTCTGTTGAGAAAATACCATATGCCCAGGCCTGAGCTGAAACATCCCAGCTGATGAATTCCCCCTCTATTTCAGAGAATATAGAGGCTACAAAATGCCTCCAAGACTTCTTTATCTCCACTGATTATGGATCCCACTTCCTCTCCCTCTTCAGGGGAAATCGTTCCTTTATTCTCCCCTTCAGCATTTAAACGTGTCCACATATTTGCCATTTAAAAGTAACTTGAAAATCTGCCATTATGCCCTATTTTCAGGCAAGATTCTGAAAAAGAATAGCCTAGACCCATGCCTTCATCCCCTCTCAAAATTTCTCAATTCACGTGAGTCTGGCTTTGGTCAGAAATAGCTGTTGCAAAGATACCAGTGACCTCTTAATTGCCAGATCCTTGCCCTCTCTGCTACCCTGATTGTCCAGCACTGTGGCTGACTTGCCTTTCACATTCTTGCATGCTTCCTGCCTGGGGCTATACTTCTCCGTTTCCTCTCCTGTCTTGCGAGTTGTCTCATTCCTACTGTTTGTTTGTTTATTAATTGCTAGTGTGCTCATCTCCTAAATAGGAGTTCCCCCAGGGTTTAGGCCGGAATCCTCTGTAGATACCTTCTCGTTAATTTCATCCACACCCGTAACTCCATTTCCCTCTTGCCTAACGATTTCCTTATTTCTGTACCTCCTGAACTCCTTGTAAATTCCAAATCTTTGCTCATAACTACCTAACCAGTGCACCCTTCCTCCCAGATCTCATATCCCTTAAACGTGTCCTATTCAAATGAGCATTTACCATCTGCTCATCCTGCTAAACTTGTTCTTCCAACAGGCATCCTCTTTCTCATAGAATGGTACCATACTCTACAGTTCCAACCATTAACTATTCTTTTCCTTTTCCTTATTTTCACATCCAATCTATCACCCAGGTGTTGGTTTCCAATATTACCCCTGTTCAGCCACTATTTTGGTTCCAGCCTGAATCATATGGTGTCTGAACAATAATCATAACCCTCCAATTAGTTTCTCTATGTTTAGCTTTTCTTCCCTTCAACCCAATCTCCACTGTGATAACTGAAGGATAGAAAACTCAGATCTTTTGGATCTGATCTTATTCCTCCTCTTTAGTAAAACATTTGCCCTCATGGCATTTCCTCTAGAGGGTCCTATGATGCCTCTCCTTAGTTGATCTTCAAAACACAGCTCAAATATTTCTGAATCCGCAGGCTAAGCTAGCCACCCCTCCCTTGCACTCTGCTTCTGCGTTCCAAAATCAACAAATAAAACAACGGTACAGATGGTAGCAGTAGATGCTACTCCTGGAGTACCTATCAGTCCTTTATAGATGTTACATAACTTCATACAACATATGTAATAAGTTGTTAATGTCCACTTGTCAGTGCGGTTCAGTGAACTTCCAGAAACGGGACTCAACTAGATACTTGGATACCCATGTATATAGCTGCATTATTCACAATAACCAAAAGGTGAAATAATCCGTGTCCATCGACAGATGAATGGATAAACAGAAGGTGGTATATTCACACGATGGAATATTATTCAGCTACAAAAGGAATGAAATTCTTATCCATGCTACAATATGAATAAACCTTGAAAACATCATGCTCTGTTAAATAAGCCAGCCACAAAAGGACAAATACTGTATATGTCCACTTAGATGAGGTATTTAGAATAGGCAAATTCATAGCAAATAGATTGGAGGTTACCAGAGGCTGGGAAAAGTGGGGAGTCATTACATGATGGGCACAGTTTCTGTTTGGGCCGATGAAAAAGTTCTGGAAATAGATAGTGATAGTGGTTATACAGCATTGTTAATGTATCTAATGGCACTGAATTTTGGACACTTAAAATGACTGAAATGGTAACTTTTTAAAAAAGTACAATTAAAGGGTTTTTTTTTTTTTTTTAAGCGCTAAAGCAAACGGAGCAAATGGAGCCAATATGTAAGTAGCCAAACCTAGAATTTTCTATTTGCAGATCCTGAGCATGTGTATCACCTTGAAGACTACTAGCCAACCCAATCGCCATCTCCCACAACTTTCTTCTTAACAGAATGCTTATTTGTTCCAGTAATCAAATCCATCTCAGCTCTGATGAATTCTGATTAGTCTGAGCCTATCCTGGAAATCCATTCCTTTTGCTGGTTATTGGTTTTGAGATTGTCTTGTGACGCATTTCTGGCCAATGAGACACCAGGGGAAGTCGGCTAGGGGTTTTATGGGCAAGGTTTCCATTCTGGCCCTTGTTAATGTCTGGATGTGATGCCTGGAGTAGCAATGAACATTTTGCAACCAGGAAAGGACACCAGGGCAGAAAGATGGGAAAGGCCCAAGTCTTTTCTGACATCCTGGTTCCTCTGAAATAATCAACCTTGATATTACCCTATCGTCATTCTTGTTTATTCCGATGGATTTATTACTGCAACTGAAAGGCATCCTAAATGACATGCTCTGGTTCAACACTGTGTCCCTAGTCCTTTCCATAGTCTTTGGCACCAGGCAGGCAGTATGTAAATGTTTACTTAATGAAGATACTTCCATGCTATGGATAGAAAAGTTGAGATCATATTTAAATCTGCAATTACTGATGTACTTCTTAATTACCAAAATCCTAATAAAGTCTCCTCTTGGTGTGGATTATATTAATAAAAGTAGCACTTGGCAATTCAGTTTTGAATTCTTATCTGCCACTTCATTTTATTTCACCTGAAAGGTGAAACAGTTGCTGTACCAAAAAAGCATATTATTTAATAAAACCCAAGAAAGAAGTTCTAATCATGTCTGATGCCAACCAAATGTTCGTCTACACCAGTGGGTTGTTCGGTGGTCAGATAAATGCCATCAGTCCTCTGGGGGGTGGGGGGCCCTCACCTGCAGCAATCATTTCTTTTTTTTTTTTTAATAATTTTTTAAAAAGATTTTACTTATTTATTTGACAGAAAGAGAGATAGCAAGAACAGGAACACAAGCAGGGGGAGTGGGAGAGGGAGAAGCAGGCTTCCCACGGAGCAGGGAGCCTGATGTGGGGCTCGATCCCAGGACCCTGGGATCATGACCTGAGCCAAAGACAGACGCTCAACGACTGAGCCACCCAGGCTACCCGCAGCAACCATTTCTTGTTGTGGGTAAAGTTACATGTGCTAGAAAATGAATAGCTACCAAATATAATTATACACATAACTGCCAACAAAATATTTTAAAACCAAATCGAGATTTTGGATAGGATCTCCTAAGTTAACTTTGGTGAGTAAATTTTTTAATCTTTTAGTGTTTTGCTATCATGTGCACTCTACAGTTCTGAAAGCATTAACTTTTGCACTCTTTGTAATAACTTGAGAGGATTCTCTGCCTTACACAGTATTTATTTTTTTCCTCATGTTTGTATTTAACACTAAGGAAGGGGTGTAGTGTTGTGCTTACATGTCCGGATGGGCTGAAGTCACACTCCCCCACTCTTCGTTGTGTCTCCAGTTAGGCTTTCTTATCTTGTCATTGCCTTAGTTTCTCAAATTGGAAAATGGGGGATAATAGTATGTGCAGCACATCTTTGCACTGTTTCTGCCACATTGCAAGCATGCAACAGTGGGCGCCGATTAGCCTGGGTTCTGGTGACTTCCTTTGCGATTTGGAAACTGAAGACAGGATGTCAGAGCTCTGTCAGAGGTAGACAGAGGCTGATGTTCACAGGGAGAAACCAGTTGGCTGGCCTCCCACCCGACCTTGTCTTGGTCAAGTTACTCTGTTCCAGGGTCTGTCTGGTCCTGAGATTGCAGATCAGGAGACTGGTCTACAACACAGGGTTTTTGGTGTTGAGGGAATCAAAGGCGAAGAGCTGGTTGTCTGATAGAACAATGGTGTGCATCAGCCTCTAATTATTTCTAAAAGACAGCTGACATTGGGACCAGACAGGGCGCGTCTTTGATCAAGGTGCCTTTGTCCCTAAACAGAGCATGGACAATCACTGCTAAATTAACAGGTACCCCTGAGACTCTTGTTTTATCTCAGATCCCTAGCCAGGCAAGCCCACCTGGATTGACAGATTTACTGCTCTTTGCAAATGTAAATAACATCGACCAGGGCATAGTCAGCACCTTGTTCTGTGTACTTTCCGCCCAGAAACACTTTGTCTCGTAAGTGCCCTTTGCATGTATCTGATCTCCTACATTATGTGTTGGTTTTTGTCATTCAGGCTACCTACCCCTGATATTCTTGCTCCAAACTCTCTGTAGTCCAGGGTGTTACTGGAGCTGTGAAATCATAAACTAATCTAACTACGTCTGAACTAAAAAGAGAACACAACCAGCTAAGGATCTACCTGAGCTCTCTGAGTAGCTGTATGTCAAAAGGAACTGTTTAAATGAGCTCTTTTCATGAGGAGAATGCTTGAGTTCTTTCAGATCAGTAAAGAAAGCCTAAAACACTTTGAACTTGCAGACTCAACAGAATCTGTGAAACAGAAACAGATGAAAGGCAGATAGCTGTGCTATCCCAGTGCTTTTTAGGATGTGATTGGCACAAAGGAAAAAAGAAACTCAGCTCAATACAAGGAAGAACTTTTTAAACAATTACAGCTCCCCTGACCTGTAATGGATGCCTTGGTGAGTCATCAAGATTTCTGTCACCGGAAGGATTTAAGGAGGAGATGGGTATTAGGTCTGCATGGCAACCCTCTCCCCCATCCGTGAGTCTCTATTTTAAGACCTTTGGGGTTAAAACCTATAGAATACTGGGGGCAAGAGGATTTGGTAATCATGCTGACATGGGGTTATATTGCTGGGAGGGATGTTCTGGGGAGGAAAGGAGTAGACGGGCCTCTCTGCACGTTGGGAATGACACTGACAAAGGTACAGAGCAAAACATCAACACACCTGCCCTGCCTCGTCTCCTTGTTTGGTCTTTTCCTGCTTCTGGTGGCTTCTTGGTCTTTTCCCGCTTCTTCCTAACTCATTGATTTTACTAGCTTCCTCCTTAATCAATAAATCTATGCATCCAGGAACAACACTGAAACTCTTTAGTGGGCTTTCAAGGTCCCCCGTAGTCTGCGCTTGGCCCGCTTTTCAGAATCAAAGGCATACTGCGCCAAGATGAGGATCTTCTGCCCCAGCTAGACTCCCTTGGCTTAGTAAAGGAAATAAAACTTCTCGGATGTGGCCCACCTCCACAATATTTGCTCCTTCTTGGCTATGTTTGCTCACTGTCATGAAGGTTGGAAGGAAACTTCACGTTTTCTATGTGATATCCAAAAATCATATGTAATACCACAGGTAGACTCTGATTGCTGCCAATCTCCTCCTTTCTATCTTTACTGACTTTTTTTCTTTTTGTTTCGTTTTGGTTTTGGCCAATGCTTCTCAAACTTTCATGTGCACTTACTAATCACTTGCAGGTTCTGATCCAGAAGGTTTAGGGTAGGGCCTGAGATTCTGTATTTCTACCAAATTCCCTAGTGATGTCAGTGCTGCTGGTCTGCTCTTTGAGAAGCGTAGCTTGAGGGGCGAACGCTTTCTTCCCCTGCCTTGACCAGCTGGCCCCCCTGATCGGGGACATTCATTTCTTCCTTCCAGTACAGACTGATGCTCAAGTCTCACTTGACTGGCTTTCTGCCGAGCTCGGTAGAGTCTGCAGATCCCTCCCCGTTAATGAGACTTTTGTCCTGACACCTCCTGACCTCTCTGATCCACTGCTGCCCTTGCTCGGACTGGCAGAGACTGCAGAAATTATGCGGATTGATGAGTTCTCAGAGGAGGTGGCTGGAGAAGGCAAAGAGCAGGGGCCTAAGCATCGAGCCCCTCCGATAAGAAAAGAAAGGAGAAAAGGGGAGATAATTCAGAGAGAAAAGAGGTCACCACGAAGGGCTGCTGAAACTGGGGAAGGCATTTCAAGAAGCACCAGTTGCCAAAACATTCTTCAAATTCCTCCACACATGCTTCTCGTCTCTGCTCTCACCCTGTATTTCTAGAGCGGTACGTTTGGGACTTGATTATATATGGGATTTTATTTATGTTGGAATTGTATTTTGCTTCCAAATGGGATTTAAGATGGCTTACAAGCTTAAATGTATGATAGAAGGGACCAATATTTTTGATGACCCAAAAGTTAAAATAATAACAACAACAATGCAGAGAAATCTGCATGTCCTGGTCTGAGTACAGAAACAAGCTCTATTATTATAATGTTCTTTTTTTTATAATTTTATTCTATTCTATTTATTATTATTATTATTTTTTGAGAGGGAGCGTGAGAGGCGGGGGGCTGGTGGCAGGGTGGAGAGAGAGGCAGAGAATCCCAAGCAGGCTCCATGCCCAGCGTGGAGCCCCATGTGGGGCTTGATCTCATGACCCTGAGATCATGACCTGAGCTGAAATCAAGAGTCGGATGCTTAACCAACTGAGCCACCCAGGGACCCCTATAATGTTCTTTGATTATAAGACCTTTCCCCCTGGTACATTGTACGTGCCCACGGAACCTTAGTTTTACACTAAAATGGACCCAGTTGATTCCCTATTTCCTAGCTGGGACATGGCTAGACTTACAACAACTACTTAATAAAATAATTCCTGACTTGAATCGGTGACAGTTACTACCCTGCTCTGCATACCACTGGATTTTCAAATGACGAGCAACTCTTCAGTTGTGTTCCTCAGAGGCTGATTAACATTTATGTTAAGTCTTTTGTTAACATTTAGTTTCAATTGCTTTCTGAATCTTCTGTATAATTTTCTAATATTTACATATAAACATTTAGAGCACAAGGAACTTTGAAGATGATGTAGTGTAACTTCCTGCTACAGACCAGAAGACTGAGGTCCAGAGAGGTTCAAATGACTTCATGTCACACTGAAAAATGACTGATGAGCTGTGTTTGGGATCAGCGTGTACTGTATTACATATCTGACTACATTCTACTTCATTCTCCAACTTGGGCCAAGGATTTTGTACCTTCTTCACCAGAAGAGATTTTTTTTTAAGATTTGAGCTGCACTTTTTCCTCAATAAAATGTTCGATGGCTTACTGTGACAGGATTTTTCCCTCAGCCTATGTGTCAGTCATGTCCAATCATTCTCAAGTGGTCAAGGACATCAATCCACTGCTTCTGGTGATCAAACTTTTATTATTTCATTATTGCCATTACAGTAGGTGTGTTGGTGGCACAAACATGGTGTGTGCGGTCTATTCTGTGTAAGGAGATGAAATAAAATGCTGGGTTATCTTTGGAATATCACATCTGTACAAAGTTCATCATTGCTTTGACCCACACTGAATAATTCAACATGGGTGATCCATCAAATGGGTGGGCAATAAATCTCAATTCAGGTGACCAGGGAAACTTATTTCTTTTAATAGAAATATTTTGAAATAACTTCAGGAAGTCCTTAACTTTGGAGCATCAATGCAAATGGAGGGTCACTGGGCAGAAGTTGTTAGATGTTACAGATATTACCCACAGCTCTGGGAGAAAGGTCGGCACAAGCCAATGACACAGTCATAAGTATACGACTAAATACACTTTATAATTATTTTCATCCAGGGACATTAAAATGCTATATAAGAGACAAAACCTAGGTTCCTTATTTCTCTGCAACTATCAATACGTTTTCACTCACTGTGTCATGGTTGAGAAGGAAGCACCACTTGTGACTCCTGGTGCTAAAGATGATATAGAATCAATGAAAGACTAAGTCATCAATATATCAATCTGTGTGCTCCCAACCAAAGAGACTAATGTGAAAATTAATGACCTTTAAAACTCAAGGAATGCACATACATCAATCTAATTGAAGAAAGAACTGATAAAGTGTTCCATCACTTACTGACGCCAAGCAGGAAGGGGGAGATTAATGACACATGTTGATCAAATACAGTACATAAAGAGGAAGATATCCTTTTGCTATCATTGCAAGTCCAGAGATAATCTTGGTTTCTTTTGTAGTGAAGTTTGGACGGTGAAAATGACTAACAGGATGTAATAAGACTCCCATGACTCTAGATGCGTAAGAGAAGTTTTCTATGATCTCAAATACACCCAGTCAGCAGTTCCTACCAAGAGCACAGATTCATCTTGGGAATAGGGCAGCTCCCAAACACTTCTCCATGCTTAAAAAGCAAAAAGCCTTCTTTATTCTGTTATTTTCCCAATACACGGGTGCACAGAGTACTATTTTGGCATAGTTTTGTTTCTATTCATGAAAATCCTTTCTTATTAAATAAAAAAAATTGAGATAAATGCAGTATCATTACAGAGAAGTTGTGTGTGTTGGTGTTGCCTTTTGCTACCTAAGTTGGGGAGAATCAACTGGAGAATAGAGCACAACATACAATTTAGGAAGATAGTCACTTACAATCATTTTAAATAACGTCTTTCTTTTCCCAGTGGCTGCCTTGGGAACACAGACCACCCTTATCTCTTGTAACCCCTCTCATTTACAAGCATCAGAAAGCAATTTTCTGTAAGTGTTGAAGAGATTATATGTTCTATATACACTGTGTGCAGATATAATGTATTATTTCATACATATAGTGTCTACAGGCCTCTGTAGATTCACAGAATAAAGTAGAGTTTCTCCAGTTTAGGCAGAAAGATTTGCTGAATTCCCTTGGGCTTGTGGACCTCTCGTCGTTCTTGACACCAGCCTAAACGTGATCAAAGTTTTCTCTTGGAAAAACTCATTTTGTTAGGTTTTTTTTTTTCCCCCTTCTTATTCTGGGTGCCCTTTTCTCAGCCACTGTCCCTGAAAAACCCTAATCGTTTCTCACTGGAAATGGTAGTCTCAGCATCAGTAGAGAGCATGTCACATACTTGAGCCCCATTTCTATCAAATTTAATTGCTTTTCTCCTCTTGTCCCTGTCCATGTATACTTCCTTGCCCTATCGTTTATGGCTCTTAGACTCGGCTTTGTGATGCGTTATGGGGAAAAAGAAATCCACACATTCTGATCTCTTTAAATTCAACCATTCATTTTATAAACACATAAGCTATCCCTATGATTAATACCAAAGACAACATATGTTATCAGGATGTTTTTGTTTTCATTTTTGTTTGTTTGTTTGCTTCTTGGTGGTGAGGAGCAGGGAGAGAGAGATCATTTCTCACCACTCACATTGCATCTTGTTTTCTCCTCCATTTCAGCATTGAAATCTCAGTTATTGGACATGCATACTTTCCCACTAATTTAGCTGAGGTTTAACCAGCAGGAGTGACATGATAAAATTCCTTTTTATTTTTTATTCACAATACAACAAATAGGAGCATCAGCCTAAGAACAACAGACAAACCAGAACCAAGAAGTTGGGCATTTATGCATGACCTAATTGCAGAACCACCTTAGTATTAAGCACTGTAATTAATAAACCATTTAGCAGTGAGTACACGGGGCTCTGCAAAGAACATATGAAGGGTACATTCACAAAACATAACATGATAGACAGCGCTGTTTCAAGTCCAAGGTTTAATATAACAAAGTCTCAAGAGAGCTTTGATTACCAGACACCCGGGTGACAAATCCTTCCCAGGCTCAGGGAAGGGAGCAGAAATAAGTACAGGACATTGAGGCCCACCCAAGGAGCATCGCAGCAATCCCATCTCCAGAATGACAAGAGTTCCACAGTTGTTAGTGGTGCCAGGAGAGCATCAGGAGTGGAGCCAGGAGCCTGCTGGGGAACTAACTAGACAGCATGGCTCCACCAGGCCAGCGATGGAAGAATGTGTGCCTGAGATTAATGTTTCACAGCTGGGATGTAGACCTGGATGCAGGCATAGCCGATGGGTTTTGCAGCAGGAAACAGATGAGAAATTATAGCATCCAAAGAGCCTGCTACACCACATTAATGATAAATTTACACCCATGAGACAATTGGTGGCAAAAAAAAAAAAAAAGGCAGCAACCCTTACCTCTGATTCTTTTCCCTTTGTCCTAATTTGCCCAAGTAATATACTTCTTGACCGGGCAATTCTGCCACCTGCATTTGCTCATCATGGTTTTGAATATCTTTCCCTTTTCATTCTATGGCAGTATCAGATAGGTGCCTCTGCTTCTGAAACTTTAAATTGTGAATGCATTTTTAAGAGGGAATTTTTAAAATTGTAATTCCAGTATAACGAATATACAGTTATGTTAGTTTCGGGTATACAGTATAGTGATTCAACAATCCTATATATTACTCAGTGCTCATCACAATAGGTGTACTATTAATCCCCTTTGCCTATTTCACCCATCCCCCTGCCCAACTTTTCAAGTGCACATGTAATATTCTCCAGAACAGATCACATGTTAGGGCACAAAACATGTCTCAACAAATAAAAAAGACTGAAGTCATACCATGCATCTTTTCCAAACACAATGTAATGAAACTAGAAGTCAACCACAAGAAAAAAACCTGGAAGGAACACAAGTATATGGAAGTTAAATAACATGCTACTAAACAATGAATGGTCAACCAAGAAATCAAAGAGGAAATTAAAAAAATACATGGATACAAATGACAATGAAAACACAATGGTCCAAAACCTTTGGATATAGCAAAAGCTGTTCCAAGAGGGAATTTTATAGAAATACAGGCCTAACTCAAGAAGCAAGAAACATCTCAAAAACAACCTAACTTTACACCTAAAGGAGCTAGAAAAAGAAGAACAAAAAACCCCTAAGTCAGTAGAAGGGAGGCAATAAAGATCAGGGCACAAATTAATGAAATAGATACAAAAGAAACAATAGAACAGACCAATGAAACCAAGAGTAGTTCTTTGAAAAGATCAACAAAATTGATGAACCCTTAGCCAGACCCATCGAGAGAGAGAGAGGACTCAAATAAACAAAATCAGAAATAAAAAAGGAGAAATAATAGCCAACATTATAGAAATACAAAATATTATAAGGGAATATTATGCAAGATTTTATGCCAATGAATTGCACAACCTAGAAGAAATGAGTAAATTCCTAGAAACATATAACTTCCCAAAACTGAAGTAGGAAGAAGTAGAAAATTTGAACAGGCCAATTACCAGCAATGATAGTGAATCAGTAATCGAAAAACTTGTTAGAAACAATAGTCCAGGACCAGATGGCCTCACAGGTGAATTCTACTAAACATTTAAAGAAGAGTTAGTATCTTTTCTTCTCAAATTTTCCCAAAAAAATAGAAGAGGAAGGAAAGCTTCCAAATTCATTCTAGGAGGCCAGGTTTACACTGATACCAAACCCAGATAAAGACACTACAGAAAGAAAAAAAAGAGAGAGAGAGAGAGAGAGAGAGAAACATAAGCCAATATCTCTGATGAACATAGGTGCACAAATCCTCAACAAAATACTAGCAAACTGAATCCAACAATACATTAATAAAATCTTTCACCACGATCAAGTGGGATTTATTCCTGAGATGCAAGAGTGGCACAAAATTCCCAAATCAATCAATGTGATACAACCTATCAACAAGAGAAAGGATAAAAACCGTATGATCATTTCAATAGATGCAGAGAAAGCATCTGACAAAGTACAGCATCCATTCATGATAAAAACTCTCAACAGAGTAGGTTTAGAGGGGACATCCCTCAACGTAATAAATGCCATATATGAAAAACCCACAGATAGCATCGTACTCAATGGTGAAAAACTGAGAGCTTTTCCCCTAAGATCAAGAAGAAGACAAGGATATCCACTCTCACCACTTTTATTCAACATAACACTGGAAGTCCTAGCCACAGAAATCAGACAAGACAGATAAATAAAAGGCATCCAAAATTGTAAGGAAGAAGTGAAACTTTCCCTATTTGCAGATGACATGATACTATATAGAGAACACCCTGAAGGCACCACCAAAAAACTATTAGATATGATAAATGAATTCAGGAAGGCCACAGGATACAAAATCAATATACAGAAATCTACTTCATTTCTATTCACTAATAATGAAGTAGCAGAAAGAGAAATTAAGAAAATACTCCTATTTACAATTGCACCAAAAGTAAGAGAATACCTAGGAGTAAACTTAACTAAGGATGTGAAAGACCAGTACTCTGAAAAGTATGAAACAAGATGAAAGAAATTGAAGATGACACAAACAAATGGAAGGGTATTCCATGCTCATGGATTGAGGGAACAAATATTATAAAAATGTCCGTGCTACCCAAAGCAATTTACAGATTTAATGCAATCTTTATCAAAATACCAAAAGCATTTTTCACAGAACTAGAACAAATAATCCTAAAATTTTTATGGAGCCACAAAAGATCCCCAATAGCCCAAGCAATCTTGAAGAAGAATAAAACTAGAGATACAACAATCCCAGATTTTGAGATATACTACAAAAGCTGTAGTAATCAAAACAGTATGGCACTGGCACAAGAACAGACACACAGATTAATAGAACAGAACAGAGAGCCTAGAATTAACGCATGATTATATGTCAATTAGTCTTCAACAAAGGAGGCATCTTTAAGAAGGATTAAAAAACACTCTTTAATGTAAAATTTCCTACAAATAAAAGTAAAGAGAATAGTATAGTAAACCCTCATGTACCTATCAGACAGCTTTATCAATTCTCAATTCATGGCCAATCCTGTTTCATTTGCCACCTCCTCCTCCCCTCCCCCACCCGTTCCCCCCACCCCTTACCTCCACATTATTTTGAAGGAAACCTCAACCCTTCCCACCATTTCTCTTACAGGAAAATTTTCATAAATCTCCAGGAAACTGAACTTCTACTTTGTAGCTTTATTTTTTCGACTTCTATTAGGAACAAAGGATATTTTAGGGCTTTAATGGACTCCTTGTCCATTTTTACTATAGCTAAAGTCACAACAATTGTACTGTTAAGATAACTACTAAAGATATGCATGTGAACAAATTTTTAGATTAACAAATTCATCAGTGATTCAAAATATTTAACCCATTTGGACTCTGACCACTGTAAAATATTTCCACATGGTAGAAATGAATGTAAGAAAATACAGCACTCTGAAACTCTATAGGAATTCTATTACAGCTCTTTCCATATCTATATATGGTTCCTTGATATTGTTTCAAGAGATGCCACATGTTTCACAAAAATGGATTCTTTTTATTGTGTGATTTGCGCCTTTATGAATCTGGGCAGTGTTCAAAGTCAGTATCAGCAGATTAAAATCTAGTGTCATCTGTACATTTAGTTTATTTTCCATATTGGATTGTAAGTTACACAGGCAAAGACTTTCTCTCAAATTCCTTCATGTTCATTCACAGTGCCTAAGAGAACGCTTAACATCTACTGATGCTTAACAAAAACTTGTCAGTTTGTTGGTCTGTGTTGCTTTTCATTATAAAACCCAAGCATATTTTACCGAGTGATAGATTCTTCAGCATAAGAACAGCAAATATGTGTGCTGGAACCAGCCATTTCCTGTGCCCATGGTAGACATTGCTAATCAATCACTGTACTCCTAAATTGGGATGCAAATAGTAACTTATTTGCTATCCTGCTCCAAAATCATTTAGTTAGAGAAGAGATGTGAATCACTAGTTCTGCTATTGAGCTTATCAAATGTCACGTTTGAAATGTTTGGCAGGTTACTTACACTACCTCTGTATGTTTTAGGTCAGTTTAGGGCTCCTATATACATGTGTTCTAACCAAAGCATGGTTTCCAAGATGGACTTGGAGTGAGGAGATCTGGTTTCAAATTATAATTCCATTACTCAACAGCTGGATGACCTTGAGCAAATAACCTAATCTCTATCAGCTTTTGTCTTTGTGTGTGAAATTTGGACAATAACTTCCCCCTTCTTCAGAGGGCTGTTCTGAGCAGTCAGATGAAATAATGAATCCGAGTGGCTTTTTAAATTGTTAAAGCTTTATAAAATGTCTGCCAGTATAAGCGATATTGTAGAGGTCATGTAAATAATCACAGATCTTTGTCCAGGATAAGGTAGTACAAACTTAATGAAGCACCAGTTTCCCACCTTACATTCGCTCACCTGGCTATCCCTTTGATTCTCTCTTTTATATGGTTGTCATAGTGGCTGGGGATTAATAGGGGATCTCTTGCAAGTATAACCTGAGGTCTAGTGATGCTTCATTACACTCTATTGCTCGGCATCCAGGCTGGGAAGCAGGGTTGGGGGGTGGGGATCAAACTGACAGGATAGAAAACTAAATACGAAGCACAACGAGAAATTTGACTCTAAGGGAACATTTTATAGATCTAATGATTTGGGGCTAGTGACAGTTAAACGGATTTAAAAAAAATAGCCTCAGGAGAGTCCCCTAAGGGTTCTAACCAGGTGACAAGCTGACCATATGCTCCACTCAAACAGCTTTCCAAGAAAGCTGCTCCTCATTCTCTAAGTGCGTTGGCATATATGACAATATGGAAAGTATGCAGCAGTTAATTTTCCTAACCACCCCGAAACTAACATATTTGCAATGCATTTCATCAGCAACTTAGTAAATTGCCACTTAAGAGGTACATTACTTTTACAATAGTATCATAAAACTCCCGCTGCCAGCCATAATTCACAGGTGGTGGCTGAGGAAAGTGGATTCAATGGTACTGCAATATCCCTCTGTCCTGAGGTGCTAGTTTCTAAGGAACAGGCTGGTGATGTGTGTGAGCATGTTTCTACTTTGGGGGTTTTGAGTCAAAATAATTTATAAACCTATCTCTTTCTTTCTCTCCTTTTAGGCCTGATATGCTCATGGGCATATCAACAGCTGTATGGAAATTGTTCTGGTGACGAGAGGGTCCTCTCTGAAGGTCACTTTTTGTAATATTTGAGAAAGCGCTTCACATTTATTTTTGGCATTCAGGTCCTTGGGTGATATTTAAAGTGAATTTTAAATGCATAATAAGAATAAGAAATGAAGGTTTTTCACTGACCACATTTTACAGGAAAAAAAAATCTACTGAAATAGGAACATTAAGTTCCATGATGCTGGTTACTTTAAATTTTTATATCACTTCATCTCCAATTCAAATGTCAAGTCAAAGGAAATTCCTTAAGTGCTTTGAAAATCTCTCTAAGTCATTCAACCAAACTTGGAAGCATCCATCCAAATGTAAACTTGGCTGTCAGAGCAGGAGGTGGGGAAAGAAAGATCAGAGTCACTGGCATACTAAAAGGGAGCAAACTGAAATTTCTTGAGGGAAAACACGAATATCATTATCAATGTTTTTTAAAAAAAATACACCTTATAAGGCTTCAACAAATATGGTCTTAATAATCCCATGGCCAACTGTTACTTCCCACATTTCACCCCCCACCCCAAACCCTCTTTTTTTTTTTTTTGGCAAAAGGGTAAAACTTTATATTAAAAAAAAATTTTTTTTTACAGTGTGCCTCTGTCTTCACTTAAAACCCAGCAATTTCAACCCCCCGAAGCTTTACCTCCTATTCCCTTTATTGTCGTCTCTCAGAGAAATTGATGTTCCCTGACTGAACGTGATGCTTATTTTTGTGAATGTCATACCACTTGCTATTTTGCTCTTTCAAAAAGGAAAGATGAGGGAAATGTTTAAGAAACTATTCAGGTCATTATAGGTAATTTGACATTTCATTATTTTATTATTTTCTTCTTTATTCCATCTCCTTGTGGCCATGGGCAACTGACAGATGCACGACGTGGCAGATGTTTACTTCTGGATGGAGCCTTGAGAGGGTGCCCAGATCCTTAACTTAATGGATAAGGAAACTGAGTCTGAGATGTGTAAGAAGCTAACCAGCGACAGGACCTTCATATTGTTCCCAAAGCCATTTCTTATCTAAATAATGTGGACACCATTTAGCACTTGGCACTAGGTACTGGGCCCCCCACATGATTGAATGCAGTCTTGGGTATTCTGACTTGGCAAAGGACAGAGTGGTCATTTGCACTATTTCTCTTTGGCCTAGCTTTCGGGAGTCTTCACTTCTTGCAAAGTGAGAAGGGCAACTGAAGCAGACGGGGTGGGGGGAGTGTCTTGTAAGCCTAAGTGGCCCATCTTTTAGATGGAGCCACAGGTTGCTACTTATTCCCATCTGGCTAAATAGTGTTCTTCAGAGGCGGACGCGCAGATCTCTGTCTGCACACTAAATGATGAACCAAAAATAGTTTTTGTGGTCTACTGGTAGACATAAAAAGCAATGAGGTCAGCCGGGAGTCCATAAGCAATGAGCACTAATGTATTCTGCCTGCTTTGATTTGCTAACGAAATCATGCAGTTTTAAAAGAGGGAGGACAGAGTTTAACGAAAGGAAAGAAAATTAGAAATGTCAAGTGTAATCCTTTGAAACAGATAGTGAAAGCTCAGGAGTGTAACTGTTTTGATGTTCTGAGTCCTGCCAGTGAGTGACAGGGAAAATGAAGACCCTTTCAGACAAACCCATTATGCTCCTGTCAAAGGTGGCTGAAGTTCTGTTCAAACACCTGTTTCTAGTCTTTATGAATATTAAAAGCCTCTGTGATTTTTTTTTCCCAGGAAGCAATGATTTTGAAGTGTTACAGTACACAAAAGACATCATCTCGGTCTTGTTCCAATTCACTGCCACTCCTCAGTTTTCCCTGAGGACGTGCATAATTTTTTTAAGTGTGTGGCAGTTAGATTTGTAGACGTAGAACACTGAAACTGAGAAACAGGGTTGCTTTTTAAAAATATTAGTATTAGTCATTCTGATCATTTTACATGGGATGTGCTTTTAATTTAGCATAAAGGCGCTAACCACATAAATTGATATGGAAATACAAAACTGAGGCGCTCTGGAAGGGAGGAAGTCATGCCTTCCAAAGCTTCATGCCATAACTAATAGCCATGGGACTGCCAGTTGTTTAGGGAGACTGATCCCAGGGGGTAAATAATTCTCTGACAATTAAAAGGCATGTATTTGAAATGTGCATGGGCCTTCCAGAATGCAGTATTTTTTTTCCCTAAATTTAGTTTGCATGGATTATGATTCCTTCTAAAGTTAAATAAAGGTATGTGACATGAA
Source organism: Callorhinus ursinus (assembly GCF_003265705.2). Taxonomy (NCBI): domain Eukaryota; kingdom Metazoa; phylum Chordata; class Mammalia; order Carnivora; family Otariidae; genus Callorhinus; species Callorhinus ursinus. Next base: position 11,252,568 of record NW_027397069.1, read on the forward strand.
CCAACTGGATTTTATGTAGTTTCTTAGAAACATATATTACAGGTGTGACAGACTGTATAGAATACTGCCATTAAATCTTCCAACCACCCTTTCAGAGCTCTTTCTCCTTGTTTCAAATGAAATTGTGTTACACAAATCACAGCCCCATAAAATGATCGCTTGTAACTAACTCCTTGATTCCACTGATGCTGGGCTCCACTAATCCCTACTTGGCGAAGGAATTCCAACCCACCGTAATCCCTAATCACTGGGCCAGTTTGGGAGCCAGTTTCAGTTATGTATCGCATTACAGCTGCTAAAAAAAAGGAGTTGTCCTAATTCTTTTTGAAATTCAGGAGGCAAAGGCTGTGGGGTCAGGAAATTACACTTGAGTTGTCTAGAATTTGCAATCTGCATTTTAATCACTCATTCACATTTAGGGATGGAGATAAAGCCAAAATCGTACTGACATTGAAAGGGATCTAAAAAAGACCTGAAAAGGATTGCTTCACTTTGCCCTGCTATGATGCTTGTGCGCTTTGGGAGTTAATACAGGTAGAGTAGAAATCAGGCAACCTAACCTCCGTTTTCTGCCTTGGCTCTTGGGTACAGCCTGTCTCCGGCCCTCTTTGATGGCTAATTCTAGGCCTTGACAAAAAAAGCAGAACCTGCTGTCCCTGAAGGAGCAGTCACCATCTCTTCAAGGCAACAATGCCATTTGCCATTTTTCCAGATACATTTTACTGTCTAAACCACAAATGTTGAGACATGCGTATGATGGACCCAAAACATTCCTCAGCCTCACACAGGCCAGAATCCTTTAAGACCAAATAGGCAGGGCAGAAAGTCATCCCCTATCATGAGAATTCCCAGAATCCAGAAGAGACCACAATCAGCCTCCAGGGGCCATACCATCGTTGGTCATTCTGCTATTTCCTGCTACAGTCGACTTTCCACTCAAGGGTGAGAACCTGATGTCAGTCATTGTGTCTTTCCTCTGTATTCTCCAAGGACTCCTCAGTTTGCCCAGAGGAGGGAAAAATAAGTCTCTGCAGGTGCCTAAAAGACCTTATGTGATCTCACTCCCACTCTACCTGCTACCTCTCCAACCCCGTCTCCTACTGGTATTCTCATTCAAGCGGTGCCGGCAACACTGGCTTCCTTGTTTCCTTTGAAGTAGCACCCCCACTCCCAGCATGAGCTACTGCCTTTTAGCTGTTGTATCTGCCCTCCAGTGCACTGATCACTACCTGACATACAGTATATATGGTACTTTACTTGATTCATTTATTATCTTCTTCCAACATTGGAACATATGCTCCATGACATGAAGATAGGAATTTCTTTTTTTTTTGGCTGCATCTCCAACTTCTAGAATAGATGTCTGGCGAAAACAGGTGCTCGGTCATTATTATTATTATTTTTTTTGAATGAATGAATCTGTGGCCTCTCCTTGGCTCCTTATCGTTTTATGGCTTGAAACCATGTAGGTGCCCCTGAAGGAGACAAGGGGGCCCTCTCGGCTAAAAGTCGGTATCTGGTTATGAATAGATGTGCCGAGATGTCAGATTCCACAAAATGTGTCATTTTAGATCAACAGAAGAGGCATCTATCATGGGCTTGATTCTGAGAAAACGGTCTATAGAGGAGATGCTGACAGGCAGGCCCAGGGTTATCAGCTACAGCTGCACAATTTAGGCACTGCGTAAAGGTGTCAGGCAAGGGAGTGGGGAGGAGAGAAATGCAGCCTGCTCCCTGCTTGCCAGGCCCTGGGTCCGTCGGAGTAGCAGGGAAGAGGTGCCCCTTTATAATTCATGTATCCACAGGGCCCACTTCATTGCAGTGTACCAAAAATGCTCTCATGACTAACTGCTGGCTCTCGTCAGTCCCTTTCTGTGAAAACCTTCAACACCTCTAGTCAACTCTGAGCACCCAGCTTCACTCCCCGCCTTCACGATTGATTTGCCAAGCAGAGCTGTTGAGAGTTTAAGCACGTGATCATTGCTTCCTAAAGAAAACTGGGTCCAGTGGGCCCAGGATTCTCCTTCACACAGTCCATCTCCCCACACACAACAGTTGGAAGATGGATAGCTGCTGATCTTCCACGGGTGAAACGGAACAGAATCGACAGCCCAAAGCTCTCACTTTACTACCCTAAAATGTTTAGCTTTTTGCCTCAAGAGATGGTCCAGAATTTCTAAACAGCTGTCTCTAAGTAGCAAGGCGGCAAGCATTTCACGTTAAACTTTTCTTAAATGTGGGGATAAGAGTCCCAGGAATCTGTCCTTCCACAAGAAGGAATTCATAATTCGCGCGTAATGACTTCATCAATAATGCCTCTAACACAAGACAGTGCTCAAAGCACCTACTTCCTACACTTGGGATTTTTGACCTAAAACACAGCTGAAACGACAGTTTGTCTAAAAAATGCTTAGGAAGCTTTCTCTATCCCTCTGTTTTCCAAATCAATTAAAAGAATTCCAAGAATCATCCATATTTGGTCTCCCCAATTTTTTCATGACTTGGTTATTCTTATCCAGGTGTTTTATTCCAGTTTTGACCTAGAAGCAGCTGTGCTCAAGTACAAATTGCTTTACACATTTGTGTGGGGATGGAGAGTAACTGACTTGTCCTTTGCCAGTGACACTGACACCCTGTGGATTGTCTAGTTTCTTCCCCCCAACCTGCCAGCTTAGGACTCCAACATGATATTTTTCATAATGCTGCTCTGTTATTAAAGTCCACTGAAATCAGTATGCCTAACCGATCATCAACTGGCGACAATTAAATTGAGAAGAGCTCCCAAAGGAGGAAAAGGGTGGAAGAAGAATCCAGGCATGGAGTTATTCTGAAATCCGTTCCCTGATCTTCTGCTTGCACTGTGCGCTAGTAAAATCCGGGGTGTGATAAATGTTCAGAGTTTGTATTCACATTATTAACTCAAGAGCAGTAAAATGTGTGAAAACAATCTTTATTTTAACCAAACACAGACCATCATATAGCATAATTAATGATCTGTGGGAAAAGGCATTTTCCCACCTTTTCAGTTGCGTTCTGCTTCCCAATCTCGCCCCACACAGCCCTCCCTCCTGTCTTCCCAGAAATTGAGCTTTATCTCTTGTCCCCGGTTTTATGTATATTGATATTCTCTCTACCGCCTTACTCTAGATCCACAAGCATTTTTAAGTCTCTTCTTTGACCTTCCCTTCTCTCCTTCATGAGGATTGCCTTGACCTGCCAATGAGCACCCCCAAACTGTGCAAACCCCGGGTCTGAGTCATTTGACTCCATTTTCTCACCATGCGTTTATTATTACTGAAACTCCCTAAAATCTGGATTCAGCATTCACTGCACTATTGATCTGCCTTTCTCAGAAAGACTTCTCATAATTGCCAAATTCAATGTCTTAGTCTGAGTCTGAAGCCTCCACATGAATTCTGGAGGACCCAAAAGTGCCCTCTCAGGGGGGCAACCACTCCCTCAGCGAAACTCCACTTTGTTCTTGGCTTTAGTCAGATAATGGTGACAGTCTCCCCACGTTTCCTCTACCTCACTGGTCCCTTTGGCTGTCTGCTTTGTTTGTTCTCCACACCCTCATCAAATTCAAAATGTGAGAGTACCCTAGGGTTCTGTACTTGACCCCATTCTTTCTTCTGGCTCTGCCCTGCCCCTATGGGATCTCACTCCCTTCTTTGTCCCGCCCTCCACCACGGACCATGGCGCAGCTACTCACTATGGGACCCCTGGCGACCAGGGCGCGGCTACTCACTATGGGACCCCTGGCGACCAGGGCGCGGCTACTCACTATGGGACCCCTGGCGACCAGGGCGCAGCTACTCACTATGGGACCCCTGGCGACCAGGGAGCAGCTACTCACTATGGGACCCCTGCCGACCATGGCGCGGCTACTCACTAGGGGACCCCTGGCAACAAAGCCAACCACAAACTTCCTGGATCTGGTTTCCCACCCTTTTAACCTCCTGCTCATTTCTCCTGGAGCACTAAGACTTGACCCCTTGCCTTCAAAGGCTTTCACAAGGTGATTCCAAGTTCTTTTTGAAGTTTCATTCTTTACCAGTCATTGACATGCCTGGGGCTATTTACATACTGGAAATTTGAGGGGGAAATAATGCGTTTTGCTTGCCCCTGTATAGTCCCCGGGGAAAGCTGGGATGCGGCAGGAGCTCTGTCTTTGTTCTTCTCTGCCTCACTTGCTCCACTTCAGAGCCTAGACAAGATCCTGGGGCATATGCTCAGGACATATTTGTACAACGAATAAAGGTAACAGACGTATGCTCAAAATCTGACCACTGGAATATTAAATAAGCTGCTCAAAGTCACCTTCATCTTAAAGCTTTTCCTTATCTCTCCATCTTGATTTATAGTCTCACTTCCTTCGACCTTCCTTCTTGTGTAACACTTCTTGTGTAACACATATTTTATCTTGTATTTTAGTATTTTATGCAACGGTCTTAGGGTCCCTCCTGGTTCTTCCATATATGCTCTCTAAGAACAGGTGCATCACATAAACATTGAAGTCCCTGGTGCTCTTAACACAATTCCTTGTATGAAGCAACAGGTCAATACCTACAGTGTTGAGTGTGTTTTAACTTAAGGATTAACATACTTGCAATGGACATCGCAAAGTTTCTGCTTCTTGCAGAGTGTCCACTGTAAGCATTAGCTCAGGGTATGGTGCTTGGCCTGTCACCTAATAGCTTAGAATTTCATTTCCCTAATATATGGGGTTAATAATACTTATCTAATAGGGGGACTCAGAAGATTCTTTAATTAATGATGAAGCACATTCCAAGATCCTCAGAGGAAATAAAAAGATAAACATTATTATATCTCTTCTTACTGCAGAGAGCCGTTATTAAACTTTCGCATAAACAGGGACGAACAACAATTTTAAGCCAAACTAATAGTTAAATAAGAAGCAGCTAGGGGTTTCCACAGGTGAGCTAAGGTAAACACTTTGGCAGAAATTATTCCCTTCTTCTGCTACTATTAATACTGGACAAGATGAGCTTTTAGAGTCTCTGGTTCTTCACCTCTTTAATTAAGACATTGGACGAGATTACCTCATAGGCCTCTTGTAACTCTCAAATTCTTGGCAAATCTTTTATTAACACCTCACATCTCTGACTAATTGAATGGTCTTTCATGCTTTAAAAGAACTGTATACCACTGTAACTGCTTTCTCCTAAGTGTTCCATTTCAGCCAAAGAGTTGAAGGACAAGTGTAGAGTTTAAAAAAAAAACAAAACATCATTTGACAGTAGAATGTTGTATAAAATCTTTTAGGGCACTGGGAACATGCAAATCTATGTTTTTGAATCTTGGTGTCCTAGACAATTTTTTAGCTTAGGACGGAGAGTAATCAGGAAAGATTCATGTATACTCCACCACACAAGCTAATCAGAATTTCTCACAAATCGAAATTAATGTTTCTCATTAGCATTTTCCCTGGGGCTCAAGGTAATGCTTATGAAGTTTCTCCTGGGAGTATTTCAGAGTCCTAGGCAGCTCAGTGAGGATGTGAGGCATTTGGTAACAAACCAAGTAATACTCTGCCTTTTTGGAGGCTGTTTATCGAATGGATAGTCTAAAATGTTCGATTGAACCATGAGAAGGGCTTGTAGAGAGATTGTTTTAGAAAACTCCCTCCTTGGCTCCTTCTACCTGACTTGAGTGTTCAAAATGGTCTTGAAAAATCAGAACCACTGGAGTGTAGTGCTTTACAGCTCACCCTCTGATGTCTAGTTTAACGTCGTTCTTAGATGGTGTGTTCAGCTGTTTTCAGGATTTGTCATGATGCCTTTTTTTTAAAAAAAATTATTGTGGTAAGAAAGATGTCATATAAATTTACCCTCTTAATAGTTTTAGGCATACAGAGCAGTATTGTTAATCCTCTGTACATTGTGGTATGACAGATCTCTAGAACTTTTCATCCCTCACTGAAACTACCCATTGAACAACTTCTTCCCCTTCCCCCAGCCCTTGGCAATCACCATTCTACTTTCTGTGTCTAGAAGTTTGACTACTTTAGATACCTCGGGTAGTGGAATTGTGCAATGTTTGTCTATCTTTCTTTCTTTCTTTTTTTAATATTTTATTTATTTATTTATCAGACAGAGAGAAACAGAAAGAGAGAGAGAACATAAGCAGGGGGAGTGGGAGAGTTTGGAAAAGCAGACCTCTTGCCGAGCAGGGAGTCCGAAGCAGGGCTCGATCCCAGGACCCTGGAATCATGACCTGAGCCAAAGGCAGACGCTCAACCACTGAGCCACCCAGGCGCCCCCAGTATTTGTCTTTCTGACTGGCTTATTTCACTTAGCATGTCTTCTAGGTTCATTGTGTTGTACCTTATGACAGGACTTCCTTCTTTTTTAAACAGATTTTGTTCACAATGAAAGAGTTACTCTCCCAGGTTAATGCCAGAGTTTGGTCTCCCATGGTCCACGAGACAAGTTTTAAGTGGTTTTTTAAAGTACCTGGGTCACATTCGAGGGTTGTCACTGGTACCTCAGAGAAAGTAAGAAAAAAACAAAAAGAAAAAAAAAAGCAAACAGTAAGCACAGCCCCTCTTCTCACCCAACAGCAATATATTTTCAGTGACAAACTAATTTTTTGCTTCAGCATTACATAGAGAAAATCAGCATCTTCCGGTGATCATCTCATGGTATGGTGGGCGTATGATTCCCTGAGAATTCTGTGCCTACGAATACCATAGTATTGATACGGCAGATGTAATAAAAGCATAGAGTTTAGCAGCAACCCTGGAATGCTTCTAAGTTTACCTTATATCCCGACTCTTTTCCTAAGGAGGCTTCAGAAGGATAAATGGCATGGTTTTGTAGACGAGATATGTTTAAATTCTGCTTTACGACTTACTGTTTGGCTTTGAACTACCTCTTGAAGCCTCAGTTTCCTCCCCGGTGAAATTAATGTCACCTGTGTTCCACAGGGCTGTAGGGGAATGAAATGTGATCAAGGAAGCCAATGGGTCACACTCCTGATCTAGCACAGTTCCTGCTACAAATAAGGGCCCCATAAATAAACATCTGACCTTGACCCTTTCTCATACTTGGAATGCTGGTGCTTTCAACTTGCATTGAAATATCCAGGTATCCTAAAAGATCTGTCCTCTGCTCGAAGAAATACTGGCATCTAAGAGGTTGAACGTACAAAAGAGATAAATTAGGAACTGACTATTTGCTTTACACAACCAGTCTTTGATTAACAATAAGATTAATGGCTCCCAGTCCCCCCCCCCCCCCGCACCTCCTGGTCTGTTTGTAAACCCTGCTCTGAGCTATACATAATTCTCCTCATCCTGAAACGATTCCTTTATAGAGCTTTATAGAGTTCTTCCAAGACTCAAACTCTCACATTTTTGTTACCCTACAAAAAATGTTGTTAAGTGGCAGCGACTGGGTAATTTGTAGTAGATATTTATGTCTTACAGCGCTTTGAAAGGAAATCCAAATTAGGCCAGCCTGATCTCCCATGCAAGTCATTTCCATATATCCTGGTCCCACCCAAAAGAAAACAAAATGTCCTAAAACCTGAGCTATTGTGAATTCCTGCAGGATATGAGATATTAACATTGACCATCATTAAACCTCCTGGTTATAAGTGCTGCTGCTTGACCCAACTATTCTTTTGGCCAAAAATCATAACAAACGGCTAGTCAGTGGAGTTCTATTCTCTCCAAAGCTTCCAAACTTGGTCCAGAGTCAGGCATCAGAGACGCATGAACACGCACAGATGTGCTGCCAGCCTCCTGTTTCCAAGGTTTCTGGAGCAGGTGATCATTAATGCAAATTTATGGGCCATTACAGAATTTTGAAAAGATGTGTTGTGGTTGAATAAAAAGCATAAGCTTTTTGCACTTACTTTTTAATTACTAAATATGTAAAAAAGGAAAGTTACAGATTTTAGCCCTACCGGTTTCTAGGAAAGGTATTGAGCTGAACATTCCCTGACAGAGACAACAAAAAATCTCCCGAAGGAGGGTGAGTTCTTTGGCAAAAAAAAACAACAACAAAAAAACCAAAAAAAAACAAAACCCGTAGGTTTCCTCTATTTAGAAAAGCGGTATGAGGATCGAAAGCACTGCTGTCTCTCAAAGAAGGGTCTGTTGTTAGTCCTCCTGTCACAGCCAGAGTGTGGAGTGGCAGAAGCCCATGAAAGGCTCTGTTCGCAGGTTGGGTGTGTGCATGTGTGTGATAGTATTGCTGGAAACTTCTCTCTTGCTCCTTCCCTAAAAAAAATTCCTTAGACGAAGAGAAAGCAAATAGCGCAGAGTACTATTAGTTCCTGTTTAAATTTAAAGTGAGGACTAAGCTAAACATGGTTTTATGAAAGGAGTATTTTTAGGAATGAATGGGTTAGTCAGTCGTCGAGAAGTAGATTTTTAAACACGCCACGGCTACCTCTTGGTAAAGAAGTATGTGTGCAATGGAGATGTTTGCTTTCTTAGAAAACACATTTTTTGGTGTTGTTTTAAATGATTCTGTCGTCATCACAGCTAACATTTCTCCCACCTTGCTGTCCGGACACGGCCAGTTCTGTTTGCTTACAGTAAGAGACATGCGCAGTTGCAATCTGGCCCTTTGTGATTTTTTTTTTTCCTATATAGCTTTTTGAGATCAGCACAAAAGATTCTGAAATCTTTTTTTTTTTTAATTTTATTAATACCAAGGCATGTGGCCATAGCAAAAGCAGATATATTTTTTCATGTTAATAGGAAGATCGCTTTGTTTCTATTTTGCTTTATTAAATAAAATGTACATGTACGATTTCCTCCGACATTTTTTTTTCTGCCCCTAAGAGTAGGAAACACTGATCATAGGAAAGGATCACTTACTGTAACTCTGCTTAGCTTTGCACTTTATGATAAGAAAACCATTTTCTGAGATCTCTTTCAGGCTGAAAATGTTTCACCCAATCTGTTTGCATTTTTAATAACAGTAAAATAAGCAAACCTTTGATAACAGCGTTTCCCACTAATTTTTTAATAATCTCATGGCTTTTAAGTTGCCCTTTGTATCTTGGTGGGGGAAAACATCCTATAGAAAATTAATCGGGAAGTAAATTTATTTCTGATGCTTTCCTTATTCCTGGAGAGTCAAAGCGTCAATGTCACAGGCTGCCAAATGTTTCTGAACGTGTTTCTCAGAAATGCCACCAAGGCAAACAGCCAAGGTGATAGCTTTTAATTTTCTGCTTAGTAATATTCCCTCTCTCTTCATGGCTGGATTCTCCTTAGCTCCAAAGTGCTAAGCTGTTTCTACAAACAGCCTTTGTGATTGATTACTGCCAGCCCAAGAGTCCCTGGAATTGTCTGTCGGGCCAATATAAAGACCCAAGTGCAGCAATATTTATCATTCACTAATTCATCAAAGTAATGAAAATTTATTGAACACCTACTGCACACCAGGTCTTGTTCAAGGTACTAGGGACATAGTAGTGATCAGTTCAGCTGCGATCAAAACCACATAGCCATGGAGATACAGTGGGGCTTCTATACATTCTTTGTAAGGTACCTCTATGGTGCTTTAGGTGCCGGGAAATGTTTAGGAGAATCTTCATGCCCTGCTACCCAACCCCTCCCTATGCCCAATCTGTTCTGGCTTCAGATGCCTCAACTGAAAGATGAAATAATACCTCCTTCATTGCACTGGTATGAGGGTTAAATGGAAGATTCTTATGACAATGCTTAGCATAAAGTGCAATCATAAATGTTGACTATTCTCACTGTCATTTACAATAATGGTAATAGTTCAAAAAGTAATACTATCATTTATTTTCTGCTATGCATGTATATGATAGGCTCTCCCTTGGGTGTTGTTAGGTATATTATCTGTAATTCTCTCAACAATCCTCTGAGATGAATCTGACCACTTAAGTCCAGAGAATTTAAGTGGCTTGCTCAGGGATGTCCAGCTACTGGGACCACAGGTCTCTTCTTTCTCTGAGGAGACACTCCCCACAGCTGACTAGGTGACAAGAAATGGCTCATGGCTTGAGGATCCAGTCCCCACTGGGGGAATGCTGGGATTTGAGGAGAGATTCCCCCCCACACATGATCCAGGAATCATGTCCAGATCCACAGCCCTAACACCGGCAGTAGTGGGCAGACACCTCAAACGGTCCTGGGCAGATCTATTCCCTTGCCTCCACCCCTACTTCTTTGGATTATAAGATCCACTGCTGGCATGGAGGAGGGCATGGGAAAGCCTTCTCCTGGGCACACGAACTCCCACCAATGCTGCCCCCCCCCCCAGGTCTTATGAACTCAAGAGGACTTCGGCATTTCTGGGCACCACTTTCCTCACATAAAATGAGAAGAGCTAGTTCTAGGATTCCTCCCCTTTATTATTTTAAAGATTTATTTATTTATTTGTTTTAGAGAGTGGGGGAGGGGCAGAGGGAGAAAGAGAGAGAGAGAATCTCAAGCAGACTCTGCTCTGAGCACAGAGACTATGTGGGGCTCCATCCCATGAGCCCGCAACCCCAAGATCATGACCCAAGCCAAAACCAAGAATCAGACGCTTAACTGACTGAGCCACCTAGGCGCCCTGGATTCCTCTTTAGATGAGGAGGCAAAGGTAAGTATTGAGTGCATCCAGGCTTTACATCTGGTAATTCATTTAATTCTCCCAGTGACCCTATGAGAGAACAAAATTACTATTTATGATTCCATCCAAGGTGGTCCAGGTACTCCATAGCAGACTCAGCCCAGAAATCGAAGTCTGCCCAGTTCCAAAGCTCGAGATCTTTCAGCATCACCACACTGCCCGAAGGTTTGCGTTCCTTTCCCAGCCATGGTGACTTGGGTGTCTTCCATCTTCCAGCAAAGATCCGAGAAGATCTGTTGCCATGTGTATTCTGAAACGGACGCCATCCACTCCTGACAGTCAATTTTCAAGGGAGTTGGAGAGAAGAGTCACACTGCAGTGTGAGTTACTATCATCTTCTTGATTCAGTTCTTTTACCCTGGATTATCCCAGCATTCTTTTTATCTCCCCTTTTCACATGGCGGCACAATCTCAAGGTTGCTTTGGGTCTGGTGGTCTGGAAGTCGAGGAAGCTATCCTTCTCACTTTGTGCTACTAAGCAGGGGAAAGATTATCCTACTGCAAATGTTTTTCCTGCACCACCCTATCCTAACCTAAATGCTTGCACAGCCACGCTCCCGTTGCTGGCAATTTTGCTGAAATGGAATTTGTAATTAAAATCCTCCTTGGCTTCTCTAGTTTCTCTCCTGTTCAGCTACATGTTTCAAGTGGTTACTATGCTTAATACAGCAACTTTAAAATGGAAATTAAAAAATTAAGGGGTGGATGCCTAAATGGAAACAAATACCAATAGATATTCTCATGCTATTCCTATATGTAATAGCTTTTGATAACCAGGCCCTCCAGCTTTTGTGTGTATATTTGAAAATAAGCACTTACAGATCCAGCTTACACCTGATATCATTATTCCCCATCCTGCCTTTCTGAGATCGTAAAAATAACAAGATTATTCCACCAAAGGCAAATAATACTTAGAAACAATTAGAAAAACTTAATGAAAAGAATAATTAAATGCATGTTAAATAACAATATATCAAACACATTTGTGCTTGGAAAGAACATCTTTTCATGAGCAGAGCTCTGACTGATGTCAGCATGCATCTTCATTCTCTTGGAATCTCATCCAAAGTACCAAAATATTTTTCCCCTGCAGAACTGTAAAATAAAGTAGATTCCAGTTCCCAGCAGATACGATAGTGTTTCACATTACCATATTTACACGTTAGCATTCCAATACTACAGCAAGGAAACGATTCTTGAAACACTCCTCATTTTCAGCACATTATGAGTAAGTAATCCCCATGCCTAGCATTTGTATCTGCCTGGTGACTCTTCCCAAACTGGTTAGCAGCATTTTCAAAAATCCCATTTTAAACTTATCTGTCTAGTTTTTTTTTTTTTTAAACAAAACAGAATATATGGGTGTTGGAGTGGGTATTCTACAAACTCCACTTGACAATGGGATGGCTTCAGGGCATCAATCTTTCCAGGAACGGAGAATATTCTGTAGGCCTACATGTACAAGTATGGCGAAAATGAAAGCTCTTCATTTTGCAGGATGTTTTACTCTGGGATATCTCCACCTCCTGGGAATCAGTCTACACTCCCCTACCTTCTTCTACTGTTAGTCTATTGTTTTAGCTAGAGACAAAAAAAAATTCTCCTTTAAAGGTAACCATTTCTAGAAATAATAGTTTTTCAGATAAACCCCTCGCTACGAAAAACATTTTCTTCTTTGTAAGGTTTCTTGACACAATTAATAAAAAGATATTAAACACACATTATTTAGGGTAGTATGGTAGTAGTTTATTTATTAATAACTAATATCTAATGTCACAAAATTGCATATGACTTCATAATTTTTTCACTGCAATTCACTTGCAAAACAGATAATACTGTTGTCTCTAGAAGGCAAATCAACTCTAAGGTTTACATGATCGATGTCAGTGTAGCAGCACTAGGAACACAACTGTTTTGTCCTTTGTTGTGGGTAATACTTGTCTATTAATTCAGCTGAAGTTGGCAATCTTGTCCCATGGAATGGTCAACGAGCTTATGGTCAAAGAAAACTCTTAAGTCTGTTTCATCTCTACTACATGCTATCCACCAAATAGTTCTGGTTATTCCTAGTTTCAGGCATGTTATTGGATTGTTTCTTGACTTGTAATTGGGTTACTGCTGAATTGGGAGTGAAGAGATGTGTGCTAATTCCGGGCCAGAGACTTTAATTACCGTTGTGAGACTCTCCGGACCTCTTTTGTTTGTCTTCTACCTTGGCAACTGGCAATGTTCAAGATGGTGGCTACCCCTTCACCCTGAGATCTAGAGTAAGAGGTAAAGAGGTAAGCAAGAGCCAATATAGGGTGTAGCCTGAGTGAGAAATAAATCTTTGTTATGATAAGCCATCAAGATTTTGGGGTTAGGGCACCTGGGTGGCTCAGTTGGTTAAGCAACTGCCTTCGGCTCAGGTCATGATCCTGGAGTCCTGGGATCGAGTCCCACATCAGGCTCCCTGCTCAGCTGGGAGTCTGCTTCTCCCTCTGACCCTCTTCCCTCTCATGCTCTCTATCTCTCATTCTCTCTCTCTCAAATTAAAAAAAAAATATCTTAAAAAAAAAAAGATTTTGGGGTTATTTGTTACTGCTGCATTACCCAGCCTATCCAGACTGAGGCAATAACAAAGTAATTTTTAAGTGAAAAGATCACATTATATAAAGCGAGGGACACACATTTTATTCTGCACCCATGGCTATTACTGTGATTGTTGTCTTGATCCATTAACCTAGGACCACACTAGCCCATATGACAACTGTGTACAATTTAGAATAAATCCTGGCCCCCAGGGACATGTCCTAAAGATCAGAGTGTGACCTGGGTTTCAGGCCCACCAGCCCTCTTGGCTTGGCACCTTGTGTTGTGATCCATTTAATTTAAACTAGGCAATGGCATATTCGGTCTTAATTCCTTATAGGGCTCACACATGCTAACAATCTTCTTTCTGCTGTCTTCAAAACCACTGATTTCTTTTTATGGTACAAGTATTTATGCAGTACCTTTGTGTTTGCAAAGACTTTTTCACAAAATGGTAATAATTATAATTATACTTAATTGGCAATGTTGATGCGAGTATCAAATGAGATAATGTATGTGAACAATACTTTGTTAACTACAAAATCCTTTACCTGGGGAGTCATTAGTATCTCCTCTAATGACTACAGTCTTTGGAAGTAGACAGGCAGATAATTCCGTCATTTTACAGATGAGGAAGTTGTGGTTCTATGAGGTACAGTGACTTGCCCAGAACACTCGGTGTGTCATAAAGTCGGGCTTGAGATGGTGTCTTTGGATTCCCAATCCACTTCATCTTCCATTTTCCCACACAAGCTGGAGGAGAGCTGGTGTTTTAGCAGCCCTCTAGCAAACAGGCAGGTGTAGGAAGCATAGATGGTACAATCCAAAACCCTTTGCAGTGTTGAAGATATCATCCTTGCCGACTTATTTCTTTTTCTTCTCAGTGAAGAAATTCGCAGGAAATGATCGCCTTTAGAGAAAGGGCTAAATTCCAGAAGGTTCAGGGTATAGATTAAAACCATTATGGGATGAGAGGAGACCACTGCCATATATTGTTTGTTTCTCTAGACCTAAGTGTGAACTCTGTAACTGGATGGGGATGCTCAGAAAAGAGCCCCCAGCATGTCTCCGTGCCCCACACTTTGCATCTGCATTTCAGAATCTGACTCACAGGGTACAAATTATTTATGTATATAAACTTGCTCTAAGTTAAATCAATTTAAATAAATATTTTATGAGTTTGCTTTACTGTGTGCTGTGTTGATTTTTTCTTGGTAATGATGAGAATCTATTGGTCACTGAAGCCACAGTGCAGGATGGGGGAATGGTGTCACATTTGGAAGAATAATGGCGGTTATGACGAGGGCACATCTCTCTCCTGGGAAACAGGTGCAAAAATTAAAAACAAAGGTGCATCACACACAACCGGACACTTATTTCACAGAATGCATAGAGGGTCGGGAATGGGTAGTAGAAGAACGTGGATGCTGGAAACACAGACACAGTTGATTTTTGTTATTTGTGGTAGTTATGATCTGTGAGGTCGTTGAGAACACTGAATTAACGAATACTGAACAGTACATTGGTCTCAGGGGAAACACAGGGTTGGGTTCCTGTGAGTCTCTGGTCAACCAATCAATACATAGCCTTTTAAATGTACATCTCTTCTATTTAAAGATATATATACGTAATTCATTAACAATGGCCTCAAAGCCAACAGCACTATAAGTCATACCTAAACGAAGCTTCTCTTCTCTAACACGTGCATTTTCTCCATGAGGCATATCAGAGCCTTCTCACACTTAGAACAACCAGATAGCACTTCGGCCCTAAGCTTGAGAGGGGCCGTTTTAAACAGTGACATTACCAAAAAAAAGAAAGAAAGAAACAAGAAAAAGGAAAAAAACCCATTAACATACGAAAAATGTGGCACTAAATAGATGGAGAAAAGGATGCTGTTTACAGTAGGAGAGCTGAAACAAGAAGGCAGAGCATTGCCTTGTTTGACCTCAGGTGGCAGCGTGCATCTTGGGTGACTCAGATTCTTGCCACTTTGCACATGCCTGCGAATGATGGACTGCAGGGCTCTGTTGGGTATTGCTTTTGGGGTTACACAGACATTTTACAAATATGGAATTCATGAATGATTATCAGGGTTTGATTCCTGGCTGTGCTACTTCTGAGCTCGGCCATGTTACCCACGGGTTCTGGGCCTTAGTCTCCTCATGTATAAAGAGCTGATGATACTGTTGTTTAGAGTAGTGGAGGATTATATGAAAATGGGCGTAAGGCACACAGTATGTAGCAGAATTTTAATAAATGATAGCTGCATTATTATCATCACAGAGCAACGTAGGGAGGAGAAAACATCTTGGCAGAATAGAAAAGGTATAGGTGGTACCAGAAAAACCTGGTTTCCAATCCAATTCCATTACTTGGTAGCTGTGTGACTCTGGACAAGTTATCACTTGTCCAAAGTCAGAGACTCAATTTTCCGCTCTGTAAAATGAGCACAATAATATCAAACTCACAATCATGTCTAAGTGTGTGTTTGTACAATAAATTGACATAGTACGTGCTTTAGCATATAAGGACCTCAAAAAAAGTCCATTTCATTCTCCATATCCCTATATTATTTCAACATCAACTAGAATTTTTAGCCAATTGATATGGGTATTTATAATTTTTTTAAAAAGGAAATATCCTTTCAACCTGCCCAGTGGTTGCATGGTAAGGGAAATGGAAATATCCTTTCAACCTGCCCAGTGGTTGCATGGTATGGGAAATAAAAGCAATCAGGCATTCATGGGCACACATATACACACACCACCATCTTCTTTCCCTTCCATGTAAAAAAGAGAGAAGGAAAGAAACTTTGGGCAATTTTTAAAATAATTCTTAAAAGTAGGATTTGGCAATTACAATGCAAAAGAGAAAAAGGAAATTTGGCCATTATTCTTGAAAATGTTTCGAAATTTACTTCATTTTAAGGGTTTCCTAGTTTACTCAGCAAAGGACACTTGACCAGTGAGAGAGACTATCTGGGAATTTAACAGAAGAAGGGGCTTTTATGTGGATTAAACAAAGACTTAGTGACAACGAGTAAGATGGTGCCGCCCTCCCCCCCCCTCCACCGAGATGATGTCCATGTCAGATTACAGCTAAGCCACAGGCCAGGAGTGGATTCCTGATAGACTGAGTTTAAAATAAACTAGGACATTTGGCAAGGGGAATTGAGAAACAGACGAAATGAAGAACTGTTAGAAAATCTATTTGAAACTTTTCTTTTTTAGATATTTCTTGATTTTCATGCATCACCTTAATTATGTAATATCTATTAGATACACAGATCCAGGCACAGGGAAGACATCCATCTAGAATATGCCTGACCCTTGATTAAACAGTCCTGGAAAAGTTTGCTCTTTCAGACGGCACTCTCAGTACTGAGGATCATTCTGACCTTGTGTCCACACCCCAGGTAAGGAAGAGTAAAGAACAACAGCCCATTAGGCTGGCTGAAAAGTTAAGCTGACTTAAAGCGATGGCCACCCATTCATCATTTCCTAATGGGTCTTCAGCAACACGTTCACCAGAGATAAAGGTAAGGAAGCCCTTTTTTTTTTAGTTCTGTTTCTTGGACTTCTGCTCCTACAGGGTATAATCTAGAGCCTCCCCTGCATGTTTCTAGTTTAGAGATCTGGGCTTGTCTCCAAGACTGTACAAATTCCTAAAACATGTATGTACAGTCTTTCATCACTCAGCTTATTTTGAAAAGAACATTGATCTGAAATGTGAATGAGGCTCTGACATGTACTGCCAACGGCAAGTCTACAAACAGTTTATTTGTTCATTAATCATCATGAGTATGATTGAGAATAAATATTCCCATTTTGTTTGCAACAAAAACCCAGACATGGAGAGATTAAGTAACTAGAATGAGGCAGAAATGCAAGATTAAGAAAACAAACAAAAAACAAACCCCATTACTAGATAAAGAAAACATGTAGTCAAGAACTAGAAAGTTCTTGACTTCCAATTCAGATTGCTCCTGATTGATAGACTGTGCTGTTAGTTCTCAATTGAAATTGATGATATTCAGTGGCTGTTTAAATAATGCAAATGAACAAGTTTTTAATCATACCCTTGACTATTACCCAATTTAAACCTGTGCCTTACAGCTTCATTTTAGAAGCTTTGCTCTTGTTAATCACAGTATCTTGTTAACTATTGTCAGTGTCTGCCAAAAAAAAAAAATTTTTTTTTTCTAGAAAAATAAACTGAGAATTTAACAATCTGCTTTGCAGAAATTTTCAGTGAATATGATTACAGTGAATATAAACAGTTCAGAGTGGAACATATGGGGTTCTAACATGATCCTGTCATATGAAATTAGATTAAAAGTAAAGTTGAAATGTGATCACTCTATTGTATGGACATATGAGTATGCTAACAATTACTCTCAGAAAATGCCTTTTATATTTCAGGTCTAACCATTTTTAAGTGAGTTCTAATTTAAATGTCAGTTTCCATAAAAAATAATTGGGCTTGGAGATCGTTTTTGTACCCTCATGGTTTTAAGAAGGTAAATTTTAGTGATTTTAGTTAGAGCAGTTTTATTAGTTTTGTTGGTTTATTAGTTCCCTTAGAAGACCAACGTATCACTTATTTTAAAATGACTCCTTTACTTTTGAGAAAATATTAAAGAATCGATCCTAGCATTCAAGTCAAGGACATTTAAATGTGAACATTACACGATTCCATTCACCAGGTCAGGCTGTTCAGCTATTTATGGATAAGTCTTTAAAACAAGACAGTTCCATGGAGCTCATACCGAGAAACTCCTACGGAATGGTAGTCACCAGATAAGAAAAGTTTTAAGGAAAATTTTAAGCTGAAGTCAACTTGTCCCTGTATGACCCAACACTTTTGTGTCCTAACCAAATACTCATATAAATTTGCTTGTAAGAGTCTGGGGCTGAATTGTGTCCTTTCCCCTCCCGATTCACATGTTGAAATCCTAACTCACAATACCTCAGAATGTGACCTTATTTGGGAATCGGGTTATTGCAGATGCAATGAGTTAAGTTGAGGCCATGGTCAAGTAGGGTGGGCCCCTTATCCAATATGATGTGTGTCCTTATGAACGGAGGAAATTTGAACACTGACGTGTGTGCAGGAACATCACCATGGGAAGCCTGGAGTTATGTTGCCATAAGCCAAGGAACCACCAGAAGCAAGCACAGACGCCTGGAACAGATCCTTCCCCAGAGCCTTCAGAGGGAGCCGGGCCCTGCCAACACCCAATTTCAGACTTACAGCCTCCAGAACTGTGTGAGAATACATTTCTGCTGTTTAAATTGTTTAAGCCTCTCTGTTGGTGGAGCTTTCTTATGGCAGACTTAAGCAAATGAATACAGGCTTTTTCAAAAAAAGAGATGGTCTCTGTTTTTCTCCTTTGCTGTCTATACCAATACTGAAGGGGTTTTGGCTTCCATGAACAGGAACATAAACTTCCTTGAAAGAGTGCTAATCCTGACCCTTTGGATCTGGTCTCTAAATCACAAGTAGTACAGAATATCTAGACAAGCTGGACTTTTTTTTCGAGATGGAGGGTGATGGTTTTCATGGAGTTTGGAGTGAAGGGAGCACGCAAGTGTGTCCGGGGAAGAGAGGATGTTCTGACCATTCGTCTCTGTTCTTCATTTCCAGGATGGTTTGGGGGATTCATCTGTCAGTGTGACGCAACCCCCTCCTTCCTATGGCTCCGACTCAGTGGGAATAGATCTAACTGTGCAGGACACTGGCTCAGTGCATCTTTCATTTCTCTTAGAAATTACATTCTATTACTTAGTATTTTAGGTAAAAGGCAGTGTCTGTAAGTTCAGCTAATATGAAGAAGTTCATGGGGACTAAATGTTTATGTCCTTTTGAAAGTCATATGTTGAAATCCTAGCCCCTTATGATGGGAGTAGGAGGTGGGGCCTTTCAGAGGTGATTAGGTCAGGAGAATGGAGCCCTCCTAAAGGGGATTAGTGCCCTCAGGAAAGCCTTACAAAAGAGAGCTCCCTAGGCCCTGATATGCAAGGGACCCAGTGAGAAGACAGCCTTCCATGAAGCTGGAAGTGGGCCCTCACCAGATACTGAATCTGCTGGTGCCTTAATCTTGGATTTCCCAGCCTCCAGAGCTGTAAGAAGTAAATTTCTGTTGTTTCAAAGCCACCCAGTCTATGGGATTCTGTTAGAGCAGCCAGAACTAAGGCATAGACCAATACCTTTCGAAACCTGCCAAGCCCAGGACGCTGGGAAAAAGTTGGGTTATGAAGACACCTGAGTGGCTCGTAATGAGGCCCCTGAACTGTTCCTCATACCCCCATGGGGGAGACAGAGTTTCACACTAGCACTGAGTGTGCCTGGGCTCTGGGATAGGCTCTTGATAGTTACTAAGTCCTTCACAGCACTCCCGCAAGGTCAATACTATCTCCCCCCGCCTTTTTTTTATATGAAGACATTTTATTATTTTGCTATATAACACATTAGTGAATATATCCAATTGCATTTTCTCAAATGGCAAATGAGACACAAGATAACATCTTTTTGATTCCTGAAAATCTCAGTACCATCTGTCTTTTGGAGGATCCAGTTTCCTATGACGTCTATGGTACTGTCCACGAGGATACCAATGGTGCTTAGTAGTAAGGAACATTTTGCTAAGTTGTTCTATCATGGGTCCTTGCTCAAAGTGCTCATATTTTCCTTCTACTCTGGTTTTCAGTACTTGGTCATGTGTCTCTTCATTATTATGCACAGGATCTGGCCGAGGGATAGGTTTTGTATGTTCATATGGAATGTCCACAGAAGGGTAGGTAGTAGCATACTACCGTCCTGCCATCTGATGTCAAAGTAAGCTCTACTTTGCAATTATAGTCATCTGGCAGAGAAGAATGCGTAGATTTATGACAAACACAATGTAAAGCTCTGTTTTGAATTGGGAAGTTTCCAGATAGTTCTGTTTGATATCGCCCATTTTACTGCTGCTAACGCCATGGTAAATCAAGATGCTTATTAGGTGGTGTGAAAGAAGATGATCTGAAGAGGGACTGATTTTAAAATCTCCTTCCAGGCACACCTATTTTCATCCCTGACAGCCGCTCACCGCGAGCCCGCCATCTTACCTCCAATACTCAAGGTCAGGTAACTAGTAAACGTCAGCACCAGCTCTCCAAAGCTCAAGCTTTTACTCTTTCTATCTATATTTTTGCTTAAACAGCAGTCGACTCTTTCAAAGGACATGCTGTCATTCTTATTATCGTCCCTATTGTTGTTGTTACTCTATTGCCCCAAACGTATTAGGGTAGGGGAGTGAGAGACACAAACACACCCTATAGTATTTCTGATACTCGACAGCATATATGAGCTGGTACGGCCTATGGGGGTACTTATCTTCTATACTTTTTGTTTATGATCACATACAATTTTATAAATTATGATTTTTATTTATTTATTTTTAAAGATTTTATTTATTTATTTGACAGATAGAAAGCACAACTAGGCAGAGAGGCAGGCAGAGGGAGAGGGAGAAGCAGACTCCCCACTGAGCAGGGAGCCCGACGTGGGGCTTGATCCCAGGACCCTGGGATCATGACATGAGCCGAAGGCAGCCACTTAACCGACTGAGCCACCCAGGCGCCCCTAAATTAGGATTTTTAGAAATACTATAATGTAGTGTTTCTCTCAGCATCTTCGAGAATGACCACTGGCATCAGAATAAGCTGGGATGCTTATAAAAATACAAAGTCCAGAACTCTACCAAACACTGGACTGAGCTGGAATGGGCAGAGGATGCCACGGAATCTGCAGTTTTAAAGAGTAGCCTCAGGTGGTTCTTATGCAAATTAGTTTGAGAGCCACTGCTATAAAGGATGGGGACCAAAGGTCTCTCAGGAAAACTCTTTGCCTCTGGCACACTGAGCTGCTACATGTACAACTGCTGCCAGGCTCCAGTTATTACCAAGGGCTGTGGCAGGTGCAGAAGCCTGGGGGTGCAGGAGGGTCACAAAAAGGACACCACTTCTGCAAGGCTCACGTCAGAGGGAAAGAGTTGCAAACTTTGTTCAAAACAGTTTAACAAGTATATTTGAGCTCAGCTTAGAGGTGCGAGCCACGGCTGTGGAATAATGGGGTGCACTGGGATTCCGAACATCTTTGTCAAAGAAAATGTGGTGCTGATAGCTCCAAACAAATTCTGTCATCTTTATCACTTCCGTCTCATGAAAGACTCAGCCTCAAGCCGTTGCTCCTCTATCATTTATCCAAGGTGGACAGTGGGCACCATGTAAATGAATGGATAGTTTGGTTTTGATTTACACAAAGTTCAGGAGCAGAACCAACTACCCACGTTTGAAATGATCTCACAGCTATGCTGTCTAGCTTAAAATGCCTCATTTCTTCCATTTTTATAGGAGGAGAGGAGCACTGATCATCTGAAGGACTGCTTGATCTTATTGGGCAATTTCAGTTCCCTTGAGTCCTACTTAGGAAAGAAGGGTTTCAGGATTCTCAGTGGCCTGAAATAAGGGAGTTTTATGTGTACTTCACGTTCTCTGATAGAATCCAAATCTGTGTCAAAACTCATACAGAGCCATTACAAAATGCGTGTGCTTTAGTTCTGGAGTGGGGAAGAAATACCAGCCCATACTGAAATGGCAACCACTGATAACTGCCGTACTTGCGAAGTGCTATTGTGCCCGGCCTCAGCGAGCATCTCTTGTACTCTTCACGGTGCCTCCATGGAGGTTTCATCATGCCCACTGTGCTGATGAGAACATGGAGGTCCTGGGAGATTACGCCCTGGTTACTTAGAGAGTTAATGGCCAAGATAGGATTAGAACCAGTGTCTGTGTGATGCCAATGCTTGTGTTTATAACCACTGCACTTTCTGTGATGTTTCTGCTTCTCTTTCTGTTAAATGGGATATAGACATGGTTTTGTTGGAGGAGATGATAACAGTTTTTCATAGGTTGAGCTTGAATTTTTCTACTGAATGCCATGTTCGGTACCCTCGAACAATGATGAGACAGAATGACTAATGGGGCTATAGAATATTCTGTAACCCAACCATCGCTGTGGCTTTGAGGAGGGATGGGATGTTGCCAGGCCCTCTCAAAGACTGTCCCTGGATTCACCGGAGGTTCAATGAGGGTATAGATTCTCTTTCATTGTTGTCCTTTTGCTTCCTCTTTCCATATCCTACTATTTTGAAATGGGTATAAAGAGACTATGTTCACAAAGGAAAGTATATCTGAAATTTTTATTTCTGTACAAACATGCTTAAAGTCACTGATTTAAAGTTCAGAAACAGGTGTAAGGTTTGGACACTTCTGAAAATAAAAATATCTCCATGTTTACACACTGTTGGTGTAGATTAAGCTGAAAAGATATAATTTTGCCTGATTTGCAATCTATACTTACTAACATCGGGATCCCAAACAGTATTGCTCTTAGTTATCCTGCCTCATTATCATGCAAGGATGCCAAATGCTGAATTCGATTTGCAAAATTCAAGCTGAAGTTACGAATTCACAAAAGGTGATAATGGTAGCCCCTTACTCTGAGGAGTGATGTTAATACTCATTATCTGTAATGTGCACAGGGGCATTGCCAATCACACATTGATATCCCCATTTTGTAGATGAGAAAACTGAGTTCATAAGTAGTTTGACCAAGCAACACTGAGACCCAGGGCTTCAGAGTTCAAACCCAGGCTTGTTGACTTCCACATAAGACCATGTTACCAGAGAAGAGACATTCCCAGCTTGTTGTGAAGTGAGCCTCACTTATAATAAAAGAAAAGAACTTAAACGTTTTTGCTTTTTTCTTTGTTCAAGTTCATACCATATTTGGGGTAGAATGGAGAAAAGCCTTATCTTATCTTCAGCTATACACTGAGGTTTTTTAAAGTGGTTTCAATGTCGTGGCTGAGGTGTGTGAATAAGCTGGCTCTGGAGACCAGCCTGGGGAATGGAGTGTGTGCAGGTGAGTAAGTCAACTTTCAAAGGCCTGACGGTTCTGCCTCCTGAGAGCACAAAGGCCCGAACACCTCTTGGCAGTCTTCTCAGGGTCATGTTTAGCCTTGGAATGTTCTCTGACCACTCTGATTTCCTTGAAGTTAGGACAAATGATGCAAGATTGGTGAGAATGCTATCAACTTTTCACAAATGCACAATAATCACTGCTTATATTACTAGCGTGCTTTCTAGTACACAAAGTACTTTCTTGTATGTACTTCACGATCTAATAAAAAAAAACCCAACAAACCAAAAATGTCCCCAAGATCTAAAG
The DNA here is from genome assembly GCF_003265705.2 of Callorhinus ursinus. Lineage (NCBI taxonomy): Eukaryota > Metazoa > Chordata > Mammalia > Carnivora > Otariidae > Callorhinus > Callorhinus ursinus. The sequence continues at coordinate 11,276,045 of NW_027397069.1, forward strand.
TTCATGCCTTAGACTCAAGCAAGTCACATCGTTCCTCGGTTTCTTCCTGTGTAGATGGGGATAATCACATCATACCTAGCCACAGTGGGGGTAATTACATATTCTCACAGGATAGCTTAAAGGAAGTCTACGCTTCAGAAGAGGTGAGCAAAAACAAGATTCCCTAGTTTGCTTAGAGAGGGATGAGCGCAATGAGGAATAGAGTGCAGATCGGAAAAACAACCGTTTAAAAAGCATTAATATATGTTTGGGAGAGATCAACTCTTTTATTCTTGCTACATCTTCATATCTGTCTGTCTTTTCAGACAAAGAATAGGAACTAATATTCAAAGTTCATGTAAGGGGCTCCGGGGTGGCTCAGTCGTTGAGCAGGTGACCCTTGATTTTGGCTCAGGTCATGATCTTGGAGTCCTGGGATTGAGCCCCACACTAAGCCTTAAGTTGAACCCTACACCAGGCTCCATGCTCAGTGGGGAGTCTGCTTGAGGAGACTCTCTCCCTCTCTCCCCCCCAAATAAATAAATAAATCTTAAAAAAAAGAAATGAAAAAAATTCATTTAAAAAACATACTTGAAATGCACAGTATCACAACAGTGTCATAATACCTTTTGGTTATATGGAAATATTGATGGTTATTTGAAAGCTTATTATTAATGAAGTTAAATCTATTCCCATTGCTTTTGGTATCTGCCTGGTTCTTTTGTCTAGGTTTAAAAGCAAAATGAGAATAAAACTTGTGCATGGAAATACAAAATAAAACAGGGGTATATTTGTTTAGTAGGATCCTTTTCCATTAGAAAAGAAACTAAAATTCTTGAGACTAGATTCTCCTTTCAGTAGAATCAAATAGAGAATTTGAGGTCAGTTTTGTAACTCCAAACTCCTGGTAGTTCTCACTGAAGTCTTGGACTCATCCGTGTAAATGTGTCAGGACAAGATATCTGGTTTGTAAGTGTCAACGTAAGCCTATGTTATTATGCAAGTTATAGGGTCACTGACCATCGAGGAAACACTGTTTTTCCATTTCCATCTGTCCCATTTGTGTATCACACATTTACAAAGTGTGTAGAAAAAACACACATAAGAAAATGATTCTTTTAGGCCAAGTCTGCCTGCCTACAGTTATGTGAATTGGGAAACCTAGACAGACAAAGCCCACGACAGAATCATATTCCAGAATTCACAGAAGCAGATGATTGTAGAACCAGTTGGTAATGTTGAGAGAATTCTAAGCCCTTCATATTCACGAGAAAAAAAATCAGCTAGTTAGGAGCTGGGAGTAGACGCAAATTTTATCATCCAAAAACACCACTCAAATTCACTGCCCTAGCTTGCATAATAGTTCATGCTCTGTAAACTCATTCCTGAAGGAAACATTAGGGGTACAGTGTTTGTTCTGTGTGTGTATATGTGTGTGTGTAGGAGTGGGAGACAAAGGGACATTTGACAGAAGTCCTTTACTATTTAAAATTTTACACATTCTTTTTTTGTTAAAGATTTTATTTGTTTATCTGAGAGAGAGAGAGAGTATGAGCAGGGGGGATGGAGAGAGGGAGAGGGAGAAGCAGACTCCCCTGTTGAGCAGGGAACCAGATATGGGGCTTGATCCCAGAGCTCCAGGATCATGACCTGAGCTGAAGGCAGATGCTTAGCCAACTGAGCCAACCAGGCGCCCCGAAATTTTACACGTTTTAAAAAAAAGATTTTATTTATTTATTTGTCAGAGAGAGAGACAGAGAGAGAGAGAGCACAAGCAGGGGGAATGGCAGGCAAAGGGGGAAGCAGGATCCCCACTGCGCAAGGAGCTCAATGCAGGACTCAATCCCAGGACCTTGGGATCATGATCTAAGCCGAAGGCAGGCGCTTAACCAACTGAGCCAGCCAGGTGTCCCAATTTTACAAATTCTTAAGACAGGAGACCAAATTAAAAAAAAAAAATAGTTGTCCAGATTCTTATCTTTCTTTTTCTTTAAGTGTAATGTCACACCTTATATTGTATCTTTGCCCAAGTGCTGAAAACAGTTTAATTAAATGTACCTATTTCAATAAATTCCTTGGGCAAATAGACTTCCACAGGGGCACATAAAGAATGTGAACGTTAATTGCATTTGAGATTAGCCCTATTGAATTAAATTCTCACACCCGGATGCCCTTTGTTCCTAAGCCATAAATAATAGGTGTTTATATGTCCAACTACTGATAAATTTACTGTACAGTAGTCCTTCCATCAGTTCAATCTGGAAAGAATCTCCAATCTAAGTAAATAGTAAAAAAAAAAAAAAAAACTACTTGAAAATTACCCAGAAGGAACACTGATGCTATATTTTATTATGTGCAGTGCTTTGGGGAGAAATAGCTGGACTCTTTGCCTTCCTAATAAAAAAATCTTTAGGTAACTCCAGTTCAAAATAAGTTTTGTAATATACAATACCAAAAAAAAAGATAAAACCAAAGTACCTAATAAAAAATTCAATTTGCTGATAGATTAATTAAATTCCCTACCTACCCAACCCTGACTGAATCTGTCCCAAGGGGGTGAAGTTGAAAGATGAGTTTGCTAATTAATGTTAATTCGGTGGATGGCACAATTAGAACAAACTCACAAAAGAACGAACATCCCTTGGTGAGAGAGTCAGTACAAGTGTACAGGGGAATTCTCCAAATATGCACAAGCTATTTAGCATAGAACAACTGAAATTCTATTAAGTTTGCTTTGACAATGATAATGCCTGAGGTAACCTTATAGAGAAATGTAAATCAAATATGAAATAACTATTATTTCAGGATTACTGTAATCACACTTTGATAACTTCAGTCCAAAACTCAAATCCTGAGAGACTGACAATATCTTTGGCTTTCCTGATCACAGATACTTGGGCAATAAAAGAATACTTAACATACCATCCTAACCCCATTGTAAATAGAACAAAAGAGATTTTCAGAAAAATGTATATTTCCATATTATTCTTTTAAGGTGTGTAATGGGTAAAGTTGATTGTGTGTATTTATTCTGCTGCAAATGGCTGCAATTCTTCCCTCTCTCTGTCGCATTCCTTGCAAAGTGGTTTGCAGTTTCTCCCATCAAGAAGCAAAGTGTATTTCTTGATTCCTTCGTGCTGAATGTCCTGTGCTTTGCTTTACCTAATAGAATGCATGGAGGTGATGTCATCTAGTTCCAAATATAGGCCCCAGGAGGCTTCCTGGTGCTGCTCAGTCTAACCTTGCTACCACCAAGTGAACATGGCTGGGCTAGGCTGCTGGAAGATGAGAGAGCAGAAGGAACTGAGACACATCACCCCAGCAGAGGCTATCCCGGATCATTTGGTCTTCAGCTAACCTAAGAGCTCACTGCAGAAGCATGAGTGAGCCCAGCAGAGACCAGAAGATCCATCCAAATGTCCCTAGGCCCAATAGCAGGTTTTAAAAATCTTGAATAAATAAATGATTAGTTTTCTAGTAAGTTGCTTAGTTTGGGGTATTTTGTCATGCAGCAAAAACTAACTGATACACACTTGCAAAGAACTATTAGTGTTCCTTAAATGTTTATAAGATATTGCTCATACTGCCAAATTTGGAATGGTCACAGATGATAATAATAATAATGATAATAGTAGTTATTTTTAGTGACCTTAGCTACTCTGTACCTTTCTAGATACAGAAAAACTTCTTCCAAGTTGGAGGGAGAAAGACAAGTTAAGAGCACAGGCTTACATTCTGGCTCCAGCACTTAGTAGTATTGATACTGACTCAATAGTCCCATGTCTGTGCTTTGGTTTCCATGCGTCTCCAGTGGAGAAGTGACAGATGGTGTGTGTAAGGATTCACTGAGAGGACAAGATGATGTATTTCACTCACGTGGTGCATGTTTCCTCAAAATATGTTTGCTTCTTACGATTATTTAAAGGGCCTCCAAACAATTGACCTTGAGGGATGTGAGGCGTATCACTGCACAAGGGAAGATACAATGGGTGACAAACGGCAGATACCTTTTAAATAGTGAAGTGCCAAGAGAACAATATTATTTTTTTCTTATGCCTTTCAACAATTTTAAACACCTAATAGTTCTTTGTGCTCCATGGACTCAATAATTCTGCATCCTTCAGCTAGTGCCTAAAACAATTGGGGAATGCAATCACTTCACATAATTAACAACAGTGATAATCTTAGTCTGTGGCAGGTATTACAGCTCTTACCCTGGGACCAAATGAGCTTCAAAGACATGAAGTGACTTTCCCAGGTTCACCTGTCACCGAGCAGTTCAACAACGAGAGACTTTAGGACTGTTGACTTGGAGTCGATTGCTTTCGCAGTCTGAGACTGCTTCCACGAAACAGGCCAAGTTTCTCACACATATTGAGGAAAGAAAAGAAATCACAACTAGCTTGAAATAAGGATTGAGATGTTAAAAAAAAAGGTTGATTGCTGATCTGTCTCAGGGTGGGACTAACAGGGCTATGATATTGAACGTCATTTTTTTTTTTTTTAATAGGAAAAGAGGTTTCCCACCATGGCTAGTCGTCAGGCAGAACCCATTTTCCCAGGCTACAGAATCGGATATGAAAAGGTGCTAATAAGGTCCTCATTGATTTTCTGGGCAATGAGAGATGTGGTTAGGGCAGAACTTAACAGTCACTTCAAACCATGGTTAATTAGCCCCTTTAACTCGAGAGTATGTGCACATCTGCTAAGTGTAAAACATAAAAACTATACGGATAGATCTCTCACCCATCCAATGCTGCACAGAATTGTGTGTCATATTGTGCTAGGCTCTTCTCCCCACTGTAAATTGCTCCCTGGAAATTGCACTGGCTTTTTCAGGAACTCTGTTTGTATATAATAGAGCCATGAAAATGACGGATGCTGAGTCTGTGGTCTTTAGGCAAAAGCCTGAAGAAGAATACTGGCTCCACAAATTACTAATTCTTTAACCTCGGACAAGTCATTTAAACTTACGTGCATTTAGTTCCCCTGTCCGTAAATTGGTGATAATATCAATTGCTTTGAAGGATTACTGATGCCCAGGGTAGCGCCCAAGTAGGTACTATTATTGGCACACTGACACTTTTCTGACTTATTCCCTCCTCCCATGTCAAATAGATAAATCAATTTCATTTTTGATTACTTATAATTGTCAGAAATAACTCTTGCTTTCATGGCAATGAGATAAAAGGTGACTGCATTTTTCTCCAAGTTCTTATACTGGCATAGTATTTTTGCTAGACTGAAAGTTGGAAAGTTCTTGATACATAATCTTTATTTGCTGAATCTTGGTTATTATATCCAAAAAATATCCAGAATCTATATCTCACTATATAAATAAAGCCTTACTAAAGATTTATTTGTTACTTTAGTCAACTAAAGTATCATTTCAGGCACAGAGGCAAGGTCACTAAGTTTTCCAGGCTGTGCAGAAGAAAAACCAACCAATCAACCAACCAACCAACCAACCAACCAACCAACCAACCAACCAACAAAACAACTAAAGCCATGAGCCAAAGAACAGATTTTAATACGTGCACAGTATAGAAAGGAAAGGGGATCATCAGTGGCATTTTTAGCCGCACCTTATGTCACCACTATCTTGTCTCCTTCAGTACAACACTCACACACAAACCAAAAGTGGTTCTTCTGTAGAAAAACAACAACAAAAAACTGACTGCAGAAGTTTCTGATTCATACCTGTAAACTCACTTATTCACTGAGAAATTTCTGACTCAATGAATAAAAAAGTACTGAGCTATAGGGCATCTTAAAGCTCTAATACAGGATTTGTTTTATGCCCTGCCCATTTATAGCTTGAGCTTTTCCTTCACATGTGTTAAGGTATTTAGACTTTAAATAGCAAATAAATAAAAGTTTATTCATAATGTTTTTGTTTTCTCTAAGTAGTAAAGTAATTCTTCTGCATGATTTCACATGCAAATGTACAGCTTTAAGTAAAGATGAAAACTTAGCTTTGTGTTACTTGTGATCATTAAAAATATCCGACTCCTGGAGTGTTCGACTCTGTGTTTTAAACAAATTCTAGTTCACTGTGACTTCTACCTCTTATCCTGTTGTAATTTCGTGCAGATACGACATACGCTTTACCTTAAATTATCTAATTTTAGGTAATATTTACTTAAATTATAGGTAGTGTCGAGGAACAGTTATTAAACATGGTAAACCTTTTATTATAAAACATTCTAGGGGCGCCTGGGTGGCTCAGTCAGTTAAGCATCTGCCTTTAGCTCAGTCATGATCTTGGGGTTCTGGGATTGAACCCCGCATCGGGCTTCCTCCTCTGCAGGAAGTCTGCTTCTCCCTCTCCCTCTGCAACACCCCCCCACCACTTGTGCTCTCTTTCTCTCTCTCAAATAAATAAATAAAATCTTTAAAAATAAAAAAAACATTCTAAACATATAGAAAAACAGAATACTGCAATGCACACCCATTTACAGATCATCCAGCTTCGACAATCATGCAGTCTTTTGTCATTAGTTTTCCTAACACTGAGTTTCATAAAATTTGTGATATTTGGAAAGACTCTGAGATTCTCTGCAATGATATTTTCAGAACTGGCTCTTGGTGTTCACTTTTTTGGTATTGTTTTAAATAAAGTCTTAACAATGGGAAACAGAGCACTATTTTTCTTTCTGTTTTAAAATGAGACTTGCAGTGGATTTTTCTCATCAAGTTATTTTTTTTTAATGGTGTGTTTCTGTGGAAGCATTAAAGTGTACTCTGATTGCAGATCAATATGACACTGACTAAATATAGATTTACTTACGAGGTAGACTGAAAGGAGCCATGTTAGACAAATGAGTAAATAATGTCTCTCTTAACAAGTTCATAATTATGTATTTATTACACGGACTCTTCCACAATAGCTCCAGGGAACTGTTACAGACCCTGCGTGAACAATGCTCATTCTAATAACCAAACCCCGTATACTTGGGACAGCTATGAGGCTGGGGCATGAAGCATTGAAGGAAACAAACTAATATGAGTCGTATTATTGCTTTTTCTTCCTTCTTGGGAAGGAAGATGAGAACAAATGAAATTCAGAAAAACACTGCCTACAGAGACCAGGGAATCCTAAAGAAATTTATTTATCTTGGGATATTTCAGATGTGTTGTATCAACAAAAAACGGGAAATACAATATTACACATAGATATTATGTAAAATTATATTAATATATAAATTAAATATAAATGATGTATGTAAATGATATATGATATATATAGCAATTAGAATATCTAAACAAAATATTAAACAACTTGAAGTGGTGTTTGAACTGAGAAAAAGCAGAAGGATAAGGAAAAGCAAAACCCCTATACGTTGGTCTGCGTATTGTCACCACTTGATGCTTTGTGTATGCTTTCCTTCCAAAGTGAATTCTTTCCCAACCCTTTTGCACCTTGAATTTCTATTCATTTTGTAAGATGTAGGTCAAAAAAATCATCTCCTTTTGAAAGCTTCCCCTAACTAAATTTGGCAGCCCATCATTTCTCTTTCTGTTAACTGTGGTTAAGAGTTGACCTTTCGGGCACCTGGGTGGCTCAGATGGTTAAGCATCTGCCTTTGGCTCAGGTCACGATCCCAGGGTCCTGGGATCGGGTCCCACGTCGGGCTCGCTGCTCCTTGGGAGCCTGCTTCTCCCTCTGCCTCTCTCTCTCTCTCTCTCTCTGTCTTTCACGAATAAATAAATAAAATCTTTAAAAAAAAAAAGAGGGCACATTCTGCATGGAGCACTGGGTGTTATGAACACACAATGAATCATGGAACACTACACCAAAACAAATTATGTAATATATGGTGATTAACATAACAATAAAAAAAAGAATGGAAGACCCCCCCCCAAAAAAAGAGCTGACCTTTCCTGGGAGCTTACTGATACGCTGTGTTCCATCTATGCTTTGTCGGACTTATTTATCCGACAACCCCTCTGAAATGGGCACTTATTATGCCCCATTTCAGAGATGAGGAAGCTGAGGTTTAAAAGACAAAGTGACTTACCTGAAGTCACACTTTATAAAACTTTGTTAGAGCCCTTCTCAGAAATCAGGGTACTTCATAGGGCCAGTCAGAGGATTTCAAATATGTGTCTGTTAAATTTCCTTTCATTTTAATCTCCGAAGTTGCTAATGGTTTTAAAATGCACCTAGGATTTGTCTTCATCATGTACGGGAAGGTACACAGACACAGAAATGATTGTCATGAAGGAAGGAGTTGATACTCACAGACCCCTAGAAACAGGAGGCATAGAATGTAGGCCCACATGCAGGAGTGTGGGCATTACTCAGGAGGCAGAAGGGGTGATGGGAAAGTGCGGCGAGAGGCCTATATTGTGGTTTTTTTTGTGGGAAGGAATGGGCGAGGCATGGTAGATAGGCTGAACAAGTTGAGGATTAAATAGCTTGGATAATTTCAGTGGGCTCTGGGTTAGGGCGGTGTCTCTAGCTGTCTGGGACCTGGCCCTGGGATGATTTCGGGCAAGGGGAGTATTGGCTTGATGTGTGAGTGTTTGATGAAGGAGATGGTTGGGGGTGTGGGTCCTGGATTGGTTGGTCAGCATATAAAACACATGTTTACAGGCAAGTTGCTTGCTATGTTTAAGGAGTTAGTGGCCCAGGGAAGGACAGTCAAGATAATGGTGAATCTCCATGTTGTACACCACCTGAAACTAATATTATTACATGTACGTTAACTAACTGAAATTTAAATAAAAACTTTCAAAAAAGGAAAAAGAGATGTCAAAGAATCATAAACTATATAGGAAATAAACAAAAACCTGACTAATACATTAATCTTACTAGAAAACTAAAGACACACTGTTGGAAATGACTGCTTAGACTTCCTTACTGAAAATCTGGACCCCCTCTGCCTTGGGGGTTTAGTAGCCTCTCTAGACTCCATCTACTCGATGCCAGTAGCATGACCCCACACGCAAATATGACAGTCAATAATGTCTCCAGGGACTGCAAATGCCCCCAGAGGCGAAATCACCCCGGGGTTGAGAACCAGCATTCCCGATGACTCACAGTTTAATTTAGTCATGTTTTCACAAAACTCCTGTCATTATGGATCCTGAAAGCATTTATCATTCATATTTAAAATGATTTTTAATGGCAGAGAAATGGCCTCATTCTCCCCGGTCTCAGGAAGGAAAATGAAGTCACAAAGCACAGACTGCTGAGTGGCAAATTTAAGATGAGCTTTAGCAGGTGCTGTCTAAAAGAATAATCATGAACCCTTCATGAAATAGATTGGTCCAGGTGCCTCTCTGCCTTGGAAGGCAGAATAGAGACTTTCCCAAGCTGCTCTAGTTGTGCTTTGGTGAGGAGAGAAGGAAAGCAGGCCTGAAAACCTCTCCATGACTTCTCACCTGCCTAGCCTAGTGTAGGAAAGCTTATAGAACAAATAGGTAGCTCCGTCTTTTTGTTCCTATTCTCTTATACAAGATAGCAAATAAATAGACAAGCTCTTAGTTGACTGACATCAATACTGGATGTAAAAACAAGGCAAGCCTCATCATCACCATTTGAGATTTGCTACAATAGAATGAGCTAGATGTTCACAAATCGGAAAGCACATGCCAAAGGATCTGAAGTAAAACCTAGAGTCCCTTGTTTTCTCAGTACTCCTGTCTGTTGGAATCTGATTAGCAGAGACCAAGAAATCATGCAGGTAAAGTTTGAGAACCAAGTGGAAGCTTGAAAGAGAAAACCGAATGTAGGTAAGGACCAAGGAGGGCATATATTCACCTAGAGAAGAGCTACTTTGGGCACACAATGGAATGTTTTCATATCATATTAACCTTCTTTTCATATTGTCAATGATCACTAACTACTTCTTTCATTTCGTGGAAAAGACTGTCATAACTGACCTAGAGATGAGGAAGTTGAATTTAAAACATGTCAACCTCTTGCTGTTGAAATTTTTGATTTACAGACATTTTGGATTCCTAGTTTATTAAGTCATGTCTGCCTCATAAATTGAGAAAAGTATTTGCTGAGAGATAGAAGCTCATTAAAGAAGTATTTGTTGAATATGTGATTTGGGAATATAGTGCAGCACAATCCAGACTGGGTTCTACAAGATCGGATAGAGTTTATATTCTAAAAGGGGAGGAGAGAAAAACTTGAACATAATTTATTCTAGTGACAGAATTTATAAAACCTTTCTCGCTCAACTTGCTCATGTGGTTCAACCAGCAAAGGTAGCTAATACCTTTGAATAAAATATCTGAACTTCATATTCATTAGGAAAATAAACCTCAAACCCAAGGCTTTTATAAATTCAATTCTATGGGATGTATTGTTTATAACTATTATACGTGCTAGTGATGTTTCACAGAGCCCTAAAAGAAGGTAAACCTGAACTAATTAGAAGAGTGATTGAAGAAAAAGTCTTTATTTTTATTACCAGTGATATACACCCACTTCAAAATGGATTATTTAAGTATGCGGTATAGAGAGAAATGGTTCATTGATTTACGCATTTTGTTGCTGCACTTTTGTAAGCTTTATTTGGCATACTAAGGCAGTCACACCTTAAAGCTCTAAAATTTAGAGGATATATTTATTTCACATCGTGTGGAACGCACATAATTCTTAGGGGCTGCCCTAATTCTCTGGAGGATTAGGTACATTTTTATCCACATTGGTTTTTGGTTTAAACTGAATAGCTACCCGTTTTGTTTATCAGCTTAAAGTATTTATGTATTACAGGAAGCTTGAATTTTGTATATGGAAGGATTTACTGAAGTTTTGGGTTTTTGTTTCTTTGTCTTTTTTTATATTTGGGTTACTTAAACCCATCCCTTTCTAGAAAACAACAAAAAAAAGTGTAGTAAAAGTGTGAACTTAGTAAATACTCACATTTACACTTAGTAAGTACACGTACTTATTAGTACATGTAAATTTATTGAATATATCTTCAATGTTAAATGTTGAATTGCAAGATGCAGGTAACAGATACAGTAATTTTGCTGAGAACTTTGGTGAATGATGCAGGGAATTCATACTTTAACGTCCTCCTCTTTGGTTCCACACAGAACAGTGACAGAAAAACTATATAAAATAAATTCATAGAGATGAAGTGATATGAAGTTTGAAACAGTGACCATGAGATATGGACCATGTAGTAGGGTTGAGGGGCTCCGACAGGCATTTGATGGGATTCCCAGAAGGAAAAAATGGAGAAGATGGTAGAGAAGAATTTTTGAGAAGCAATAGTTGAGAATTTTCAGGAAGTAAAGAAAAACATGAGTTTTGAGATGAAAGTAATTATGGTGTTACATCTCCAGTCCTGACCCAGCCTGTGTAAAAATAATTTAGAACTGAAACAGCAATATTCGAATACTGTGTTGGAGGGAACGTCAACACAAGGTTTAAAATTAATGGGTATTGTCTTTCAAGTGAAAAGCACTGTAATAAATGCACTACCTTAATATTTATTATGGTGAATCTAAGGACAAAGGAGATTAAATATGACACATCATTTATTTTTTACCAACTCTGGAAAACAACAGGAAGTCATAATTTGAGATAATGTAACTGTATGAAGCTTCTCATTGCTTTCCAGAAACAATATAAATGCATTCTTTCAGTGATTCTGTTCACAATAATGGTGTGTACATGGTTCTTTTCTGAATTTTCATTGTTATTTTCTTTTATTTTACAGACTAAATAGTATCTAGTGAAACCTGGATCTGTTAAAAAAAAAAAAGAATTCCAGTACTATGAATGTAGGCCTTACTAATGAAGCCTATATTTATAAATGTACAAGTCCATTTAATCTACTGCTTTGGGGCCATTTGTAATTACGAGGGCTCACAAAGAATGACCAGAGGCTGTCTAATCAAGGAATCTGGTGATTTTTCTCTAACACTATCAGCCACGAGGTGCCGAAAATAGGATTGTTTTCTGCCTATAGTGGAGTTCTATTTTGATTTTCTATTGCACTAGAGAAAGGACCCGCATTCTTAGAGGCCTCCATTTGTATTTTTCTCTTTCCCCTCATTGGCTTCCTCCTCTCATCTCCTCCTGGGCTTTGTCAATATCACCTTCTTTAAACACCATCCATCCTTCATAAATTAACGAAGTCTGTTTTTCCCATCTCTAGCATTTCCTTGGCTAAACAACCTGTGCTTTTTTTTTCTTTTTTTGTAACTAAGAGAGCTTGCGTCTTTTTATTTGAGAAATGAATACATCAATATTATTTCCTTTAGCTCTTGATATGCCAAAATAAGTCAAGGGATTGTGTGCTAGAAACTGCTGCAAATTTACAAACAATCTTAACTTATGATGGCCCCTGTTCTGAAGGAATTTACAATCTAACTGAGGACATTAATTCATTTGAAGAAAACTAGAGCTCCATGGCAGTATACGTGTCAGAGAAGTAGAGAAACAATGAACTGTTTCAATGTATTATCAAGTTTTTGTCCTAGTTACTGTTTGTCGCACTGACATCTTAATGATGATTTTATTGATTGGTTGATGCAGTTACGTAGGTGATCAGGGAAGGTACTTGGCACCTTTATCATAGTTTATACCTAATAAGAGCTGAAAAGTGAGACAGCAAAGGCAATAAACTGTCTTCCCCATAGGTGCTAAGATATTTTTTGTTGTGTTTCAATTTTTGCATAACTGCAAGGGATGGACTGTGAAGTTATTTCCCAAGTTAAGCAAGCCGGGCTCAGGCACAAACACATCGGGGTGGAGTTGACTTCCTGTTTTTCCTATACTGACATGGCTGAGCCAGAGCCCGCCTCTTCCCACAGCGCCGATGTCAGCATATTCAGGAGGTGATTCATTTCTATTGCCTGCATCATAATCAGCCTCAGCATTCTATCACATCATGCATCACTGTCAGACCCCCTGACTCCTTGATATCTTGGTCCCTGTGAGAAGCCTGGAGATCAAATCACACCTGATAGCTCAAAGCAGAGCCAGAACACCCTGCCTGAGGAAGTAACCATGAGGGGCACCATTTTGTATGCTAACTTTATGCAACTTCTCTGACAGTCCGTGACCCTTTTGCGGTTTTCCAGGGAGCACCTTAATTCATTTGATGTTAATCACTTTGTTAGGTCCTGTAGCAGAATCAGGCAATTGTCAAGTGCTGCTCCTTCTCGCATCACCTACGGTAACTTCCAGTGCTGCCTGTCTCCTGCCAGCACTGAGGTATGGGCTTTATCGGGCCCTGGTCACCTCATGGGGATGCCACTTTCCCCCAATGTCCCTGGGCCATGCAGTCCAACCTAAATGTGGCTGCAGAAGTGATTTTGACATTTGTCATTGATGCAAGGACTACCTCAGAAACCCTTTTAACTCAGTTATTCCTCAATTCTAGTCAGTACAAATAATCCCCCAAACCAACCAAACAAGAATTCTTGAAGATAGGAACACATCTGTCAACTCAATCTATCCATAGAGTTTATTTCTTCCAGTCCCTACTCACAGGCTCTTTCTGTTCCTGCCATGTTATCTTAGCCTTTCAATTCTGTACCATCAGATTTTTACTTGAATGGAGACCCCACTAAAAACAGATTTCCTCTAGGTGAGCTGAATATAAAGAACATGATTCCAAGCATCTCTTCCCAGCACAGTCTGCTCTAAAATACGCAGTCTTACCATCCAGCATATGTTGAAAATGAAGCTATGGGACCATTGTCAGTAGGGCATGGGCTCCGAGTTGCTGACGAATTTGAAAATAATTAATTGTTACATGTCCTCACCTGCTCCAGGTGGGACTCACAATTTACAAATACAAGTCACTTGTCTGGGGTGAGAGCTTATATCATGATCTTAACTTTGGTTCCAGTGCTCTACTTTCCCCAGCTGAGTTAACGGCCTTAGGCACACACTTGTAGTCAGTTGGTGGACTCCTGTGTTATTGCAGCAAGAATGGGTTCCAGAGGCAATTTGTTGCAATTCCCTCAGTTTATAGATTAGCACGTGAGGCCACCCAGCCTTGTGAGTTTGTGTATTTAAAAATATTATTTTAGAAATTCTTTTCCAACTCTTTAGCTCTCCCTGACTTTGGAGTTCCCAAAGAGCATTTCCTGAAGTGTATTCAGAAGAAGACTCTGGAACTTGTAGAATATTCTTAACACAACAGAAACCCTGCCTTACAGTTTTTATGTGTGCTTAATGAGGTATTTTGAAGAAGAAAAAAGAAAGAGGAAGGGCAAATTCATTGAGCGTCTACTAGGAGAGGCACACTCCCACTGACCAGTGAGAAATAGCATTTGTTGAGGGCTTGTCAGGGGCCATACAGTGTCTAGAGTACTCTGTGTGTAGATCATCTACCCACTTAATCCTCAAACAGCCCTGTGAAGGAAGAACTATTTTTACCAACCCCATTTTACAGATAACGAAGTCACGGCCAAGTCACCCAGCTGGATTCACACCATCTTAACTACAGGAAATCTCAGTGTTGCTCTGTGGAGTGGGTGTTACTGCTCCCAATTTACACATAAGGAAACTCAAGCTCATAGGAATTGTGTGGCAAAAGCTTGGGAGGTGAAAACATGGGGATATGAATTCCAAACTACCTCTTTTCCTTCTGCCATGTAATTCCACCATGCATCGATCGAAAAATGATGACTTAAGACATTTCCACCCTGATCCAAAGAAGCCAAGTCCAAATCAATTTAGCAAATTAAGAGGAGTAGATGCTTCTGCAATATACTTATTGTATGTCTGACTCTCCCTGCCTCCCTCCCTGTTTCGAAGGGGAGATAAGGCAGGTTTTAGCTGGGATATTAGGTCTGGTGAAGCCCCTCGGAGACAGTGCATGGATCTGACAGCATGGCACTCCTTCCCAGATGCCTAACGTAGCTTCCAACACAGAGACTGCTCAACAAGCATGTGGCAAATGAGATTATAATACCGGCCTGGCATGTCACTGTCCCAAACTCTCCACGGTGGGTTGGATCTACCGCTTCATCTGATTCATGAAAGAAATTTCCTGTGGGTCCTTATCTGGAGGAAGTCCTTCATCTGATGGTGGTGGTGAGTTTTAAGACAGTGGTGCAATAGGATAGAATGAAAACAAAGATTTAATCTGAATTCACTCAAGAAATACAGCTTCAGTGTGTGAATCCCAGCTCCAGCAGGGGGTTGAACAAACAGTCACAATATCACCACGGTCTTACACTGAAGATGTGTAACTTGTCAGAGCAGTGAAATCTCTTATGAAATGTGTGTTAGGGTGATACTGTTCAGGCAGAAGGCTGGTCAACAGTACACTTCCCTGAAGACATCTTTCAATTACAGATGCATTGTAATTAGAGATGGGAAGAGACTGGGCGTGGATCCACCACATGGACAGAGCCTGAGATTTTGTTTCGTATCAAACACTTTCCAAAATCTAGCTTGTGTGATTTCTTGCAGGAGGCTTGTCTATAATCATGTAATCCAAAGATCCTAATGAAATCGTTTGAATTTTATCTTATTTCAGCTACTTTTTCCCAAGCAATATCTGTTCTCTAATTTTTTAAAAGATTTTATTTATTTATTTGAGAGACAGAGAGAGAGAGCGCGAACAGGGGAGGAGCAGAGGGGGAAGGACAAGCAGACCCCACGCTGATTGCAGAGCCTGATGCAGGACTCAATCCCAGGACCCTGGGGTCACGACCTGAGTCGAAGGCAGACGCCTAACCGACTCTGTTCTCTAATTTTATTAACTCATCTTCCCACTTTATTTCCCAGAATTGGAGAATATTCTTCCCAGAAGGACCCCAAAAGATCATCTCGTCTGTTACTTCTATATGGAAAGGGAAACTGAGTCTCAGGGAGGCTGAATTAGGCTTTTACCTGCTTCTCAACCCATTGCCTAAATTAGGATGTTCACATTAGCCCTGATCTATACTTTTGCATTTTTTATAACCAGTGTTTGCCATTTTATAGGTTGTGAATCTAAGTTGTTAGGCTTTATAATTCTGGTGCCAGAAAAATTCTTAATAGCTGAAACAGCTACAAATGTTCACTGTTTACAGCTATTATATTTTGGTAAATAGAATTTGATCAGTGCCAGATCTCATGGCATCGAAAAATGATTAGTGTCTTGTAGGGTACAATTAAACTCAAAACATTTTTTTTTTATTCTTGCAAATACATCCATAAAAAGTAACATTTTGAAAACAACCCAACATTGACAATGTTCAACATTAGTTACAGATATTTGCTCTCGAGGGCATAGGGCTTTCTCTCATATTGCTAAAATTTTATGTTTCTTGGTAAATTATTCCACTCAGTGTTTTGATGCTAAATGTATATTTATCCCGGATGACGAAACATTTATAGACTAGAAGCACAAAAGGAATTTGCCAAAACACAGATACTCTGTTTTATTTTTAGTCATCGTGATGGACTGAATTGTGTCCCCCCCCCCACCAGTCACATGTTGAAACCCTGACCCCCTAAATGACTGTATTTGGAAACAAATCTTTTTAGGAGATAACTTAAGTCAAATGAGTTTATATGGGTGGGGCCCTAATCCACAGGGCTGGTGGCTCTACAAGAAGAGGAATGCACAGAGGAAAGGCCATGTGAGGACACAGTAAGAAGGTGCCATCTGCCAGCCAGAGGGAGCTCTCACCAGAAACAAACCTAACCAGCACCTTGATCTTGGACTTCCAGCCTCTAGAACTTGAAGAAAAGAAATTTCTGTGGGTTAAGCGCCCCTCCCACCCCAAGTCCCTGGTATTCTGTGATACAGTTGCCAAGTTCCTCTTTTTAAATCTGAGAACCTGATGACACTCAGGAGGGATGGAGTATAAAGTCAAGATATGGGAAAGGTTTTGACTGAGGTCAGGATGGGTGGAAGAGGCCAGCTGCGCAGAGGTTTTCCTAACACTGCAGAGGGTATCAGAGGTGACAGCATCTCATGGAACTAGCCCCGGATCTCCCTGATCCTTCAGTCCATTCCATCCTCCCTATAGTTCCGGTGACAGCATTTCCAATTTCCTTCCTTCCTGTTAATTCACACTTTTGAGATGTACAGGGAGTGGTATCAAAGCATCAAGACCCCCAAGCTTCCATGTCACTGGTTATAAAACAGCCTAAAGCAGAAGTTATTTTCATCCCATCAAAGATGTGGAAATTCTGTCATTTATCAGACCCACCACCTTACATCTGACTAAGTCCACAAGCAGATCAGCATAGGGCAAGCAAAGTAAGTGTCTCCTTTTTCAATACTTGGTATTTCTTCCTTCCCATGTACCTTAGGTCTAAGTTTCAAATTTGAAATTGAAGTTCCTTTTCACTCATATACAATTGTGTAGCAGCTATGAGTAAAAATAGGAAATGAACCAAATAAGGGCATACTTAGGAAATGTCTGATAGGGTTATGCCAACTCTTATAATGTCAAGTGGTTTTGATGAACAGTCTCAAGACCACTAATCATTTGGGTAAAATTCTTCAGCTTTTTGCTTCAGTTACTTCTGACTCCAAGAGCAATTTGACTTGACAGGTTTACTTCAATCTTTAGAGAAGCGGATACCAGGCAGGACTCAGCCTCTAAAGTAAAGGTCTACGTTGAGCATCTGAAGCCACCCAGTATCTTAAAATGAAATTTTTTATTGTTACATTTGGACACAGTTCAGTAGATGTGCCTAAAAATTTTTGGTTTCTTCTTCAGAAGTTACAGATTAATGACAGCTGACAAGAAGTAAAGGTACAATATAACATCTTTATATAGCATGGACTTGGCTTTATGGTTGTCAAAATGCAGCTGGCTTGGAAAACATAATTGTATGGCCTGTTTTCTGCAGCCAAAATAAATTTTTTTTTAAGTTTTTACTTGGTTTAAAAAAAACACAACCTCTTTCTTATAGAAAATATTCCTGTGCTCCAAGTCTTAATTACAAAAACAAAATAAAACAAAACCTCAAAAGGTTATTCAAGTTAAGTGCGGTATCGAGTAGGGTCCGGCTCTCTATCTTTGATGATGACAAAATCTATTTCACCAGTGAAAGAGTGTCTCAAAGGCCATCTGTCTTTTGACTACAAAGAATGTTGAGGGTTATCTGTTTTAATATGTCAGCATCAAAGAGAAATTTGTTCTCATAACCTTGAGATGCTCCCACCACAAGGAGCAAACATTCAGAGCACGAAATGGATTTTGGCTTTGCACCATATCCCAGGAAAGCCCACCCTGGATTCTGCTGAGTCTTCATTTAACTATGGCTGCTGTGGGTTCCCCTTGCATTTCCAGAGCGGAGACTTAGTCACCCCCGAAATACAGTTCTTTATGGGAGGACACTGAAATGAACTCTTGGCCACATTTCTCAGAACATGTGAGAAACATCTGGAATGACTTCTGAGATGTTGGGTGATTCAGAAGACATTGGAGGCTGTGCAGTGGGGGCATCTCATAGATCTTATCATCTCTTCCAGGTATTACAGTGAATTTTTTTTTTAATGTATTAGCTCATTTAATCCTCATGATAGACTGTGGGTTACTTCAGCACACCCATTTTGTAGATGAGGGAGCAGAGGATTTGTGAGTTAAGGATCCATCCCAAAGTTAACAAGAACAATAATATGGACATACAAGTGTAGCCCGACTCCCGTGACAGGGGAAGTCATTTGTTCAGATGTGATATGTGATTCACAAAAATTGATTTTCTCAAGTGAAATCACAACTCACTCTTCTATGTGTTTCAGAACTGCAAACACCTCCCATGCTTGTTATATCCTGGTTGAGCTGAATTATTCCTATAATCAAAATCATGACCTTGGAATGTCAAGGCAATCTCTGTGCCCAGAGAGCCTCTTGCTGGGGTCGGTTGGGAGGAGAAGGCTTACCTAAGTTCTACGTATAAAAGGACTATGCGGGGAGGAGAGAAGGAAGCTGAAGATGACTGGAGTTTTCACCCCTTTATGGACTAGAGATTAGGTGCCCTTAATAGGGCATGGCGACAACAGCACTTAGCACTACCTGTTCAAAATGGAAAAAAAAGTGGAAAAGAAGAAATTGGAAAGAAGAAGGCTTTAGGGGCCGCATCTATAGGCCCTGTTTCTAGGGTTTGCCCTTGGGTGGGTGTATGTGTGTGGGAGAGTAGACACACACACACACACACACACACACACATTTATAAGGGTTGCCAGGAATAAAAGAGAAGACACTGTTAAACTTGGATTTCAGAGAAATACCAAATACTTAGTCTGTTAGTGTAATTCTGTCCCAGGTGTTGCATGACACATACCTATACTGAGAAGTTACTCGTCTCTCTGAAAATCAATTTTAACTGAGCATCCTATATTTTTATTTGATAAATCTGGCAACTCTAATAGATATATCCGTATCCATATACATGTACATATATATACATCTATATTTAAAATCTATGTATCTACATACGCAATTATATATAACACTCCCTGACCCTGAAATGAGGTTAACACCCTGTTCTGTCTGTTGTGCCCCTGTTTATTCTATACTTCCCAGCTATCAAAGTACTCACACTTGTGATATTATTTTCAATGTCTGCAACTCTTCCTGCTCCTGACTCAGAACCCAGCACAGAACATAATCGATGAACTAAGAATGCAGAATATATGTGAAAGCCCACACCCCAAATTTAGTCAATAGATCACTCTAACTCTAAAGGGCAGATAGGCTCTGCGCAACTGTGGACAAAAGCTTGAGTCAGCAACTGAAACTATCGAACAGATAAAGGGCCTGAATTTAAAGGCATGACAAAAATGATTACATTGACTTCCACATTTTTATCTCCCTGATTTCGAATAAGCATTTTCAATGATTTCCACCCCCCCTTGGTACTTGGCTAGCCCCTTTGGGTAACAGGTGCTTGAGCACACTTGAGGTTTTCCTATACCCCCACCAACATGGAGAACCCTTCCCAGCATACCATGTGATCACCAGGGTTAGATTGTACTTCATGCAGCACACTCAGGAAGTTTCCCTTGGCCTTGGACTTCTGTGATCAAGAAAGCCATTTAGAAATTTTTATTTTTACCAAAAGCCTTCAAATGGGCAGCTAAAAGAGAGGCCAGAAATGGAAGCCTCCTCCCACTCCACATTACATTAGTGGCATTTTAAAATTACAACCTCACCGGCTTCCTTAAGAAATACTACATTTTTTGTCTTTGGTGGCTGTGATTAAGTAACACTCACTTTGCAGAGCTCCTGTGGTGACAGAGCTCCATTACAAAGGCCTCCTGTGCGGCGTTCTGGTCATTAGAAACTACACAAACTAGTAGGAAAGAGTAGCAAAGCTGCTAACAAATCCTTCAAATTATGGTTTCCTTTCTGACTGTGGCAAAGAATAAAGATAATGGTTCTGGAGTTGAATAAAACAGGTAAGTGGAAATATATATATATATATATATGAAGAAATCACAATGTCAGATACAGTTCTTGAAATGTTTTCCAATACAGCTCTTAGTCTAACTTTCTTGATCCCCAAAATTAGGGTTTTGTTTCTGGATTCCACAAGTTCCCTCAATGTAGTAAAGTTTCATGTGTTTTTAAATACAGGTTTTTCAGTGCCTGTATTTAAAAATTTGATTTTTAAATGAAATACCATTACATTCGATGTCTGTAATGGTATTAACAGATGGTTTGTAAAGCATTTTAAAAAAAGATTTTATTTATTTCTCTGAGAGAGAGGGAGAGAGAGAGTGAAAGAGAACACAGAGGGAGAGGGAGGAGCAGACTCCCTGCTGAGCAGGGAGCCCGATGCGGGACTCCATCCCTGGACCCTGGGATCATGACCTGAGCCGAAGGCAGGCGCTTAACCGACTGAGCCACCCACGTGCTCCAATGTAATGGTTAATTTTTTAAAAAAGATTTTATTATTTATTTGAGAGAGAGAGAGCATACATGAATGGTGGGGAGGGGCAGAGGGAGAGAGAGAAGCAGACTCCCAGGGGAGCAGGGAGCCTGATGTGGGGCTCGATCCCAGGACCTCAGGATCATGACCTGAGCCAAAGACAGACACTTGAGCAACCCAGGCGCCCCCTGTAATGGTTAATTTTATGTGTCAACTTGACTGAGCTGAGGGATGCCTAGATAGCTAATAAAATATTTCTGGGTGTTTCTGTGAGGGTGTCTCTGGAAGAGATTAACATTTGACTCAGTAGATAGAGTAATGAGATCCACCCTCTACAAAAATGGGTGGGCGTCATCCAACCCTTTGGGGGCCTGCATAGAACAAACAAGCAGAGGAAGGGATAATTCTCTCTCCTTGAGCTAGGTTATCCATTTTCTCCTGTTCTTGAACATCAGAGCTCCTGGTTCTCAAGCCTTTGGAGTCTGGCCTCAGATTGGGAGTTGCACCAACATTCCCCCTAGTGCTTAGGTGATTGGCCTTGGATTGAATTATACCACCATCTTTCATGGTCCTCCAGCTTATAGATGGCAGATCATGAGACTTCTCAGCCTCCATAACCACATGAATCAATGCTTATAGTATATCTCCTTTCATATGTATCTCTCTCTATATACTATTAGTTCTGTTTCTCTAGGAAACCGTGACTAATACAAGGTCCTATACTGAATCTTCAGTTTCTTGAACATCTCTATTATGGACCTGCATCCACAAATAGGGCTTGCACTTCAACTTCAACCCCTGCCATGAAAACTGGGTGCCCAGCAGTGGGCAGCACTGGAGTGCATGACTGATCTCTGTGCACCAGCCATCACTCTCTCTTGGTTGCCCAGACACACAGAGTCGTCTGACCTGGACCCCACAATGGTTAAGGCAGGCTTTTCATGTGCAAGCACCATTCGGGCACAGCACCCCAACGTATCTTGACATCACTAACATTTAGCCTGCTTGCTGTAAGCTCGTCGTAGGATGTGAAACACAGGCCCATATTTTCCTGGCACTTTGACTAATCTTTAGGGGGAAATCTGGCTTATGTGGGAGGTGAATGACTATGTGGTACCCTTTCCCCAGAGCTAGTACTAAACCCAGATCCCAGATGTGCTGTTGGCTTTCCATCTTTCCGATGACATATAAAAATGAGGAATCACACACTCTGGGCTATTACAGATCCCATGGCACTGTTAGTAAGACCAGAGGCTTTACCTTTAATACGTGGCAAAAAGCCAACATGGCGAGTGAAGTTCTAACTGCTCAAAATCCTTTGATACTTTATAGATTGCTCCGTTATTTGCCCCCAAGATTGACTAGTATGTGGTGGGGGCCATTGATCTGTTAGCATATTTTTTTTCTGGAGGTGGCTGCATTTCAGCAGTGGATTTTAGCAACCTCTGTGCAAAATATTGTAGCCTGCTGAAGTAAACAAATGTTACATAAAATGTTATTTGAGGCTCAAGTGGGCATTTTCTTGTGAACAAATTTATTTCTTATAAAATATACAAAACTGTGGATTGTGAGGAGTGAAGGTAGGAGCAAAATAGGAGTATAGATTTAATTTTGTGCTAAATAGATGTCTTCTAATTAAGTTACAAGAGGTTATTTTTTCATATTAATCTAGCACAAAAACTTGTGTTCATAGGGACATAATTTTTTTTATTAGCTGGGTTTGTTTCCTCCATACCTTCCATAGGGATTCTATTTGTTTCATCAGATCCCCTTGGAGATGAGATGCAGCATCTCCATCGCCGAAAAGGAACTTTCCGTGGGGAGCTCTGCTGCCTGCCCCAGCCATCAACAGAGGAGGCAGGAAAGTCTGGGGCTGGGAGGACTGGATTTATATAAATGGAAAGGTAAGTCTCAATTTCTTTGCTTCCTTCAACCTTGCCTCTCCTTCCCCCCCGCACCCCCAGCTTATGGTGTTTCTTGTTCCTTGCTTCAATCTAAGCTTCATCCAAACGATGACAGATTGGAAAAAGAGGCCATTTGGAGGCCATTGCTCGCTCTCCTGATTCATTGCAGTATGGGTCTGCCATCCCGCCTCTCCAAAGAGCCTCCTCAGTCCCTATTTCAGTTCATTCCACACATTGCCAACACCTCCCCCTGCAACTAGACACTGGTTCAAGTCATTTAAAGGCCAATGATCTCTGAGCCACACTTAGCAAGCCCGTGCTGCCCACACTCCCACAAAATACCAAGGAGCTTGTCACAAACTCTCATGAAATACCAAGGAGATTTATATTTATCCTTAACACAAGCAATCCTCATCTAGGTTTTCCAGGATCAATTCATTTCTTATAAAATGCTCAAGTCCCTCCTCGTGGATGCAACTTTATACATGTGTGCAAATCATGAGACGGCCCTCGTGTGCCAAGCCCAAAGTCCAGTTGGACTGCTTCATACTTGCATCGTAAGGGAAGTTTGTTTGTTTGTTTCTTTGGGAAATAATTTCAAACTCACAGAAAAGTTCCAAAAATGGTACAAGGAACACTTGTAGACTCTTTACACAGATTCATCTATTGTTTTAATACTCTGCCTCTTTATCAGTTCTTCTCTCTCTCTGTCTTATATATGAGAGAGACTAGATAGACATGGATACCTTATATGAATATATACAACTTATGCTATTTGACAGTACCATTTGAGAATACATATTGGTGAGAATGTATACACATTAATACTTCCATGCTACTATATGTAACTTCTACTATTTGAGGATAAGTTGCACATATTGTGACCCCTCAGTCTGTAATACTTCAATGTGTATTTCCTAAGAATAAAGATATACACACCAGTGCAGTTACCAACCTTAGTAAATTTAACATCGATCTATACTTTAATTTTTTTCCTTTTATTTAAATTCAATTTTCCAACTTACAGAACATCATTAGTTTCAGATGTAGTGTTTAATAATTTATCAGTTGTGTATCACACGCAGTGCTCATCACATCATGTGCCCTCCTTAATGCCCATCACCTAATTACCCCATCCCCCCACCCCCCTCCCCTCCAACAACCCTCAGTTTGTTTCCTATAGTTAAGAGCCTCTCATGGTTTTTCTCACTCTCTGATGATTTCCCACTCAGTTTTCCTTCCCTTTGCCAATCAATGGTCCTCTGCCCTGTTTCTTATATTCCATATATGAGTGAAAATATATGATAATTGTCTTTCTCTTATTATTTCACTCAGCATAATACCCTCCAGTTCCATCCATGTTGATGTAAATGGTAAGTATTCATCCTTTCTAATGGCTGAGTAATATTCCATTGTGTGTGTGTGTGTGTGTGTGTGTGTGTGTGTGTGTGTGTGTGTGTATATACCACATCTTCTTTATCCATTCATCTGTCGATGGACATCTCGGCTCTTTCCACAGTTTGGCTATTGTAGACATTGCTGCTATGAACATTGGGGTGCATGTGCCCCTTTGGATCACTACATTTGTATCTTTGGGGTAAATACCTAGTAATTCAACTGTTGGGTCAGGTGGCTCTATTTTTAACTTCTTGAGGAACCTCTATACTATTTTCCAGAGTGGCTGTAACAGTCAATCAACATGATACATCACATTAATAAAAGAAAGGACAAGAATCATATGATCCTCTCAATTGATGCAAAAAAAGCATCTGACAAAATACGGCATCCTTTCTTGATTAAAATTCTCCACAGTGTACGGATAGAAGGATCATACCTCAGTATCATAAAAGCCATCTACAAAAAGCCCACAGTGAATATCATTCTCAATGGGGAAAAAGTGAGAGTTCTTCCCCTAAGGTCAGAAACATGACAGGGATGCCCACTCTCACCACTGTTGTTCCACATAGAACTAGAAATCCTAGCCTCAGCAATCAGACAACAAAAAGAAATAAAAGGTATTCAAATTGGCAAAGAAGAAATCAAACTCTCACTCTTTGCAGATGACATGATGCTTTATGTGGAAAACCCAAAAGACTCCACCCCCAAATCCTAGAACTCATACAGGAATTCAGCAATGTGGCAGGATATAAAATCAATGCACAGAAATCAGTTGCATTTCTATACACTAACGAGACAGAAGAAAAAGAAATTAAGGAATCGATCCCATTTACAATTGCACCCAAAACCATAAGATATCTAGGAATAAACTGAACCAAAGAAGCAAAGGATCTGTACTCTAAAAACTACAGAACACTCGTGAAAGAAATTGAGGAAGACACAAAGATAAAGAAAAACATTCCATGCTTATGGATTGGAAGAATAAATATTGATAAAATGTCTATGCTACACAGATCAATCTACACATTCAATGCAATCCCTATCAAAATACCATCAACATTTTTCACAAAGCTGGAACAAACAATCCCAAAATTTGTATGGAACAAGAAAAGACCCTGAAAGCCAGAGGAATGTTGAAAAAGAAAATCAAAGCTGATGGCATCACAATGTCAGACTTCAAGCTATATTACAAAGCTGTAATCATCAAGATAGTATAGTACTGGCACAAAAACAGACACATAGATCAATGGAAGAGAATAGAGAACACAGAAATCGATCCTCAACTCTATGGTCAACTAATCTTTGACACAGCAGGAAAGAATATCCAATGGAAAAAGGACAGTCTCTGGGAAAATTGGACAGCCACATGTAGAATAATGAAACTGGACCATTTTCTTGCACCATACACAAAGATAAACTCAAAATGGATGAAAAACCTTAGTGTGAGACAGGAATCTATCAAAATCCTTGAGAACAGGGGCGCCTGGGTGGCTCAGTCATTAACCATCTGCCTTTGGCTCAGGTCATGTTCCCAGGGTCCTGGGATCAAGCCTCGCATTGGGCTCCGTGCTCAGTGGGAAACCTGCTTCTCCCTCTCCCACTCTCCCTGCTTGTGTTCCCTCTCCTGCTGCGTCTCTCTCTATCAAATAAATAAATAAAATCTTTAAAAAAAATCCTTGAGAACATAGGCAGTAACCTCTTCGACCTCTGCCACAGCAACTTTTTGCTAGACATGTCTCCAAAGGCAAGGGAAATGAAAGCAAAAATGAACCATTAGGACTTCATCAAGATAAATAGCTTCTGCACAGCAAAGGAAATCGTCAACAAAACTAAAAGGCAACCTATAGGAATGGGAGAAGGTATTTGCAAATGACATAACAGATAAAAGGCTGGTATCCAAGATCTATAAAGAACTTACCAAACTCAACACTCAAAAAACAAATAATCCAGTCAAGAAATGGGCAGAAGACATGAACAGACATTTCTCCAAAGAAGACATATAAATGACCAACAGAAACATGAAAAAATACTCCACATCACTTGGGGAATACAAATCAAAACCACAATGTGATACCATCTCTCACCAGTCAGAATGGCTAAAATTAACAAGACAGAAAACAAGAAATGTTGGCAAGGATGCAGAGAAAGGGGAACCCTCTTACATTGTTGGTGGGAAATTTTTTTTTAAGATTTTATTTATTCATTTGAGAGAGAGAGAGAGGGAGGGAGGGAGAGAGAGAATGAGCAGGGAGAGAGGCAGAGGGAGAGGGAGAAGAAGACTCCCCACCCAGCAGGGAGCCCACTGCAGGGCTCGATCCCAGGACCCCAGGATCATGACCTGAGCTGAAGACAGATGCTTAACTGACTGAGCCACGCAGGCGCCCCTAACACCGATATATACTTTTATCTAACTTACAGTCTGTATCCAACTTTGTCAACCGACTCAGTAATCTTTTTTTTCCTTTAAATTTTTTTATTGTTATGTTAATCACCACACATCATTAGTTTTTGATGTAGTGTTCCATGATTCACTGTTTGTGCATAACACCCAGTGCTCTATGCAGAACGTGCCCTCTTTAATACCCATCACCAGGCTAACCCATCCCCCCACCCCCTCCCCTCTAGAACCCTCAGTTTGTTTTTCAGAGTCCATCGTCTCTCACGGTTCGTCTCCGCCTCTGATTTATCCCCTTCATTCTTCCCCTCCTGCTATCTTCTTCTTCTTCTTCTTCTTTTCTTAACATATATTGCACTATTTGTTTCAGAAGTACAGATCTGTGATTCAACATCCTTGCACACTTCACAGCGCTCACCATAGCACATACCCTCCCCAATGTCTATCACCCAGCTGCCCCATCCCTCCCACCCCCCACCACTCCAGCAACCCTCAGTTTGTTTCCTGAGATTAAGAATTCCTCATATCAGTGAGGTCATATGATACATGTCTTTCTCTGATTGACTTATTTCACTCAGCATAATACCCTCCAGTTCCATCCACGTCGTTGCAAATGGCAAGATCTCATTCTTTTTGATGGCTGCATAATATACATTGTGTATATATACCACATCTTTATCCATTCATCTGTCGATGGACATCTTGGCTCTTTCCACAGTTCAGCTATTGTGGACATTGCTGCTATAAACATTGGGGTGCACGCACCCCTTTGGATCCTTACATTTGTATCTTTGTGGTAAATACCCAGTAGTGCAATTGCTGGATCGTATGGTAGCTCTATTTTCAACTTTTTGAGGAACCTCCATACTGTTTTCCAGAGTGGCTGCACCGGCTTGCATTCCCACCAACAGTGTAGGAGGGTTCCCCTTTCTCTGCATCCCTGCCAACATCTGTCATCTCCTGACTTGTTAATTTTAGCCATTCTGACTGGTGTGAGAACCGACTCAGTAATCTTGATAGCATTTACTCCAACACAGAATCCAGTCTAGAATCATGTGTTGTATTTTGTTGGTGCGTGTCCTTAGTCTCCTTCAATCTGAAGGAATTTCTTTGCTTTTCTTTGCCTTTTTTGTGACATTGGCATTCTTGCAGAAAATAGTCCCTTATCATGATGTGTTAAGGGCTCTTGGAGGGGATGAGACTGGTGGAGAGAAGGGACATTAAATGCAACCATGTACATGGAACAATTTAATGCACATGATAGAATTGGGGCAAGAGACAATGTGGTTAACCACTGTACACGTGGTCAGTTCTTCAGGTCAAACCATCTTTAGACCATTGCCTCTTGGCTTTGCATGTAGACCTAAAAATTTCTCAGCCAGCTTGGTTATCCTATTTATTATGGCAGACATTAAAGTGAAGGCATCCTGCTACATGATTACCAAGTAGTGAGAGGAGAGAGAGAGAAGATGGAGGAGAATGGAAGAAAAGGAAGGGGGGGGGGAAGGAGGGAGGGAGGGAGGGAGGGAAGAGGGAGAAGGAGAGAGAAGGCAGTATCCCCTTTAATTACAATACACACCGGGACCATTTGGTGTGTCAGCCATTAAATAGCCTGCCTCAGCAGCTCTTGAGGATCCCACTGTGTTTTCAACAGAAAATACTACGAGATCATCATAACGTTGATGTCTCCCTAGGAAATGCACACTCTTCTTGCCTCAGTTGACAGGGCCTGGATCCCTCTGCTCTTGTGTGAACCTCACATCTCTTTCTTCCTCTTTGTTGTCCACCCCCGGGCTCATTTTGTACAGAGGAGAGAAAAGAGACTCTGTTCACAATTCATCCACCCACACACAGATTTACCAGGTAAAAAACAAAGAATAATGAAGAAAACATCTGCCACCACCTGGGCAATTGACGTAAGTAAAGTAACAGAGATGATGCCTCTTGATGAAGTCATTAGCGAGAGCTTCTGTGTGACAAAAGGTAAAGCCTTAGCAACAAACATCAGGAGCCCTGATAACAGCTTCAGTGATAGGAAGTCACAGGAATACTTGTTATTCAGTGGCGAACCCTGGCTCTTTCTCCTTACCAGCAGAAGGGAATGAAGCAACTATGAGATCCAAGGGAGAGGGCACAGATTCGGAGTCACCTACTAGATTGTGATTTTGGGGAAGGCTCACCTGCATCTCCAAGCTTCACTTCCTTTATTAAAGGGCCCTGATAACAAGTCAGAACAAAATAAGCCAAGCATGTGAAGTACTTTGCAGAGGCTCTGGCAACACAGTAGGCAAGTGACACATGTTCACTCCTGTCCAAGGACAGGGTAATGGAGAGCAGAGCCTGAGATGGCTTGGCTCCACGTGATTCATGGAGGAGCAGAAGAGGGACACAGAAGTGGACAGAGGAAGACATTCAGCAGGGCTGTGGTCTCAGCTGAAGACCAGTCTCAGCCTCATCCAGGGGCAGGTGGGGAGCCTCTGCCTCTCAGACTTGGTCCCTGGTAAGATGAGAGTGGGGCAGACTTTTGACCCTGTCTCAGTCAGTCAGTCCCTAGCTGTGGGACAGGGGAAGGTCAAGTACCTGTAGGACACAATGGTTCCATCAGCATTTCTCTGAAGGAGAGGACAGCTGTGAGCAGCCAATTCCCAGAGTAGCTGGAGGATGGGGGGAAGGGGGTGAGCACTGACCCCATGAAGGGATCTGGGTAGGACACCCCAGCCTCCACCATGGTTCCCTTCTCTCTTCTCACCTGAAGAAGGAAACCTTATAGAACACAGGGCTAGATTATTTGTAACTGAAATGGAGTCATATGATTTTTCTTAATTTTGGCCGAAAGAAGTGACCACTCACATCACAGAAGTCTCTGAAGCATGCATGGCTAATTGATTCCACAGAGACAGCCTCTTATTATGGATAACACTGCTCAATGCAGATGGTACCTGCCATGAGGAAAGGGGCCCATGCCTGTGGGCAAGCTTCAGGTGGTCTCAGTGGCCCTCAGCTGCACGGACCCACCCCAGTGCCCAGGAAGAGGTGTGGAATGCCAAAGGGCAGGGACGTTCAGAGTGGCTTTCAATTATGCTGCTCTCCTCTTTGTGTGGCTGCCCTACTTTCTGGCTCAGCATCACCAGCGTACTGCCACGCCTTCCTGCACATTCCCCTTTCTAGGTCACTGAGACATGAGACAAACATCACTTGTAATATTCACCCTTTTCTCCGAGAACTGGCAGGGGGATGGAGAAGGGTAAGAACGCAGAAGCAGTGGCTGCTGGGAGGATGGAGAATTAATTTGCATTCATTTCTCACCCTGTTAACTGGTATGTCACTTTCCTGCTCACACCATCTGGGGGCTTGTTTCTGGGGTTGATCTAGGAATGACTTAGCTCATCAGAGGTAATATGTCCTAGCACATGGCATAGATGCTGGTCATGGGTCAAGGCTGGGCCTAGGAACCCATGGATAGTATTCATATTCTATATTATAAGGGATGGCACACATAAATTAATCATATTTTTCTGTGACAATGACATGTATATCTTATGTGTATTATAGCATTGTATATATACATATACATATATATATATTTCATATAGTTTTCTTATCTTATGTTTTGTCTTTCTTTCCTCACTGGACTGTAAGCTTTGTTAGGGTGGAGGTTTTGCCTCACCCCTAAGTGCTGTGACCCCAGCACTTAGAACAACTCGTGTTCTAGGTTCCACAGTGGATGCTCAATAAAAATTTGTTGCATACATAAATTCATATTAAAATCAATTCTTAGATTTGAACGTATTTTAAAAAGTGGGGGATGATGGTAAGGTGCCTTATTTTTTAAAACAAGCCTTGTGTAAATAAGTAAAACTAGTTTAGAGGAGCCCCTTTCTAGCTGAGGTGTCCATAAAGTTCAAATATGCTTTTATCTATGCTGAAAAATAATTGAGTTATATGGCCTCCTACCTTCTTGCTCATCATTCTTTCTCTTAGCTGTACCAGAAATTTGACTCTGTAATTTCTGTTTTGATCAATTTGATGTACAACGAGTGGAGCCAATCAAGCTTGGAAATAGAAATTTAAATTAGAATTCTAATTATGCAGGTGATTTGCTGCATAAGACATGCCTGCCTCAGTTTCTTATAAGTGTTCATTCAAGACTTCCTTTTTAAAAAAAAAGATTTATTTATTTATGGGGGGGAGGGGCAGAGAGAGAGAGAGAATCCCAAGCAGACTCTGACTCCCCGCTAAGCGTGGAGCCTGATGTGGGGCTTGATCTCATGACCCTGAGGTCATGACCTGAACCAAAAACCAAGAGTTGGACCCTTAACTGAGTGAGCCATTCAGATGCCCCATCCCTGTGCTTCAACATCCTTATGGATAAAATGGGGATAATAATACTTATCTTTCATAGGGTTGTGGTGAAGATTATACATGTTAACATATACAGAATATCTATATATGACAAATAGCCTGAGCACAATGAACATGTGGTACTATCATTTTATTCTAGCCCTTATCACTCTGTGTAATCACTGCTACTTAACTTGTCTCTGTCCTGTCCTGTACGAGTCTAGCATAGGTATGTCTTAAGGAAATGCCAAATGAGTGACTCCATTCTTTGTTAGTTATATCTTTTAAATATAAAATATTCATGATGTGCTACTCTGACCAATGGACTTTTCTCGATGTTGGATACTGGAGGAATTAAAAAGGCTTAGCAGATAAAATTTTTGTATTTTAAAGAGCTGTCACTGGTAAGGAAGATACACATTTAAGTATGATTATTTTTAACCTGGGTGGCTCAGTTGGTTAAATATGATTTTTTTAATAAACAAATTTCAAAATGACCAATGAGAACTGGCGAGCTAAAAACAGAAAATAAGACAATAAAGATGAGAAGCATGGGGTCTTATATTTTAGTTTTATGATTTTTACCTGATAAAATTCTGGCAATAGTTTTGTTGGTGGAAACATTATAATGGGCAAACTAGTAAGGTACAAACAAAGCCTAGCTCCTATCCAAGGGCCTTGGAATATCTAATAAACCAATGATAATTTTTACCCACCTTCCCCTGTCTGAAAACACATCAAGGTGCCATTTGCTACATTTTTAAAACAGAAACATAGAATGTTCTCTTCATAGAAGCTCCACACCTAGCAAAACCCAGGAATGAGGGGCATCTGCCTATAAGCACAGCAAGAACCCCACCCCCGAAGCCACCGGAACTCTGCTCCCCCAGGCCAGCTCTCGGACCAACTTAGCTCATTAAGCATCAAGCCAGTCTTTCTGCAAACCAGCCTCTGACCTTATAACCCAATTCCAGTGTCATGAGTTTTTGTCTTTTTCCTGACACCAAGTCCCAAGTGGCAGCCCAGTTCCAGTGCCAGAAGCCTGCTGGGTTTGTCTGGGTCTTACTACCCTCCTTTTCACCATACCACGAAGGCACATACCTTGCCAGTTTCCTTTGCAGGAGGAGACACTGACTACTGAGCCACCATGGCCTGGCTCAGGGATCTCTCTGCTTGTACTCATCCTCCTGATGCCATTTCCCAGCTGCTTGAATGGGAGTAAGCCACCAGACTCTCTGAGCCTCAGTTTCCACATCAGAAAAATAAGGATAATCTTACTTATCCCTCAAAGGTACTGTACACATTAAACAGACCAGTGCATGTAAACTATGGTGCCAGGAACTTAGCAGACGCCCAGTAGAGCGCTAGCTAGTCTTCCTTCCCAACCATGTAAAAAATGTGGCAGATGCACTCAGTTGTCTCCTTTATGAAGTAGCGTACATTGTTACACACTGATTTATTAACGGCTCTGCAACTGAACTTACAAAAGCCCGGTGTCACAGTGCCAAGACTGTGTGGTCTGGGAGTGCAGAGACAAATGTCTGTTGTTCCTAAAGTCACCAGTAAACGTCTATGGGACCTCAATCACATCAGTTAATCTCTGGGGGTCTCACTATCTTCATCTGTAGACAACAGGTTAAGTTAGATCATGTTTCAAGCCCTTCCTAGCTCTAAATTTTTGATTCTTTATGAAAAGTAAGCAAAATCTTCATATAGTCACAAATATTACCTTCCACTAGGCCCTCACTGAGTGATGAGTTGAATGATCAGGGTTTTAGGGCTCCTCTCCTGCATGTTAGCAAGTGTTGTGGGTACTGGGTTTAAGGGGGAGAGAGACGAGTCCAAATGCATCTAATACAGTGCATCTCAAAGTGTGGTTTCTAGACTAGCCTCATCCATATCACCGGGGAACTTACTATAAATGCCAAATCTCAGGCCCTGCCCTAGACTGCCTGAAGCAGAAACTAGGATGGGCTCAGCTGCCTGTTTTCACAAGCTCTGTAGCTGATTTTGATGCTCCATAGACTGAGACCCACTGTTCTAATCAATGAAAGCATTGACACACACACACACACACACACACACACACACACACACACACACCCACCCACCCTTCCCTTTGAACCGAGAAGATAGATCTATTAGAATAGGGACATATATCCTACTTTCTGATTTGTCCCTACTGATTTCTAGATTTTTAAAAAAATAATTTAAAGAAAAGCCCCTCAGGATTGCCTATCGATCAACTTCATTTCCAGTAGATTATTCTCTTTTGAAGGAGACATGTACGCCCAGCAGAAAATTAAGGAAATTGCTAAGTACAAATAATCACTGATTGCCAAGGGAAAAGAAGGCCACTGATCTCCTATTATCTCTTTTGTGAACAGTCACTCCCTCTGCATGCAGCTCACTCCAAACATCTTCCTTTCAATACGGCAAGGATGCCTCCAAACAGTGGTTTAATTCATTGATTTTTCTTGCTATTTTCATTATCTACTTAAGCACAAAATGCATTTATGGTGGCTTCAAAGACTGCATTCAGTTGATCAAATTGCCGTATTTGAAGAAGGGTATCAGACATCACTAAACGGCCTCTTTATTAGTGCAGAAGAGCAGGATCCCATCCTGTGGTGACATCTCAACCAAAGCACATGTCTTAAGGAGTTAGTGCTCACACACAATTTAGCACCAGATGAACCGGGGAACTGGGAAGGAGTCACAGAGCTGGTCATGGGATTTGTCTGTGTAAAGCTCTCCATGGCTCCCCTTTGTCTCTCAATGATATTCTGCAATGATGTTTCTGAGCCTTATCACCCACCTCACACCTACAGGCCTCCTTTCCAAGGCTTCCCGTGGGAGTCCCACTGTCTAGGCAGTCTATCTATCCCCACCCTTTTCCCCATATGCCGCTACTAAATCCCACACACCAGTCACACCTCTAACACCTTATCACACCATTCAGTTCATATGTCTGCCTGCCCCATTCGGACGGTAAGCACCTGGGGATCAGGCATTATTTCTCTTTTAATCCCAATGGCAAGGGGCGCCTGGGTAGCTCAGTCGTTAAGCGTCTGCCTTTGGCTCAGGTCATGATCCCAGGGTCCTGGGATCGAGCCCCGCATTGGGCTCCCTGCTCGGCGGGAAGCCTGCTTCTCCCTCTCCCACTCCCCCTGCTCGTATTCTCTCTCTCGCTGTGTCTCTCTCTGTCAAATAAATAAATAAAATCTTAAAAAAAATAACATATTAAAAAAAATAAATCCCAATAGCAGTATAATAGGTCTTTGTATCTGCTGAGTGAAATAATTTTATTTTCTGATCACACCTTCCTTTTTTCTGCA
Organism: Callorhinus ursinus; assembly: GCF_003265705.2. NCBI lineage: Eukaryota > Metazoa > Chordata > Mammalia > Carnivora > Otariidae > Callorhinus > Callorhinus ursinus. The sequence continues at coordinate 11,310,215 of NW_027397069.1, forward strand.
GATATTTTACCTCCAATGTAATGGCCTTATTCAGTAAAGAATAGACACAGAAAAAAGTGAATTTCCTAGTGATATTACTCTCCAAGGAAAAAGTCATCATCAAAAGCAAAACTTTCCTCCTGTTGTGCTTTTTCAGCTACCTACAGTAATAGTAATTTTTAGAGGAAGCCTGTCAAAAAGCTTGTGAACAGCAGTTAAATTAGTTTTTTCTTTTATTTTTGACAAATGGGTTGTAATTAGAGTTCATATCGCTTTTGTTGTTGTTGTTGTTTTTAAACTTTTAGAAGTCTACCAGAGGCGAGTACTTCCCAGGGAACAACTTGAACTCAGGAAAAAAGAAAGAAACCAACCAAATTCCACATATATAAACAGTGATGGAGGATCATTGAGAAAGACGCAGAGCAGGTAATCAGGAGCCCCTGTGCGTCAGGACACAGAGTTTCTACTCCTACAGGGGACCGGTGTGGCCTAATTGTTGGTCTTCCATACAGCTGCACTCTCTCAAAGTAAATGCCAACAAGATACTAGAGGAAACCCTGATGATGGGAGGAGGGGAGAGGAAAGAGATTTTTGAAGAGTATTTTCAGAGTGTGGGAGATGGTTTGCCGAAAAACGCAGCATCTTCAGACACCTGAGGAAGAAGCAACTTCAAGAAGTATAAATGACACAATCTAGGTCAGCCCAAGAACTGACTTCTCTGAGCCTAGGAACGAAGACAGGCAGGGCGGGGGTAAGACCCTGGAGATGATGTAGATACCATCCGGAGCAGGTCATTTGTTATCGCCAAGGAAAAGTTCCCATAGAAACACGGCGCTCAGAGCTAGATTCAAAGCCTTAGCATTAGGTAAGTCGAGGCAGCAGTTGTACCCAGCAACAGACTTCAAGAACAAGAAAGGGGGAACTCAGGAGCAACTAGAAAGGGGACTGAGTTCAGGCTTGCAGTTTGAATCCTGCTTGGCTGAAACACAGCTGATGCACTGTGTGCATGCACCTCCCAGCAAAGCAGGAGAACTCGTTCCTTCCAGCCATCTAGATTCTTCATCCTATCTGCTCCCACCTCTGCTGGATGCACACACCAGACGTTCAGCCTGGCTGCAGTAGAACAAGAGAGTGAATATAAATAGTGAGACTCTGAGATCTGCTGTTCAGAGATGTTGGGGAGGAAACCAAAAATCCATTTTTATCTTAAAAGAGAGTTGTGGGTATAGCGGTCTTCTGAAGAAGAAAGCAATTACTTTAATGATTTGTATTATTATGGGAAAAGTACATCTTATTTAAGGAAATGTTAACAGTTTTGAGTATTTAAAGGAAGAAAGAAAAGCAAAACCCACCGTCCCATGAGTCAAATACAATAATAGGTATATTTTAGTGTGTTTCTTTTAGTCTCTTTTGGGACACACAGACACTTAAAAATATTGCTGAAATCATTGTTTAACATTTTGCATAATCATTTCTGATGGTTGGCATACAATTTATATAGTTGAACCACTTCTCATTGAATGAATTTACCATACTTTGTTTTACCGTACCTCTATAATTGAATGATAATGGGAGATATGAGAAGAAGATAAAATATTTCAAGGCCACCAAAAGAGAATGATACATGCCTTTGAAAGAACTTCAAACTAGTTAAGGGTACCTGGAGATGGGGATCTGGGAAGAAGGAACAGATGGAATTAGAAACACATGATATGTGACTAGTGTCATATGAACATATGACAGAGGAAAAATAAAAACTATCTTTTAAATTAAGAACAAATATTTATTCAGAGGAAGATGATGATGAAGATGGCTTTACACTTGGTCATGTGGTCTGTTATTATTATTATTGCCTTTGGAAATTATGGCCAATTTACAATTCCTGTCAACTTATATGATTATTTCCAGAGAATAGATAGAAAGAGCTAAAATGACTGTGTTAAAACATATAGATATTATTGTTTCTTTTTGTTTTCCAAAAGCCTTAAACGAATGTATCACCTAAACAGCATATATGATTGTGTGTACTTTATCATAATCAAGCTACCATCCTTATTATTCATTTAAAAACTTTGGTTGGTAACAATTGGTATCACTTTTTTTTCCCTACAGTACTGTAGTTGGGTTTAACATTATTTTAATGTTTGCTAACTAACTTTAGTTCTTTCCCTGTCAATTATTGGTTCAAAACCATTGACAATTTGGCTGTTAAAGTGTTCATTTAAGAAAATCCATATATGGGAGTTCTTTATATAACTCATGTATTGTATGTTACTTTTAAAGGCATATTTGCTGCAAATATTCTTGCCAGTGCCTCTTTCTGGGTAGTTGATACGTAGAAGCTGTACATTTTTATGTAGTTATCATTACTTTATACTTTAAAGGGCAACAATTTGCCCATTTCTTCAGTCACTTTTCTCAAGATGTTTGTCTAAACAGTTTACACTTTGCTCCCTTACATGTCAAACTTTGGGAAGGAATTAATCATTCATTATGTCACGTGCGGGTCGTGAGCAGACGTTGGCTGTTTAGCTGACTGAGCTAAGTAGGATCCAGAATTTATAATGTTTTCCAAAAGGCAAGTTTTCTGTATGGGTTTCTAATGCTAAAAATAGGACAAATATAACCTTGCATATAAAAATAACCTAGGCCATTTTTTCCTCTTTAAAAAAAATAGTTTGAAAACATTGGTCACTGGTAGCTTATGCTACTTTAGGTAGCACTTATGGATGCATAACATCACATGAAGGAGTTCTGCAAAGTTTTAGATATTCCACTTTCTTGGTTACTTACGTTATTGGGATTCTGATTGCATTAAATATTCGTTCTTTCACCCCAAAGAAGCATACATCTGCTTCTGCTGACATCTGTTCTCCTTTGTGGGTTCTGAGGAAACATTTATTTCTTTTTTGCTTTTCTTCCTGTTTTAGCAATGTCTGCTTCTCATCTTAATAAATCACCTTTGCTAGGCAATAACTTAATAGAGGGAGAATGCATAGCTAAAGACGGAATGTGCAGCATGGAATACAGAATTCTGGACAACATATCTGGCTTGTTGGGTGGTATCTTCTAGGCAGTACAAAGCCAGGCAGGCTCATGGTGTACTGACATCCTTTTTAAAAGCAGGCTATTAATTATAATATCAAGGTCATTCGTTTCGCACCATGTTTAGCACAGGGGAATAGGTGAACAAGTTAAGAAAGGCTCTACTTTTGGGGTATAGTTCCAAATATACTGCTACATTTTTTGAGTCCCCTGTATCTTTCTCCCAGAAGGTTACTTTTGCTTCCAGGGTCTGGATCCTGCCTCCCTTTTGGAGGCACACAGACCACGGCTCTGTTAGGAGAGGAAATGAGCAAGAGGCTCTATACCACATCCTCAAGGCAGAACTGATTTATCTTCTCTACAGGCTCTTGGACTCCTGAGATGCTGCTCACATATCCTGATTAATTCTGTGACCCACTCAGGGCTGATACAACTGGTGAAGTGAGAAGATCTTATTGAAAAAAAAAAAGTCATGACATCAACTGCTTATAACTGCTTTAAGAATGCAATGTTGATTGGGAGGAGATATCCAATCGACAATACATATAATGAACTTATAGTCAGAATATATAAAGACCTGCTGCAGATCAATATGAAAAGAACAGCCCATTTAAAAAATGGGCAGGAGAACTGAATAAGAGCTTCACAAAAGGTACTATCCCAAAGGGCAACACACATTAAAAAATAAAGGGTGCTCAACATCATCATTCACCAAAGAAATACAAATTAAAACCACACAGAGAATCTACCAGACAATCACCAGAATGGTTAAAATGAAAAACACCTGACTATACCAAGTACCAAGTATTGGCTTGGAAGTAGAGCATCTCATATACCACCAGTGGGGGTGTAAATCAGTTATAACCACTTTAGAGAACTGTCTGGCAGTATTTATTAAAGCTGATCATAACAACAAGTATATGATCCAGTAATTCCACTCTGAGATATATGTCCTAGAGAAATGAGTGCATATTTTTACCAAAAGACTGGAAACAAACCAACTGTTTGTCAACAAGAAAATGAAGAAATAAATAGTGGTATATTTATGCAAAGCAACACCATAGAGTAGGATTGAGCAAATAGAGCCCACAGGCCAAATCCTGGCAAATACGTTTTATTGGAACACACTCACATTCCTCATTCATATAGCGTCTACAGCTACTTTTGTGCTACAAAGGCATAGTTGAGTAGTTGAGACAGAGACCATACTGTCCACAAACTTTTTCCTAAACTATCTGATCTTTATAGAAAAAGTTCGCCAACCCCTGTTATGAAGCACTAAGAATAGACTACTTGTACAGATAGAAACATGAGATGAATCTCACAGATATTATGTTGAATGAGAGAAGCTAGATGCAGAAGAGTACATACTATAGAATTCCACTTATATAAAGTTTCGAACAGGCAAAAAGAACTGATAGCGTTAGAAATCTGAGTAATAATTATATTGGGGGGATACACACTGAGAAGATACAAGGGAACCTTCAGGGCTCCTTAAAATGTTCTATATCTTGATTTTGGTGGTACCTATAGGAATATGTTCAACCATAAAAGTTAATTGAGCTGTACACACAAGATTAGAGCACTTTACCTTTTTATAGGTCAATTAAAAGAGAAAGAATGGAATCATGAATTTGCTGCCTTTTAAACAGGCAGATTGGCTAAAACTCTCCATATGTGTGTAGGAGGTAAAAACATGTTCTTTTCTGTGACTGTGGGAGGAGCCAAAACCTCAGTTTTTTGTTGTTGTTGCCGATTGTTTGGTTCTGTTATTATTGAGGTATAACTGACATATAACATTATATGCTCCAAGGGTACAACATAATGATTCAATATTTGTATATATTGCAAAATGATTACAGTAAATCTTGCTAACATCCGTTCACCATACATAGTTACAATTTCTTTTCCTTGAGATGAGAATTTTCAAGATTTACTCTTAGCAACTTTGAAATACGCAGCACAGTATTATTAACTATAGTCAACACACTGTACATGAAACTCAGTTTTCATAACTGAAAGTGAGGCTGGCCAAATTTATTTTGCATCAAATTTGTAAGGATATTATAATACATGATGGGATGGCAAGAACTTTTGCTAAAAAGTATGCCATCTACAAAAGAATGTCTTTAGTTTTTCTTAAATGCTTTTCGTTCCTCTTCACTGAGCTTCTGTTTCACCATACTCTTTGTTTTATGCATTTCTTACTTCCAACAATGGTTTACCAATTTTCTACTTCCTTATTCACCTACATCTGTCTCTTTTTTCCTAGTATATTTATAGTAATTTGCTCGCATAACCCTTGGGCCTACATTAATTTATCTTTGAATGTTTTTCATTTCCCCTTTGTGTCCTTTAACTCCATTGATTTACCCTATTTGATATTTCTTCATTATTCTAGAATTCACTTGGCTACTGTTCAACACTCTTATTTTTTCCCCTTTTGGTTGTCGCTGTGTCCTAATTACCAACCTAACTAGGTTATGAGAACTCCTGCACAGAGGGTCCCTAACCCATACATTAGAATCATAGTGTATGCATCACTCAAGCTTAGCCAAAGATTGATTTCTTTATAGCTCCCTCTTTTACATAGTGCACAATTTAGTAATCTTGTGCCCTGCCTGAAAACCTGCAGTAGTACATGATTTATTCATTTCATGTCATTTCTTTCCAGAGCGCTAAAATCATGTGTAACTAGTAGCCTTTCTCTTAGTGTAAATGAAAAAAAAAATGAGATGATATTGAGGAGTAGGCTATTGTGGTAGCGGTAATCAACAGGATAATGAAAGATGAGGGCTTCTTCTTTTAAAGTATTTCCGAGCACTTTGCAATTATATTCCTACTGATCCTCATAACCTTGCTGCAGTAATTGGAAAATTACTAAACGTCTGTTACAGACCGAAGAAGGGGACAACAGAAAGTACATGAGGATTCCACCACGGTTCCCTCAGCTTGCCACCAACTTTGCACATAAGAAGCAGGGCATTTGATGAGCAGGATCAAATTTGTGCTGTTTTATCTTGGTTCAGATAGAAAAGGAGTGATTAAAAACTACCAGTGTTCTCAAAGCTTAAGATGGGCTCCATCTCGAGTTGTGCTAACACAGGCACTCACCGAAACCTCAATATTTATATTTCTAGGATTGGAGAATCACTACCTCTTCTTTACACCACCATGCCATGAGATGAAGCAGCTCAGAACACAGCCCTATGGAGATTTTTCACAAAATCAAGTGTTTTAGGGTTTGAAGGAATCTTTGAAGTCATTAATCTAACCAGTCCACTGATACTTGAATCACCACTACCACACTCCCACTTACTCCTGAGACCACCAACTCCGCAGTTACACACTCTAACCACAAAAACTTCCTCTCCTTGGTCCCAATTGCACCAAAGAGCTACAGTGATCACAGAACTGTTTAAACATTTGAACACAGCTTGTGTCTACCCTTTAGTCTTCTCTTTTCTGGGTCAACTACCACAATTTCCTATATCATTCTTTATATAGGTTGGCTTCAGGTCTCCACCCAAACTTGGTCATTCTCTTTTCCCTGAGCTTCTCCTGTCTTTCGTCCCTTAAAAATGCAGGGGTACAAAACTGAACAGCCTTCCAACTGTGGGTTGACCAGCACAAAATGGAGTCAAAGTGTCCCTTCACTCATTTGAAATAATTGATGTGGTTTCAGAATTTGTTTTTCTGGTCAACACGTCCCGTTGTTGGCCAATTATGGCTTATTCTCTTATTGAGGTCAATTCCTTCTCAACCACTGCTCAGCACTCATGGGCGTTCCTTATAAATACAACCAAATTGACAGCCCCTATTAGGTCACTGCCCAGGAAAAGTCACTGGTGGTGGCTATCTGAACTTGACTCAACTCAATCTTTTTTGCCTGGATATGTCATCTCTTGTGGCTTCAGTAAGATACACACACACATACTGTTAAGAGGCTTGGAAATGCATGTAATTTGGTCATTTATATAAGAGTGTGCATCAGCACATTTGTTCAGCCCCTAAAAGTAAGATTGTTTTTTCTTAGAGCAGGTGTTATCAAACTTTTACTGCAAAGAGCCAGACAGTGATATTTTCAGTTTTGTGGGCCACATGATCTCAGTTGCAACTACTCAGTTCTGCTGTTGAAGCACAAAGCAGCCATGGACAATATGTAAATGAATAAGCATGGCTATGTTTCAATAAAACTTTATTTACCAAAACAAGCAGTGGGCAGAATCTGGCCAGTGTGCCACAATTTGCTGCTCCATGCCTTTGAGTGAAAGCATTCTGCTATGATTATTTTCCCATTATCCTTGCATACTGCACGAAAGTGGTATATTATTAAGTGCTTTTTATAGGTAGAGGAATTGAATAACATAGAGAATGTGATCATTGCTGAGACAAATTAATATGTACTATTGTGGCAATGTCTTGATTCATCTCTCTACTCAGCAAATGGACGGCGAGATGCTCATCTTTATTTGGGAAAAAGATTTCAGGGGCACCTGGGTGGCTCAGTCAGTTAAGCATCTGCCTTTGGCTCAGGTCATGATCTCAGGGTCCTGGGATCGAGCCCTGCATCGAGCTCCCTGCTCAATGGGGAGTCTGCCTCTCCCTCTCCATCTGCCTCTCCCTCCCCATCTGCTTTCCCCCCTGCTCATGCTCTCTCTCAAATAAATAAAATCTTTAAAAAAAGATTTCAGAAATAGCTCACTTCTTTCATTTGTCTTCTGGTGGCTACCTTTATCAGTAGACTTGATTATAATGATCCCATAAGCTATAATCTAACAAAAGCCTTTATTATCATTATCCTTTGTGCTTTAGAGCAAGGAGCTGCCGGTGTGTGTGGACTTTTGGGGGGTGTATCAGCAATGGCTTACTGTCTTTCCAAGCCATTCACCTAAATGACCAACCTCCCTACAAAGGAAAACAAAACGAGAATGCCCATCAACTCCACGTTTTTGTCACTTAACAAAATCACTTAACGGGCTTTGCTCCAATGTAGCATACATTTTCTGTATGGAGCTTCCACTGCAGTGCTCCGTGGTTTCATGGCTTTTGCTGTTTGGGGTCACGTAGGAGACTCTTTCCCCCCAAACCTCTGCCATTTTAGGATCATGGAGAGGATCACTGAAGCACATGTATGTGATTTTCATGCTAATCTGTAGCTCCACAAATACTGAGCACCTGCTCTGTGCTACATGCCATGAAAGATGTTAGGAAATCAGGAATGATAAACTAGGGTCTCAAGGAGCTCAGGCTGGTAATGACTAAAATGCACAGAAAGACAAATCTCTTGGTTTTACCCCCTAGCAAAATCACTTTTTTCAACTCAGGCATCCCCTATCATGAATATACTTTGGAATTTTCCATTCTCCCCAGATTTACCTTCCTTAGCATTTTAATCTAGGAAGCATTTGTTCTTTTGAATGTCATGCAGTGTGACAAATTTGTTCTTTTACTTTTACCGAAGCACTTAATAAGCTGCTTCTCTCATGCACCCTTACTCTCCCCAGGTGTTCGCACAGTGAAAGTCTAACAGCTTTCCTTATTCCCAAAGAGTGTCCTAATGTTTCATTCGAGAATATTCACAAGACAAAATGACAAAAGCATAAAATAAAAAGAAGGCTTGAGATACCACCTCACACCAGTCAGAATGGCTAAAATTAACAAGTCAGGGAATGACAGATGTTGGCGAGGATGCGGAGAAAGGGGAACCCTCCTACATGGTTGGTGGGACTGCAAAGTGGTGCAGCCACTCTAGAAAACAGTATGGAGGTTCTTCAGAAAGTTGAAAATAGAGCTACCCTATGACCCAGCAATTGCACTACTGGGTATTTACCCCAAAGATACAAATGTAGGGATCCGAAGGGGTACATGCACCTCGATGTTTATAGCAGCAATGTCCACAGTAGCCAAACTATGGAAAGAGCCAAGATGTCCATCGACAGATGAATGGATAAAGAAGATGTGGTATATATATATATATGTATATATATATACATATAAATAATATAATGGAATATTATGCAGACATCAAAAGGAATGAAATCTTGCCATTTGCAACAACGTGGATGGAACTGGAGGGTATTATGCTGAGCGAAATAAGTCAATCAGAGAAAGACATGTATCATATGACCTCACTGATATGAGGAATCCTTAATCTCAGGAAACAAACTGAGGGTTGCTGGAGTGGTGAGGGGTGGGAGGGATGGGGTGGCTGGGTGATAGACATTGGGGAGGGTTTGTGCTATGGTGAGCGCTGTGAATTGTGTAAGACTGTTGAATCACAGACCTGTACCTCTGAAACAAATAATTTAACATTATATGTTAAAAAAAAAGAAGAAGACAGCGGGAAGGGAAAAATGATGGGGGGAAATCGGAGGGGGAGATGAACCATGAGAGACTATGGACTCTGAGAAACAAACTGAGGGTTCTAGAGGGGAGGGGGTGGGGGTGATGGGTTAGCCCGGTGATGGGTATTAAAGAGGGCATGTACTGCGTGGAACACTGGGTGTTATATGCAAACAATGAATCATGGAACAGTACATCAGAAACTAATGATGTAATGCATGGTGATTAACATAACATAATAAAATAAAATTTAAAAAAGAAATCATAAAAAGAAGAAGGCTTGAAATCTATGTTAACCCGGCTCTGTCTTCAGTGGGCTTGGGTATATGGTGCTCAGCACTTGCTATAGTGCTGAGAAAACCAGTCTTACTGATTTATCTGGACCGAGAGCAGCAGAATCAGTATTCAGGTCTTGAGGGTGGTGAAAGGTCTTTCTCCAGGACCAAGGAGGTTGACAAGTTGCCTTCTCCAACCCAGCATGCTCAGGTGGAAAGAACCAGAGACAATAAAATAAATTTCAGCTAAATTAAAACGACACACCCATTTCCACAAGGGAATACACAACAAAACAAAGAGTCAATTTCTTATGAAACAGCATCTCTTAACATGAAGAACATTTCGTACTTATTTCTTCCACCTCTGGTGGTAGAATGGATAGAGAAAAATGACCCAATCCCAGATAAAGTCTCTAAGTCCACTCTGTCTACCTCTTGATTTTCAGGATCTTTGCTAAATGGCCCAAATGAATGAGATGCTTCAAATGTCCTCACTGGACACTTGTTATCAGTCTTTCCATGCAAATCCAATGCCCTGAAAACTCTCATGGCCTCACTTTCATCTCTTCACATTGGCAAACAGTTTGGTAGGTCTTAAACGGGCATTTTCCTCCAGGTTCAAATCCGTACATCCCTCTGAAAACATGAAAATCCAGGCAGAATCTGAAGACTGCAAAGAGTTAATACTTACGGGGAAAAGGCAGTGCCCCAAAGGAATTAACTACATTCCCTTTTCAATTTCTCTGTCTTCTGGCTAACTTTCCAAACAGATTTAATCACTCTCTCAGTATCAGTCACAATCAGAATCTCTCCCCAATGGCTGGCGCACGGCTGCCACTGGGCTCGGAGGCCACCGGGCAGCCAGCAGGCACCTCACAAAGCCATCACTCAGTCCCACCAGCTCAGTCCCTCTGGCACTCTTCAGAGGCTGAGTTACTGGCATGAATAAATTCCGAGAGCCCCAGTTACCGTGGGGTCATTTCAATGAAATTAACGGTGAAAGCCATCAAGTGTGAGGGTTTGATTTCTATCCAAGGTACATAGGTGGCTTTTGGTCTATTCTTCCTTGCATTGGAGAGGGGGCCGGGGTTTAATACTTCCTGTGGTTTGTCTGTCGCTGCCTTCCAGTTACGAACCAGAACCACGTGTCTGTCTGTGTCTCCTTTCAGAGCACTCATTATTATTTCCCGTTCTTTTGGGGGCAGCGACCAGGGTTTGCAGAAATTAGCATTTCTTTCTCTTGCCTCCAACAGCAGCAGTGCCAAAGGAAAGCTCTTCTAATCAACTCTGTGCCACAAAATAACTTGAAGCCGCGACTCAGAAAGTTCATCCCCAGAGGGTCTGCCTGCCCAACTTGGAGTGTTCACTTCTCATTCAATTCCTTCACTCTGAAGCAACAGTGCAAGTTTTCATTTTCTCTGGCACTGAGAATGCAGGAAGATGCTCAAGCAGGAGACTCGGGCAACATCAAAGTGGGCTCAGCACATAAGGCTCCTCCAACGGGATCCTTCTGCAGCAACTCCCTTGCTTGCCGGAGAACGCGAATCTGACCCAAAGAGATGGCCTTTCAGCCCAACAAAACTTTTCTGCCAATGGCTTGTTTCCTGCGGGCATGCCTGAGCTGGCTTGCTTTGGTGCAGACTCGCTCTAGTTTCCTTTGTAATTGGCTGCAGAAGAATCTGTCATGTCTCTCTCCTCTTTGCATCTGTTTTTATCAGTTTCACTTATTTCCTTGCTCTTGTGGTACCTACTCATCAGACTCACAATCACCATCTTTTCGATATTCAAGAGGCAAATTCCTCCAGGTCTGGTATTCCAAGACTTCGGTAGCCTCCTTCTCCATCACTTGCATGGTTTCCAGGTCTTCTAAATGCCACATCTACCATTTCATTGCTTAGCATAATTTCACCATGGTAAGATTTGGGACGTGTAAAGTATGTAAGATGATTTCCAGCTCTTTGCCTGCCACTTTCCTGCCCAGATCCACCTGTGATCTCATCTCGCATTCATTTTTGAGGGCTGAGGTACTTGGTTCTTGGAAATTTTAATGTGTGACAAATGAGATCTGGAAAATTACTGCAACAGCATCAAGAGAGGTGGTCATTTATTGTCGGCTGTTGCTTTTCTTTTAAAAGTCAGATTGTGAAAGTTGCTTCCTACCCCGTAGTAAATATGTTTGTCAGAAGTTAAACTTGATTAAATCTTCATAAAATGCAAAGCCATAACTTAATTGTGGATGATTTAATTAAAGCATAACTTCCTGAGTAGAGCACAAACACCTAAAGGGTGGCATTGGTATATTACATTATATTAATTATATTAATTATATTATATTATATTATATTATATTATATTATATTATATTATATTATATTATATTAATTTCTATATCCTAGAGGCTAGCACAGGTTACAGGCATGCAATAACTTTTTTTAAATGGTATTTGTTCATTTATCTATATTTATTTGATAGTAACCCCGAAGCTACTGTGAGGTATGATTTAATGATGAGAGAATTTTTTTTTTCTTTTAGGAGACCATGCTGTCTTTGTCCATTGGGCTCTGCTTCCTTAGGATTTCAGGGAGCTTATTTTCTCCATATATGCTTATTGGGCAAGGTGGTGGAAAGTGGCTCCCACCTGCTGAAGCCTCTTAGGAAGCTGGTCTCATGGATGGAAATGACTCTGATCCAGTTTCCAAACTACGCCCATGACGGTGGCACTTTCTGATATTAACTCTGCATTCCTTTACCATGGAGAGGCAGACTAACACTCCAGTCTTCAGCAGGGCTGACTGACTCACAGAACCCAGGTCCCATAGTGCTGACAGGGACCCAGAGAAGTTTTAAAACTTTAATTTCTTTTAAAATCAGGAGGAAAAAAAGAATGTCATAATAATGAACACATAATAATGAATTCCACTTAGATTATATCCATCCTAACTTCAGTACAGTTGTAAAATATTATATATGTTACTTATATAACATTATATTATATATATGTATATTTTCTAAAGATTTTACTTATTTGACAGAGAGAGAGAGAGCGCACAAGCAGGGGAAGCAGCAGGTTAGAGGGAGAAGCAGGTTCCCCACTGAGTGGGGAGCCTGACATGGGGCTCGATCCTAGGATCCTGGGATCATGACCTGAGCTGAAGGCAGATGCTTAACTGACTGAGCCACCCGGCATCCAGGCATCCCTACATAAAAATATATATATTTTTTTAATGGAGGAAAGAACTCACAAAGGCAAAAGTATCCAGGGACCATGAAAGTCATAATGTTGCTCTGGTCCAAAAAGATTTGCTTATCAATTAGGCCCAGAACATGCTGGGAACTTATCACTACTTGGCAGTAATAAAAAAGCTATCTGGGGAATGTAATTTTGTTTCAGCTCTGGGCTCCTCTCCCCTGACATCGCCACTCAACCCCCACCCAAAACAGTTTCTCTTGGGCTATCTTCCCCCCCACTTTAACGCCAGCGGATCTGCACGGGAGCATGTTGGTGCACAGACAGGGAATCTCTCAGAGAGTGGAGAGTAATGTGCCTCCACCCAGTTTCTGGGATAGAGAAGGGGTGCAGCTGGTATTTATGGAATGTAAGAATGACATCGCCATGTCCTGGAAAGGGGCAGTGCTTGGAGCCCAAGAGATTCTGGTAGAAATTTTGGCTCTGCCATTTTCTGAGGGTTGTTTTGATTAAATCACTGCTCTGACGAGCCTATGGAAATTAGTGATCATAATGCCTACCTTGCTTGGTGCTGTAAGGTTTGAAGATAACTTATATACAACCAAATACAGTAGTCCCCATGATCTATGGTTTCATTTTATGCAGTTTCAGTTACCCGCGGTCAACCACGGTCCGAAGCAGATAATCCTTCTTTTGACGTATGGTTAAAAGGTCAGTAGGAGCCTAATGCCATGTCATAATGCTACATCATTCACCTCACATCTTATCATGTAGGCATTTTATCCTCACATCATTACAAGAATCAGAGTACAGTAAAATAAGATATTTTGGGGGAGAGAGAGAGAGAACATTCACATAACTTTTATTACAATATATTGTTATAATTTCTTTATTTTATTATTGGTTATTGTTGTTAATCTCTTATCATGTCCAATTGATGAATTAAGCTGCCTCACAGGTATGGATGTCAGGGAGAAAACATAGCATATAAGGGCTTGATACTACCTGTAGTTTCAGCATCCACTGGGGATCTTGAAACATGTCCCCACAAATAATGGGCTACTCCTGAATAAGCACTTAATTTTTTTAAAAGATTTTATTTATTTGAGAGAGAGAGAGCACAGAGAGAAAGGCAGAGGGAGTGGCAGGCTCCCCACTGATCAGGGAGCCCGATGTAGGACTCGATCCTAGGACCCCAGGATCATGACCTGAGCTGAAGGCAGACACATAACGACTGAGCCACCCAGGTGCCCCTCCACGTCACATTTCATTCTCCTCATTATGTTAGAGCTTAAAAGATGAAGACATTATTTCAAAATGCTTATATTTAGTTCTTATGTATTTAAATGTAGAATTTATAATTTCTCACCATGTTCTCACCATTTATACTTATTGAGGTAGAGTGGAAAAATGAGATTTTGAACAGTCTTCTTGCCCATCTTTAGTGACTCCTTTGGCTAAAGTAAAATCAGAAATTTCAGTGTGTGTGTGAGGGGCCATAACCGGTGATAACATTCCCCTCTCTCTCCCTCCCCAAACACTGTTATGACCGTAAAAGCACAGCTTTCTCCAAAAGCAACCAGACCAAATTTCCAAATATCCCCATTCTTTATTTTCAAACATTTTTGGTCCATCCATTGTCAGAAATTAAATGAACCAAATTTGGAAGGAATCCAAACTTCCATAACATTATTAACCATTTTAAATTTGGCTGATATATAAATGGGAATGTAGAGTATAATTTTACAAAACTCTTGATAAAGAGATGAAATCTAGATTTCATTAAGAAGTAGATAGCAATTTCCAAATTGATGATTTAATTTATTAATCCATTAAGTTCACGCTCATTTTATTCCATTCAGCACTTGAAACTGAGAGACCAACTTTACCAAAATAACTTTGATCATCGTAGATAATTCATAATTAAGTCCTAAAATTGGTTACAGAATATTAATGCATTTGGACTAAATACATATTTAATGAAAACTTAGAACTAAGTGTTTTCAGGCTTCAAATATTTATTATCTGTCTTTTAGATGTCTGCATTCTTTGACACAAGTGTACTACAGCTTAATGCTTCCATGGAGATTAAAATATGTATTGTATTAATGTGAGTGATGATTTATGTCAGAATGTACTGTCATCTTCTCTAATAAAAAAGATTACAAAACAAATAGCTATAATGTATTGGGGGTGCTGATTTGAAATCTCCATGTTCAATTTTTAGCCAGGAAAGCTATTTATAAGGCCACTCCATATTAAACAATACCCAATTAGTTCTACTGACAGCGAGATGGCATCTAAAAATAAAAAAGAATGAGAAACAGGCTTATCACTGAGAGTGAAAGCCAGGCTCAGATTGCAACATAAACAGGTTTGCAACCACAGCGCTGATTTCTTCTGAAGAAGGTAAAGCCTGGGAGAAAGGGTAGGGCATATCAACAGGGTGCAATATGTTATAAAAGCTATTATGATGTCCTACAAAATGAACATTTTTAAAAAATTCTGAATTCAGAGTCTATTTAAAATGCATTATCCAAAAGGCTATTTGCTATCTTTAGAAGTTTAATGCATTTTAAAGTAATACTCTTGCATTATGAAGTGTGAAATCACAAAGTTCGGCATGGGAAGACTATAACCAAAGGCTCCTCCATTATCCAGTGCCACGAATCAGGCAGGGATCCCATTACCAACAGGCAGGTGTCACATTTATATCAAATTTGCTTGCATGGTCATAGGGTGCAAAGTGGCCAAGAATCAATTAGAAAAAATTTAACATGCCCTACCTTTTAAAGCTTATACTTAGAGACATATGAAATATTTTCTTCTGAAAATCTCTTCAGTACATATGAATGTACTGATATACATAAAACATGTATCTGTACATTCACTTTTGGGAGGTCAATTATACCCTGTGGAAGAAAATTAAGAATAAAAGATGATTTGATCAAGCAAGTAGCTACTATCTTCCTATATATCAGGATCCTATTATTCTCCTCTCATAGATAATTTTGCTCAAATAAACTACTGTTAACATGCAAATAGTTGAGGGTTAGTTTTGTAAAGAACAGTGAAAAATGCTAGCTTGGTAGCACTTCAGTATACCTAGCTCGAACCAAAGAGATGCATGGATATAATTTTGAAGAATAGAATGACAATGGTGTCACTTTCTCTAAGTCCTATTTTTATTAGCATAGACGTTATTAAATCCCACCGTGTACAATAAAAAAAATCTAAGTTTCAATTATACATCCAGGAATTCCTGATTTTTTTTTAAATCGGTTTCATTACATTTATCTACACCTCTCATATTAAAGAATTCTGGTCTGTTCATAGACAAAAGGGGGCGAGATCATAGTTTTCCTGAGATTCCTTGAAGTTCTTTTATCCTTTCTATCATTTCTATCACTGTAGAAACCATCCAAATTATCATCCCAGGTAGAGAAGATCTCAGTAGAACTGTGGGATTCATTTTGCACTAATAGCCATTTGCAACCCCTACATCAGGAAGTGTAAATGGATGGGACTCTCATGTGGCTACTTTATGGCCTATTACACGTTCTTACTGTGGAGAGCCTTAGACACCATCTTAGTATACTGCTTACCCTAGAATTTTTGTAATCATATAGGAATAACAGTAACAACACCTTTCACAATTACAACTTGTGTGTGACAGTGGCAAATAACTCCTGAGGCCTGAGTTTTCTCATTTGGAAATTGGGATAATGTGACCTACCTCACTGGATACAAAAAAGGAAAAACAAGGTGATGAATCTGAAAGTAATTTACAAACTATCAGGTGCTATCCTGATCTTTAGTACCTTATGTGCTTTGCAAACAACAAAAGAATAATGACATTATCTCAATGGATCTTGGAAAAGTCCCCATGTGATAGAAGAGCAGGAATTCATGATACGATTTTACAGATGAGAAAAACGAGTTTTCAGAGTTGTGAAGCTTAGTCCTAGGTCACATTGCTGGTACATAATGGAGCTAAACCTCCAACCAGGTTTCAAACATCTTGAAAGCATTTGCTCTTCAGCCTCCTGCTTCTCTGCACTTTCTGTGGCATCTCACAGATAATGGCTAATCCATTTTCGGCAAATTTAAGGACTGTGATTGCTCCCCACTTGATCACACGTAGCAGATCACTTTCCACCCTCCTCTACGTACTGCACACTTACTCTCACTTTCATCTAGTCACCTACACTGGGCCTGATTTGCCTGAAATCCTGTCCCCAGCTTCTGGAAAATTAAGGTTCTGCAATGCTTTCCAAGGCTCATCTCAAGCTGCAAGATGGCCCGGACACCTTTTTCCAGTCAAATCATTCAACCACCTCACTTTGCTCTGACTTCACAGAGTTGTGAGGTTAGTACCACACAATCTAGTGCTTGATGAGATTGTAGCTTCTGTGCATGTAATTCTTATCCCGCTGAACTTGATTATCAAATCAGATGTAGGGAATAAAGCTACTTAAATATATACCTTCCACAAACTTTGAACACTGTGGATTAGATTGAATCTAAAGGATTATTAAAATAAATTTTCTTTTAGTTATGATGATGGTATTTTGGTTATACTGAAAAAGAGTTTGTAAAAAAAAAAAGAAAAATGGGTTTGTATTTCCTAGAGAAACATACATGAATATTTAAGGATAACATGATATAATGTCCAAGATTAATTTGAAAAAAATCCTGCAAGGAGCGGGGGAGGTGGAGGTGGATAGAAATAGGAGGCTAGGGATGAAATAAGATTGGCCAAATACAATTACTGAAATGGGAAAGTAAGAAAATGGAAGTCCATTATATACTGCTCTATTTTTGTATATGATTGAAAAGTCTCATTACAGAAAGTTAACAAAAGTAAGACGCTAACACAAAGGAAAGCTGATACCTTCCATAACTACTGGCACAATAAGGAGTATATAGAAGCTTTAGCGAAGTCATGACTCTATAGTGAAAAGAATATTTTAATAATTCTGATCACTTTGAATTAATTTCTTATTTAGAAGAGAAGGAAAGCTTTTGAAGAACTCTCACCTCAGAAATAAGCTTGATGGTGAATTAACTCTTCCCCAAGGGAAGCAAACAGAGGTGAATGAAGCTCCTTCTTATACCACTCTGGCTTCTGTACCTTCACATATAACCCTCTCTATTGTCCATGTTTGTGCCATGCAATAAAGAGAATTAAATATCGGTGGTTTTACTACTGGATTTAACTTAACTTTAAGCTATCTGTAAGATGAACCACTTCCTGAGCAAATAAAGAATTACAACATAGTGCTCAGTGTCCAGCTAACTAACTAAAAACGTAGACGAAAAAAACAGAGAATAATGGGTGTAATAACATTTTAACCCAAGCTCCTAAATTCATTAATTTCTTCATATCCAAGGAGATGATTTGAAAGAGAAACGAGAGATGGTGGCCACCTTCTCTCTGCTCCATCCTTTCCCTTACTAACTGTAAGGCCTTCTGGGCAGAGCAGCTCTTGGGGATTGATTCTCCAGGCTCCAGGGGTGGGCCCTGACTGCTAATGAGCCAGCCCATACACCCCAGGCCTGCGCCACAGAGCAAGTCACAGACCTCACTTTGAGTCAAAGAGATGTGAAGAAGGAACCCTGGGAAGGCAACTGATTGATTCTGCAGAAGCAATTTAACAAACCTCTCTCTCCTGCTGGATGTGAACAAGGAAGACTTCAGCCTCCGTTACAGCTGACCACCATCTTGCAACCACAGTGGAAGCCAGCCTTGGGGAGAAGCCACTTCACAGAAGTCAGAGCAGAGATGGAGGGACCCTGGCTCCAGGCGACATTGCTGAACCATTGAATTAAACTTCCTTTGAAGCTTACTTTCCCCTTAACTTCTTAGTTTGAGACATTATGAATTTTCTTCATTATTAAAACTTGTTTGAGTTGGGTTTCCTAACCTGAGGAGAGTGCTCTGGCTGACACACTGGTCTTAAGCTCTGGCCCTTAAACGGTGCTCTGTCCTCCGTGAGGAGCCATAATCCACGTGTGTCTTCTTGTCTGCCTCTATCACAGTCCACCTCCAGTTTCTGACCTTTGAAACACAGAGATCAGAAATAAGCATAAAGCTAAAAACGCCTTTTGGATGCTCTGTTTTCCAGGAAAAGAGCACATAGGCGATGGCTCTGTTTGCATCCTGCTTTATTTATTAGATTTTTCTCTTTACTCTCTGAATCATGATTTGAAAGAAGAAAACTATAAGGACCCTATGTATGGGAGAGTAAGAGAGCTTACAAAATGTGTGGTAGAGATGGGCAGTTAGCATTTAATAAAATGATTCCCAAGACAACACCTTAAACAAACATCTTAATTGCTCAGCTGCACCTGTCGTAAGCTCAAAGGCTTGGGGTGGGCAGCGCCTTGGTGAACTCAATACTTTCTGGTGGAGAATGAAGTACGACTTATCAGGGTACTAGTCACCCTCAAATAGTTAGGACTTAAGTCTGAAAAGTAAAGTAAAGAATGCCAGTTGATGTCTGTTTTTAGAAAGGTTTGTTAAAATGAAAGGTTTCTAAACCAATGTTCCAATATGAAAAAACTTATACAATTTAGTTTGGCTTCTAGGTTGGTTATAGTTTTGAATCA